>NC_003421.2:25000-377782 GCF_000002945.2 Schizosaccharomyces pombe | reverse complement strand
ATTTACTTTACAATATCATCAAATTCAACTTTTCCGGACTAGAAGATAAACGCGCTATCTTCACAGGTTATGAAAGTATTAAAAGGTACACCATTGGTAATGAAATGTTTTTACAACTCGCTAAGGACGGATTCGCTTTACCTGTCTCTATGTCGTATGGACTATTCCTAGAAGAGACAGATACTCTTGAGCTTCGTGCTTTACCAAGGTCTGAAGGCTTACACAGAGGTTGCGAGGTGCTTGTACTAAGACTAGATAGTCCAAATGAACTTAAAGAAAATATTAGAGAATGGTCGTCTAAATTCATGAATAGCAAGGCTTCACAAAAACAGCAAATGCTATCACCCGAAACGATGCAAAAAGTTGATTTAGCTGGTCGTGCCTCACCTCGTTATCAAGCTAATGATTCATGGATTTCTAAAAAGAGAAATGCCCCCTTGTCATCTATAAGTCAATACGCTAATATGCCCGAAAATTATGCTTTAAATACCAAAAAGTCGAAAATTTCAAATGAAAATGATACTATTTTTAAAGCAAATTTTCAACAAAACAAATATGAGTCTCTACATGCTAAGCAAATTTCTGCTTCCGATTTATCATTGCACCAAGAATTCGTTTCAGCTTCAATAGTACAGCAACCAGAGCTCAATTCATTGTTGACTTCTCAATCAAAGAATTCAACTCCTTCGGAATCTGACTCATCCTCTTCCGAATCTTCAAGCTCAGTTTCAGATTCAAGTGACCTATCGTCAACCAGTGATTCTTCTTCAGGGGATGAAAGTTCGGACACAGCGAGACAATCTTCTTCAGATACGATTTCTTCTAATAATGTATCGGTGTCAGTTTCTTTAAATACGGCGAACGAGTTTTCTTTTCCACAAGGAACCTTTAAAGCCGAAAATGAAGCAGTAGAATCTGAGGTCGCCCCTTCTTCAAGTACGCCTCCTACTGTTGAAGAAATATCTTATCTACATTATGATGAACCTAGCCAATACTACTTTTCCTCTCCTAGCAAATTATCTAGTGAAACCACCAAAGTTCATCGAGGATGTGAAAATACTGAAAAACCTTCAGAAGAAGGAAAAAATTTTACAACCCCTTTATCAGATAGTGTAGAATCTGAAAATACTTGGAGCAATACCTTGCGTTCAAGTGGTAAGTCCCATTATTTAGGTGTCAACTAACTTAGTAGTTGAGGACGATAATACGGGTGTTTCCGATGATAATAAAAAAAGCAAATTAAATGCTGAATTCGATGGCCATGTTAATAATATTTCAGTTCGGCCTCCCGGATCTGGTTCATCAGCTACAAAAGCTCGGAATCTTCGTCGTAAGAAAGCAAGAATATTGAAACGTTTGATGCAAGAATCTAATGATACTTTTTCAGCCAATGAATCTACCGTCGTTGCAAATGTTCCTGACTCGTATTTAACTAAAAATGATGAGGAGGATTCAGCATCTTTAGCTTCATTAAAAGTGGCGCCTAAATACGTTTCTCATCCAGTTTCCTTATCCTCCAATTCTTTCCATACTGAATTTCCTATTGGAAGTTTGATGAGGTTCACAGTCATGGATTTAAACCCAGTTACTTGTACACCTGAAATTTCAGAGAAAACCGGTCGCGTAGTAGATTGCAGTGAAGAAAAAGTCAAAATACAGCTAGATTTAGGAGATCGGCTAGACTTGAAATTTGATGTGAATGGAGAAGTCATTCGCAATAGATACGGGACCACGCCTGATGAAGAGTTAATTGAGGGAATTGCTACGTACGAATGGTCTTCACTTTCGAATGTACATAAATTGGAGCTTACAAATTAAAATTTGATACCTCAAGTCTCTGATGTTATGACTATAATTCTGAGAACTTATTTGTTTTTAAGAGCTGATTATACGAACTCTTGAAAAGTTTAACAGAAGGCAGAACGATAGAAGATGATCTGTTGTTCATGTGATTTCTTCAGACTTTTTAAGCTAAACGTAAATTTAGTTACAAGTTATTACGTTGGTGAGGTTTTGTATTCTCTCGCAGAGTGAAAGTCACCTTCTATATAAACATCTCAAGCATATAATTTACCACATACTCCCTTACGCTTCATCATATGTTAATCTTGTGTTTTTAATGGTTCTCTAGATAAACACATTGTTCATCCTCAAGTATATCTACTTCTATTTCACTCATATTTTAAGTGAGTATGAGGGTTGACTTCTTTTAGCAACTCTCTGTTCGTTTAATGACTTTACGATTACAAACTTTGGAATTGTTAACGAACTGTTCACTGTGGATTATACCAGAACAGTATTATTCAAAATTGTATATTAATATTATGAAAGAAATTCAAAAAGAACTCACTTTTAATAACTTTTTTTGTATTTATGTATTTACAATTTCGTTTTCGATCAAGTAACATTTTGTAACTTCGTATAGTTATAAAGGAAATAGTCCATCCAACATAAGAATACTTCTTCATCTATCGAAAACTTTATCAAAGTTTGGAGGGCAGTAATAAGCCTGTAAAAGGCTAGTATTGGATATTGTATTAAAACCTGTGCGGTTTGATTTAACTCACTTAAGTTATACGCGAAATCCCTACAGCATTCGATCAACACATTTGCTTGCAGGTATCGCATGATAAAATTGGAAACCTTTGGATATTTTTTTACAAGTT
This sequence comes from Schizosaccharomyces pombe, assembly GCF_000002945.2. Lineage (NCBI taxonomy): Eukaryota > Fungi > Ascomycota > Schizosaccharomycetes > Schizosaccharomycetales > Schizosaccharomycetaceae > Schizosaccharomyces > Schizosaccharomyces pombe. The sequence continues at coordinate 375,116 of NC_003421.2, read as the reverse complement.
ATAGGACGGTAATAAAAAGCGCTTATAAAAATGACTGAGCTGTTAGCAGATGAGGTTTTTAAAGACCGTGTTAGAATTTTTCAAGAATATCTTGAACATGACACTGATGATGCTAACGTTACCTTGTACCAAGAGGCAATCCTTAGAATGCTTAACATGGGTCAGCGTCGTTTAATTGTCAATATTGATGAACTGCGCGATTACAACCGAGAATTAGCTGATGGTGTTCTTTTGAAGCCTCTTGAATATGTGGAACCTTTTGATGAGGCATTGAGAAATGTAGTTAGCACTCTCATAGATCCTGTTGTTCATAAGGACCTAAAGGATAAGCTGTTTTACGTGGGTTTCAGGGGATCGTTTGGTGACCACCATGTGAATCCACGTACTTTGAGAGCCATGCATTTAAATAAGATGATTTCTCTGGAAGGAATTGTTACGCGCTGCTCTTTTGTTCGTCCTAAAGTAATTAAATCTGTTCATTACTGCGAAGCTACAAAAAGACATCATTTCAAACAATATGCCGATGCTACTATGAATGGCGGCCTTAGCTTTCAATCCACTGTATATCCAACACAAGACGAAAACGGTAATCCCCTATCAATAGAATTTGGCTTCAGCACCTTTCGCGATCATCAGTCAATTTCTCTTCAGGAAATGCCTGAACGTGCACCACCAGGACAACTTCCTAGATCAATTGACATTTTGTTGGATGATGACTTAGTTGATACTGTTAAACCTGGTGATCGTGTTAATATAGTAGGACAATATCGTTCTATGGGGTCTAAAACATCTGGTAATACAAGCGCGACGTTTCGAACTGTGCTGCTAGCGAACAATGTTGTTTTGTTAGGGAATAAACCTGGTTTGGGAAATGTTGGTGGTGGTGCATTAGACATCACTGATGCTGATATTCGTAACATAAATAAATTGGCCAGAAAAAAAAATGTGTTTGAACTTCTCTCTACGAGTCTTGCTCCCAGTATTTATGGCTATGAATACGTCAAGCAAGCAATTTTACTTCTTCTTCTGGGAGGAACTGAAAAAAATTTGACGAATGGAACTCATATTCGTGGTGATATAAATATTTTGATGGTTGGTGATCCGTCCACTGCAAAATCTCAACTTCTTAGATTTGTACTTAATACCGCTCCACTTGCTATAGCTACGACTGGTCGTGGTTCTTCTGGCGTAGGTTTAACTGCTGCAGTGACCACAGATAAAGAAACTGGCGAGCGTCGTTTAGAGGCTGGTGCCATGGTATTAGCAGACCGTGGCGTGGTTTGCATTGATGAGTTTGACAAGATGAGTGACATAGATAGAGTTGCTATTCATGAAGTTATGGAACAACAGACAGTTACGATTGCTAAAGCCGGTATTCATACTTCGCTTAATGCTCGGTGTAGTGTGATTGCCGCTGCAAATCCTATATATGGACAATACGATATTCGTAAAGATCCTCACCAAAATATAGCACTTCCAGATTCTATGCTTTCGCGTTTTGACCTTCTTTTCATTGTTACAGATGATATCGATGATAAAAAGGACCGTGCTCTCAGTGAGCATGTATTGAGAATGCATCGTTACTTGCCTCCTGGTGTTGAGCCAGGTACGCCGGTTCGTGATTCCTTAAACAGTGTATTAAACGTTGGAGCTACAAACGCTGCTGGTGTCTCTACGGAAAACGTTGAACAGGAAGTTGAGACTCCAGTCTGGGAAACATTTTCAAGTCTTTTGCATGCGAATGCTCGAACGAAGAAGAAAGAATTGCTTAACATCAACTTTGTGCGGAAATATATTCAGTATGCAAAATCTCGTATCCACCCTATTCTGAATCAAGCAACCGCTGAGTACATTACCAATATTTATTGTGGGTTACGAAATGACGATTTACAAGGAAACCAGCGGCGCACAAGTCCCTTGACGGCACGTACTTTAGAAACCTTGATTCGATTAAGTACTGCTCACGCCAAAGCACGTTTGAGCTCAGTTGTGGAAGTCAAAGATGCAAAGGCTGCGGAAAAAATTTTGCGTTATGCTTTGTTTCGTGAAGTTGTTAAACCGAAAAGGAAGAAGCACAAAAAACAACGCCTAGAGGCTGGTGAAGAGTTTGACTCAGAAGACGATAATTCCGATGACATGGATATTGAGGAATCTGAAGAAGAAATGGATACAAACATGGTCATTGATTCGGGATCGAGAAGAGTTACCCGATCTCAGAATGCAACTTCGCAAAGTCAAGAATCTGGTTCGGAGATTGGTTCAAGTATCGCTGGAACAGCTGGTTCCTATAATGTAGGAACATCAAATACCCAGTTATCATGGCCTTCCACTCACTCGACCTTACCAGCTACATCGAGAGAGCTAGCCAGCAGTGACCGTAACATCAATACAGGCACTAGCGTGGCTTCTGAAGTGTCGGCATCTGTGAGCGAGCAGAGCACAGTTTCATTACCTCGTGAGAAGATGTCTGTGTTCATGGCCCGGTTGGCTTCCCTTACAAAATCCGAGCTGTTCTCAGAAGAGTGTGCCTCTTTGGAAGATGTTTTGGAATCAATTAATAATATCGAGGATGATGTAGGATTTTCGAGAGAAGAAGCTATTGTGGCACTTAAAGAAATGGACGCTCAGAACAAGATCATGTTTTCAGATAATGTGGTTTATCGTATTTAATTTTGATTTGGTTAAGTTATTAAAAATCATATCGTGGTTCCTGGTTCACCTAAATATTTGCATTAGCTCTATTGCATGAAGACTTATGTTTGTTCAAGATCAAACTATCCCGTTATTAAATGGACAATCTGCTTTTTGCATAATCTCATTACTTTTTTGAAGTTTTATTTACTATTCTCACTCTTTTCATTTTTGCCAATGAGGCATTAGACTCATTTTATAGCAAGCTTACACTCTTGTTAATGTATTAAATTTGAAATGTAACGAGTTGTTCGTAAGTATTTGAAGATTTCAAATCGTATGCAACTAACGTCTGGTAAAGGTTGAGTCACACTCATAGTTCAAATTACTTTTTCAAAAATATACTTACAAGCTTTAAAACAATTCAACTCTGAGTGATGTGGTGTTCACACACGCCTGGTAGATGAAATTTTGAATACACTAATAATTACCAACTTCTTACAGCAGTTCTTTTAAAACTGGTTATTAGGTATTTTAATGAAAATGATAATGTTCGTTATTTAGTAAACCAGCTATAATCTTAAACAGCTGCTTGCCAGTTCAAATCGTGCAACTGAATGCACCCAACACTTCATACAGCGTGGGCAAACATAAAGGGAACGATAACACTGAAGATAGACTTTTTAAATGGGGTATTTGGTGATTTCAAAACAAGTTCAAAATCAGTCCTCAAAGGAGAGAAAACAATAAGCTAAAGCAGTCAATAACAAACAAAAGAATTGAGAAAATCCAAAGTCAAATGATTCTTTTATTCATCATCCTCAGCATCTTCGTCTTTGTTGAGAAAACGAGGCTTAACCTCGTCCCATGTTAACTATCGTCTTGTTAGCACTCGATATCCACAGTCGCTTCAATCATTCACTAATCGAAAATACATACCCCAGCATTGGCACGCTTCCAAACACTGTCTGTAAAAACGTCAAATCCACTAGAACATTAGTATAATTGAATCATTCGATAATAGTTAAACAACACAATTCCACATACATTTTAGCAAAAAAAGCAGACACAAATATAGTTGCGTAGAATGAAGAGTTTCTTCGGAAGAAAATATTGTAAATAGTTGAACTAGCCTAATTGAAATTGATTAAAATCGATCCAAACCATTGTTTTCAACATCTCGATATCCCTTTACTTACCATTGAAAGAGAGGGGAGTAAGTTGGTAATGGAATGCGAAAACTGAGCGAATAGCATCAGAAGGAAAGGGAATAGTGAGGAAGATCGTTCCGAATGCAAAAGATAATTTAATGATTTAACTAGCTTGTAATCGATGAAAGCGATATGGTAGTCCTCTCAAGAACTCACTATCATGATTCGCGCTCTGTATCACTATTTGGTAAATATCTAAAAAATTCTAAAACTATTACATGGCGAGAAACAATTTGTTGGTTAAATTTATTGATTGATCAGTTACCTTACTATTTATTAATGTATAAAATAATCTTGACTATCGATTGATCTAGCAAACGAAACAGCAAGTCTTGTATTTCTGCACGGTTTTCGAATAGAATCGTCTTTATGTTGCTTAAACATTCAGTATGCACATAGCAAGCCCTTTTCTAAACTTCGCTTTCATTTTCAAAAACCGCAATTATTATCTTTTGTACATCATCAGCTGGATTTAAGTAATGTAATCATTACGCTCTCTCAAATACTTGTAACGATTTCGACAAAAAATGATTAATTGATGAAAAGTCAAGTTGAGTTTTTGAACACGCTATGTTGTTAAAAATATTATTCTGGTTTGTCTGGCAGTACAATTGGAACAATATATGTTAAATGCAATAATACATTCGCGATGAAGGACTTTCAAGTACATGGCTATTTTGTGAATTCCTGTGTTTTCTCGATTGTTAAAACAAGGAGATTTTTGGCATATTTGAATTAAACTTGCCATTTCATAAGAAATTTCTATATTTAATATTAATAAAGTTTTTGGGCGTTCCTTTTTCCGCTATTTGCTAGCTCTTCTATACTTTGTTTACACTTTTAAATGTTTGACATATATGCTGCTAATCCTCAAATCGCCTCAATGAATTCTTTTTAAACCAAAAAGAAATCCAGAATTTGTAAAGAATGCAGTAATTGTATTTTGATATTCTTTGAGTATCAGTGAATATAAAATCCGATATAGCAATTGTATCGACTTTGTTGATAATCATTTAGCTTTTTACTATATAGAATAACTTATCTCTTTCAGATATGGAGTATTAATGTTGGCACGGGTTTGGTGTTTGCATTAATGCTTCAGAAAAATAAGTTACGCCAACAGTACTTCCACCTTTGTATAACCATTTTACCTATAAACTTATAATTTATTTCGTTCAGATGTATTTATTTCCTTTCTTTAATAACATTATGTCAAAGGTAGAAATATAAGCAACTAGTTAATTCAAATTTTTATACTTAGACATTCATGTTTTATGTATAAATTCTTTTCAATGCAAAAGCTTGAGCTTGATTATTCTAATAAATTTCAAAAAATTATTTTAATATGTACATATATATTTATAGGTTTTTTTGTCTCAATTGTCCGAAATATTTAGCTTTTTATTTTTATGAATTTTCAATATACACTGGCGATTCTCTCATGAAAAATGAAGCTACCTATAATGGAATAAATATTTTGAAATAGCACATTTTTTATTATATATGTGTTCTCAGTGACTATAGATTATCAGATTATTAAGGGAAGAGAGATTTGAAATAACATAAATTATTTGATATATTAAATTACCGCTCAAGTCAATCACCTCATGGTTTTTATGTTATTAAATAATTATTTTGTTTGACTTTAGGAATTATAAAAAATCACCTTTTTACTTCAGTTTGATTTTAATCGTTGCATATACGTAAAGTAATGTACTTAGAAAAATTTAAGTCCATAATATATGTCGCTAATTTCCCCTTTTTTCTTTTTTAAAAAAGAATAAAATAAAAAAAAAGGTACTAGTAAATTAGCAGTATAAGGTTTTTTGGATTATTATTTACGATCATTTAAGTTAATGAACCAACTCCATGAATAAGTTAAAATTATTTTAATAAAGTGAAAATAAAGGTAATGTTTTTTTTTTTTAGGGATAATTCAAAACACATAATTATTCATGGTAATAAAGGCATCGGTCATTCTTTGTTTTTATATTTCATTTTGTACCCATTTTATGCTTAAAATCCCACGGTTCTAATGTTTGCACGGAGAACACTTTCTTGCAAACTAATCCTAGAGATTTAATAACACGGAATTTCAAGAAAAATATAATTTTGGTTTTCCATAGACTTACTACCTAAATTCAAAGGATCCTGGTTTCCTGCTGATTCATTATTTACCATTTCACAGACTCCATTGTTTGAAGATACTGTTACCTGATCAATCGTTACTTGTGTGTTCATCGATGACAAACTATATGAAAACTACCAATATTCGCAAAATGTCAGGATCGAAGTGCTGTTCGTCTTCAAACACCATAAAGGTGTCCATTTACCTATTTTTACACACGTTAACTTATGGCTTGCTAAATTATCACCTCAATCCACGATTATTAGCTTCCACGGGGGTGGTGGAAAGTGATATTCCTTACTGGATGGTATGCAGATCATTATATAAGTTTAGATTTACTAACAATGGATTGAAAGAGTTATTTATCAATTATTATGCACGTTGGTCAATCTCTTCTGTTGCAGAAATTCAACCTAGGTTATGGATGGCTTTTACTTACGAAATATCCAGTATACGTGCTTCTCTCGACCTACTACCTTACTCCTTTGAGTCAAATTGCTTGGGCATTCATAATTGACGCCATTTCTTTGCTAGTGGCGCGCTGTTTCTCTAGAGCTAACCCCATCAAATGTTCAAACCAAGTCAACACACAGTATAGTGTCTCTTTCCTATTCACAATTATGGCGAGTGTATTGATCAGCGTGCTTAATTATATATCACAAAAGATATTCTTAAACGGTCTTATTCTTGGAAACTCCCATAACGTTGTTACTAGTCTCGTTGCCCCTCCGCTCCCGTTACAATATCTTGCCCATGTACCAATTGGTTACGTTATTCAAAGAGTCGTGTTTAGTGAAAGGCCTATTCCCCAATCATTATTTTTGATGATTTTCCTTACTCTGTGGAATTGCTTTATTCCTTATTCAATTTTGTTTTCAATGAATTGGTCCGCCATGTTCCAAGTGGTGGGTGCTTACTTGTCACAAATTTGGATTATCACTTTTATCTGCTGGGCATTGTCTCTGTAAAGTTCGAGTTCTGTTTCTTTTACATCATTTTTTTTCTTGTAATGTAGTTAGTTGGTTGTTTACTTCCTGGTGGAAGTTCTCATGGGCTTATCTTAATTCATTGTATCTGTTATGGGATTTTCCAAATTTGTCTATATGTCTTTACTCGTGTTCAATAATTTCAGTGAGGTAACGTCAAACTTTTTTCATCAGGTTAATGCCCTTTTTCTTCTCTTTTTCATTTTTCGTTTTCACGGTGGAATTTATTTCTGATGAAGGAGGCAGATTTCTTCTTTCTGAGTTGAACATCATGTGTGGAACTGACTATGAATATATGTAATTTAATGACTGTGGTTTCAAATTGATTCCGAACTCTTTTAAAAGATATCCATTGTGGGATGTTTCGTCCTTTATTCTCATCTATTAGGGTCGCATAGTTTGAATTGGATGATCGTTCAAAAGCAGTATATGGTTATACTTTAAGCAAATGTGAGAAGTCTTTTCGCTGTATATTTTTCCCTCTCGTGATATGAAAAAACAGTTGTTAAGTTCCACTAGTACTATTATATATCATCTGTGGGGCCTTTATATTTACATGACATGTATTTTAAGTGAAAAATCTTTATGCATATCAGAGTACTGTTGTTATTTGGAATCTACCTATACTTACACTTTTGCATAATGTTACGATCTGGCGTTTATTCTGTGCTTTTAATACTTTAGGCAAGTCGCGCTTGCAACCAATCCATGTAGGAAAATATAGAAAATAAACAATTTCTGTTTATTACTAAGCTTCGTTAAGATTTTGCCGTTCTTCTGTTTAGGTATTGTAATTACTTGTAAGTTGCACCGTTCACGAGTGCCAAAAAAAATACTCAATAATCTGACTATAAAGTGTTTAAAGGTATAAGATAATATACTAACCTAATTCATTATTTTAATTTCTAAATCTATTGCAAACTGGTAAACTTTCTTTCAATACCTGCCAATTCGATAATCGTAAAGGCATCTCGCGCATCAAGGAAAACATGAGGTTTAAAGGATCTAAAGCATCATGAAACTGAAATTTATCTTTATTCAACTAATAGAACCTATACTATTTGAAAGCTCAAATTCTACATTATACAGTTTTATAACGATAGTGCAGTAAATCCGATACAGTAGTCTGTTGTTCATGAACTCATTGTTGATCAACCTGTTCATAGCAAGTATGGCGCTAAAAATTAAAATACCAGAAACGTCTCAAGTAAGCTTTATTCCTTTAATTTTTACTTACAACTAGTCTTCTGATGAATATTCACGATGGACGGTTTACCATATTGAAGTAGCATTTCCGAATGGTGGGAAACATGTTGTATTTCGTCGGTTCAATGAATTCGTTGCTTTGGATGCTCAAATTCGGCCAAATGACTACAACAGTAGACTTTGCAAACTCCCCTCTAAATCTTGGGTTTCTTCAACTGTGACAAATGAAAAGTTACGTGAATCTCGACGACTTGCTTTACAAGCTTACGTTCAATGCCTTTCAGAAACGCCATGGATAAAAATGCCTGTGGTTAAAAAATTTCTAAATATTAAAGATGAATCGGAAGATGAAACACAGGGTCAGTTTTTGGGTCCGACAGATTGGATTCAAGTATTTCAAGATTGTAAACGTAATTTACATATGTACCGAGTTGACTTAATGAGTGGAAAAAGCATTACGATAGGAGTTCAAACAAAGAATGTCTATGCAATAAAGTCGCTAATGGATAACCTTTCAGAATCGTTAGACAAATTAGAATTAGCAAATGCTCTTGGTCCAGGAGAAATCCTTCGACGAAAAGATATGTTAGAACAGCTTGGTTCTGAATTCTTGTCATTTAAACGGTTAGTTAAAAATGCAAACAGCCCAGTCGCTCCTCCTTCTGCCTCATCTCAATTAAACTCTTCTAATCCTAGTTCTCCCTTTCGCCCATTATCTGCATCTACTGACAAACAATCTAATACCTCTTTGAACAGAGTCCTTGGAAAAAACAGAATGCCAGAGACACAGACAACAAAAAAGCTTGATAATGTAGGACTGTACAACATGCAGAATCAAACTATGGAAGATCAAGATATGCAAGCAGAATCGTTATTGCCTATTATTCAAAGGCAGAAGGAGCTTTCGAAAATGATTAATCAAGAAGTTGTCGAGCAAAACTCCATGTTAGACGAGCTTTCTAATGAAGCATATGCAAACCAAAAAAAGCTACACAGAACACGAGCTGGCCTTCGCAAATTGGGTTAATATTTGGGTGTTTATGAGTATTTGATTTAATTTCACGAAATTTAATGGAATCTTCTTTTGCAGTTTTGTCTTGTTTTCTATCCAATTCTGCTACATTAGTGATTGTCTTGGATGAGATTATCTGGGCTAAAAATATTTATTATTTGGTGTATTTGCGTTCTTTCCTTTTTTTTTTTTTTTGTTTAATCTTCTTGAAGATACCGCAGTAACCTCTGTGAGTTATATAGGCATGGTTAGTTCGTCCGTCAAGGTTGAAATAATTGTCTCCTTTAATTAAGCTTGATATTAATATACGACTTGTTTAAATTTCAACTTGTTTTGACAGACCCCATTTCTTTTGTATTTTGGTTTGGCTTGTAGTTCCTTTTAATGCATTTAGTGTACTGTGCTTAAGCTCGCTTTCTTTAGATTTTACTTATTGACAGACTTAGACAACTGAAATTCCAATAATGGAATTAACGCAAGAGAATACTGAGGAAAATGAAAAAACTCATGTAGAATCAATTGTAAAATTTGAGGATTCGAATAGAGGCACCATTACTGATTTTCATATCGAGACAGCTAACAATGAGGAAGAGAAAGACGCCAACGTAATTCTCAATAAATCTGTTAAAATGGAGGTTGAAGAAGTCAACGGTCACGTTGATTCTTCCTCAACGGAAACAGACATAGAAATGCAAGTCATTCAACAGCCTACAATACCCAAAAAACCACCCGTATCAGCTCATAGAAGGGGTCCACGAAAACACCGAGGAAATGCGAATAGCCAACTCAATCTGTCTACAGCCGATCATCAAAGACCATTGTATTGTATATGCCAAAAGCCTGATGATGGATCATGGATGTTAGGATGTGATGGTTGCGAAGATTGGTTTCATGGCACTTGCGTTAATATACCTGAATCTTATAATGATTTAACTGTACAGTACTTTTGTCCTAAATGCACAGAAGAAGGAAAGGGTATAACTACTTGGAAAAGAAAATGCCGGTTACGAGAATGCTCGAATCCCACAAGACCTAATTCCAACTATTGTAGTGATAAACATGGAGTCGATTTTTTTCGAGAAAAAGTAAAGCTGAGTACGGTTGAACCTTCTGCTATAAAAAATCTTGTATTGTTTGCAAAAAAAAGGGAAGAATTTCAAAATTTGGGTACGGTGGGACCGACATTGCCAAGCCAAGTTCCTCCTGAAGTTGTGTACAATTTTGAAATTGAGGAGGCCAATAGGCTGAACGCAGAAATTGTGCAATTAAATAAAGAGAAAGAAGTAGCATCTAACAAAAAAATATTTCTTCAGTTGATCAAAGATTCTTCGCGGAGAGCGGTTCTTGCTTACAAAGAAAGAGAAGGTATTAAGAAAGATCTGTGTGGATTCGATTCTCGACTTTTATTCAATCAACAACAAATGAATGAATTGTGGGAAAAAGTTTCAAATGGAGCACCGCTATCTCTTGACATGAGTATAGATCCTTCTCCTGAGTCCACCTGCTTTACAGAGAAGCGAAGATGTGCAAAGCACACAAGCTGGCAGGTAATTTTTACCGAAGATTTTGAGTTGCAAGAAAGTAATATTTTACAAAAACTAAACATGAAGCAAACTGCCAAAGATGTAATGTTGGAGCATCAAAAACAGAGGTGCCTACCCGGGATACAATACGACGGTTATGCTCGATTTTGTCATGAACAGTTATCTCCCGAAAAAATGGCTAATTTATTAAAATAAACAGAAGGATGCATCTTTTGGTTTAATTTACAATTTTGAAGTTTGCTTTAATTTCTAGATCATTTCATGTAAATCACGAGGCATTGATTCGCAAATGTTAATGAAAGAAAAGTTTATATTGCTTGGCATTTGTCTCTTAATTTTGGCTTTAAATTTATTGACTCCCTGTTTCGCAAAATAATGTTGACAGATGGTAATTTGGTTTTTCCTTCTAAAAAGTCACTTTTTAACATAAGGACATACATTCTACACCCTCTCTTTTTATCAACTCATGTCTTAATGGCCTTGAGGTTTTCTCTCTCTTTTGTTTTGAAATTTATTTTATTTTATTTTTTGGAAAACGCAGGCTCCTTGGATTTCACTAATCCTTCTTATTCCAGAAGCTAACGTCACAATGAGACAGAGGATTTCGTGGAGCTATAGAAAGCCAACTTTCTGACATTCCCATTGTTCTTTTTCAAACGAGCACTATGACTTTGGCATCCACCATGCCAATTATTTATTCGGCATCTGATGCCGCAAAATGGAAAGTTGCAGTATCTCCTTACCTGTATCAACTGAGCAATTTGAAGTTACTGTTTACTGGAAAGTTGAATTTTGCAGATTTTTATTATAATACGAATCCATTTGTTGTAGGACTACTTCTCTCATTTATTTTGGGAAATGTGCTTTGGGGAGTGTCTGTTTGGACGAAAAATACATCGCAAGTGGATCGGCTATGGCCAATTCTGCCAACGGCTTTTTCCTTGCATTTTCTGTTTTATGGTTTGGGATACAACATTGCTTCGCGAAGATTAATGATTATGGCATTTTTGCAGACTCTATGGTCCGCGCGTCTTACTTACAATTATTACCGTAAAGGAGGTTATAATCGAGGAGCAGAGGACTATCGTTGGGTGAGAGTTCGCCAAATCATGCCTAAATGGATATATCCATTATTCCACTATTTTTACATTCATATCTTTCAAGTGCTCCACCTATATTTGCTTGCATCTCCCACGTATATTGCCATGTTGGCTGGAAACGAACGAGCATTTGGAGCATGGGATTGGATAGCACTCGAGCTTTTCATGTTTATGTTTGTGCTAGAAATGCTAGCCGACCAACAGCAATGGGATTACTATGAAGCGCGAAATCATTACAATGTCGACAAAACCGTGCCACCTCGGTTTAAGTATGACTTGTTGTCGCTTGGACGTGGTTTCAATGCTACAGGGCTCTTCCGATGGAGTCGCCATCCCAACTTTTTAGCAGAACAACTTATTTGGCTTTCATTTTATCTATTTGGAGCGATCGCTTCAGAATCACTATTGAATTGGACGATTTTTGCATGGCTTGGACTAGTGGGCGTTTTTCAAGGCTCGACCAGACTTACCGAAAAGATGTCCTGTGAAAAATATCCGTTATATCGAGTGTATCAAGATAAAGTCGGCCGCTTTTTTCCTCGATTAGATGGTAGTCATTGGGATATTGTGGATGACGATGCATCATTAAAGGAGGATTAATGGAGAAACAAAATGTTCCTCTATTAGTGATCCATGGATCTCGTTTCATTTTCATTTGTCAATTGGTGTAACAAAACCTTTTGACGTTTTACCCCCTCTCTAAAATTTGGTTCACTGTAATTTATTTATGTATTATTATCTTGTGTATCTATCTTAGTCTATTTATCCAATGTTTTGTCGATGAGTTATGCAAGCTTTATTTATGCAACTGATCCGTGAATTTTTTTCCATGCTGATTTGTGAATTCTTCATCCATGTTATAATATGTGGTGGCTTTGTTTATAGTATTGCTAATGTCTATTAGGACACAGAACAGAAAAAAAAATTTGTTTTTATTTTTTGAAACAATCCATTTTATGAAATCTCAAACTCAACTGAACTTCGTCTCTTTGTCTTCAAACTATGTGCGGCCTTCAAACCATCTATCAAAAGTGTTTGCTTCCTTAAACTGAATGTTAAATTTTTTTAAAATCTTATCTTTTCACTGTGGAGAAAAAGAGGGAGGGAAAAGGGAGGCGAAACCAACCCAATTCTTTTCCGTAAACTCATTCATTCACTGGAACGTACATCCGTAAATTCATTCAAGTGTTTATTATTATTTTCTTTTTTTCATTTGTCTTTGTTTTTCTGACATTTTTCTCTACCATTTTCTTCTGTGCATCCGCCAGTTGCTTGGTTCCTAAGCACCACCTATCATGTGAATATTTTCTCACACACACAGTACAATTCCTTCTCTGTTATCTTGGCTGCTTTATCTGTGTAACATGGTTTACCATTCACACGGAGGGTTAGTTTTATACGTTTACTCATGTGAGTAAGAATTTTTCCATTGGTCCATTACACATTTGCAGCCTGGCTTAGAAGATGCCTTGTTGATTTGAGAACATTGCTTTGTCTCATGCAATTTAAAAACATTAAACGTTGTTTCTTCTATTAAACTTTTTTTTTCCTTGGTTTATCCTCCATCTGTCACCCTTCTATGGTACGATCGTGGGTGCATGCTCTGCATGAGCATTCTAGCCTCTCGCCTCACCTTGAAATCTCTTTAAACACTTCACTTTAACTGTATATCCCGAGTTGATCTCAAATCTACTATTGGTAATTTCATATGCCAATGCAATTCCCAACCCGTTAGCTGACCAACACCCGAACAAACCCGCTCCGTCTAGCGTCCCAGGCTCAAAATTTTTTGGCTCAAGGACCTCTAGGTTTACGAGTGCCGCATCAGTAATTGAAATGCACAAAATTCGCTTTCCAAATTGGCATACCTCCTTTGCCCATTCTCTCCATTTTTTCTTCATCTCGTCTTTCTCTCTCTTGAGCAGGTGACACGTTACCCACATGGAGGATGCCCCGGCTCGGTTACGTGGACTCGTTCAAGACCCCTGACGCTTCCGAGCGATGGTTGTCTGGGGCACGAGGTCAGGAAATAACGCACTCCGGGAGATGAGAGCGGTACATTACGGTAGGGTATTATATACTACGAACAAAATCGTTATTTATGACATCACAGGACAGTCATTGCCGAGTTTGAGTATGGGATCATGAAGAAAACATAACGTAGCATGTGCTTACGCTTCATCCGTCCCCCAAACACACAACAAGGGACTTGTCGTTTTAAATTTCGAAAATTTGTCGTTTAGACGTGGAAACTGAAAGCTTTCAGGTGATTTGGGTGGTTCTTTAATTCTGTTGAAGTTTGCTTCCTCTGAAGTTTTTTTTCGGAGCGTTTTGCGACTTGTTTACGGATTATACCTGAGTGTAAAAGAAGCGGACTGAGGCTTCATATAGTTTGCTTTGGCGTACCAAGTTCTTCCATAAGGTTTATTTCCTATCGTTTACACTGTTGAAGTTGTTTTCTCTTCTTCATCTGTTTGTAGAATCCGTTCCGGCTTCATTTGCAATTTTTTTATCCTTGGATTTTTATTGGAGAACGGTGGTTTGGGAACGTCTGTGTACAAAAACCTACTCTACCCCTTCACACTTACTATTTTTTAATTAATTTATTATCTGTTTGTTTTCGTTTTCTGTTAATTTCCCTTGTTCTTGTTTGAACGTTTGATTTTGTGAGCAATATAATACTTGTTCGAAAAAAAGTCTTTCTATTGATTGATTTTACGAACTAATTCTTTTTTCTTTCGCCTTTCTCGTTTATATGCCTGCACATCTGTCTTCTCAATATTGTTAAATCTTTTTTACACTTTATAATAATATTTGTCGACGTATTTACGTGATTTGCTTTGCCCTACTCTGCTTTGCTCCCCTATAATTTCGTTCTATTGTGTGCCGTGTGATCGTTATTCCGCTTTTTTTTTCGGGTTGCTATAACCAATTTCTTCTACCTTCAAGCCCTGTTATTACTGTGTGCGATTTGTTGCAATCTTTTTATCATCTAACTCTGCAGCTGTCTTAATCATCTCGTACTCGGCTTCTTTCGTTTTCTCCGTATAGTTTGATCGAGAAGAAATTTTTTTCAAACAGAGGAAAACCCGGTCGTTTTGTCTTGCTTTTTCTATTGGAAAAATAAGCCCACATCAGTTTCTTAGTAATCTGTTCGATTTAATCCATTTTAAAACGACATTTTCTGTTTCGCTTTCTTAATATTGGAAGAACGTACATACGTGTATGAAAACTTGAAAAATTTTCATTTCTCACTGTATATCATTCTTTTTTTTACCAAAGGCAAAAATATCCTCAAAATTTTTTTGCTATTACTGAAAATTTACTTTTTATTTAATTTCATCTGCATCTATCTCAAACAAAACCGGACCATCTGTGTCTGTTAATTGAAGATATTCCGCAAAATTAACTTCTATTTACGTGATTTTTTATCTTCCCAAGTTGTGTTCATTCGATCTTCAACTTATTCTTGTCGTTTAAAACATATCTGTTCTTTACGATCTCGTTGCCTGCTGTTTACTTAATATTCACCGGAAGTAAGTAATTCGTCACTAATTTCCTCCGAATGGCGCCTGCCGTCTTTACTTCCGACTACTGGAAGAAATACTTTTCCAACAAAAAGAAGCCTACTGTTAAGAATACTTCGGACATTGATTTGCTTCACATTAATCGTGGTCGTCAGCCTTTTGATGAGGGATTATCCATCAATGAAGATTCTTTCTTTTACAGACATAACATTCATGTTCCTCGTATAGTTTATTTAATCATTGTTGCATGTGGTTCCTTTATTATCACGGGAGGTATTGAGTTTGCCATTGCATATGGTATGTATAAGAAGACCGAGACTTCCGTCCGTCTTTGGCGTCTTCCCGATACACTCTCTGGTGATGCCGCTGTAACCAATTTCGTTCAAGCTATTGTCACGTACTGGGTTGAGTCAATTTTGGTACAGGGTGATTTACGTTCCGGACTTGTAAAGCCTATTTACTTTGGGTGGTGGCCGGAAAACTTTTTGCTTAGGGAAGTGCTTCGTGCCAAGCCTAGATACCACTTTAAGTTTATTGTTTTTCGCTGGATGGAGTGGCTCGTCTTTGTCGGATTACGCGGCTTAGTATGGTCAGTTCCCTTATGGTTCCTGTTTTGGCCAGCCACCGTCGGTATCCTTTGCGCTCCTGGTAGACATGAAGGCAATGATTATTATTTTAATAATTATCCGGCACCTCAAGTGTTCAAGCTGATTTTTGGTGGTGGTGAAGGTTTCGTTTTGACACCATGGATCGCATTTTTACATATGTATATGTATGGTCACTACCTTCATGTCGCCAAGAATCAAAAATCACTTCCTAAAACGTCCGACTTAGAACAACAACGAGGAACTTCTTCTTCACAGCCTTCAGAAAACGACGCTAATATTACTGCCCTCCCTAAGCCTGAACCAAAGATGTACGAAAACTCGGACTTAACACCCGCTCGCACGCCTGTAACACCAGCACCTCTTGAGAAACCCGTCAATCTTGCACCGGAAGTTGTCGAACCTACTAATGCTGCCGCTTCCCCTCTGCAATTGAACGCCCCTAAATTAACTGATGTTGATGATTCTGCCCTTGCATACGACCCCACTAAAGTTCAAGATGGTGAAGATCGTTTTGTTCATAATGATGTGCCCTTAGAGAATGCTGAAAATCCTAGTCGATTTGTCCATAGCGATGCTCCCATTGATATGACACATACTACTACAGTTATTTCTGAAGCTCAAAATTTGCCTTCCACGTTGCTTCCACAGGACGGCAATGCTGTACATCATGATACTGATGCACCATCTCTTTCAAACGTCAGGAAGTCTGTTGACTCACCCAGGGTCCCTCCAAGCTTTAGTGACGATGCCGTCTCGTCATTTTCGTTAGTGACGGCCCCCAGTATAAATAATGTTGGTGGTTCTACTGCACCTAGTGTGAATAACCAGGAGCGGGAGTATGATTATGACGATACATCGTCTCGTAGCAGCACACTCACCGAAAGACCGGTAGTTCATTAACTGAAATATTGTGAATTATAAAGGCTGTGATATTAAGTCGGAAAATGTTCCCTATTGTCTCGTGGCAACTATTTCTGCTGATCTCTTTAGTATAATCGTGTTTTTAAGATCCGTTGGAAACAGCATCTTTCATGTTTTAATGTTTCAATTAACTTAATATTTCGCTGTTCAATAGGCTTCTTGTTTTAAATGCATCAAACATAGAGTTTTAACAAAACATAAATTAGGGAAAAGGAATAATCTTAACTGAACTTTTAAAAATTTTGACAGTAACTTACATAACTTTAGGTTTATCTGAATTTGTTTTCTGCTAAAATTTTTTAGTCTGCATCTATAGTGTATGTCAAAAAACATTGTTCTGTAGCGACTGCGTAGCTATGTAAAGACAATTTTGCTCATTTTACACGCAAGTCAGTAGATATGTATTATATACCACGTAGATTTGCAAATGGTAAATGAAGTTGTACTACTTACTTTCAAAAAAAGAAAATGAAAGAAAGAGTAAGGTCGAATTAATTAACTACAATCATTTATAAAGGTTATACATGTATAGGTAAGAGAAAAAAGACAAAAAGCCGACTTACAGCAAATCATATTAAAAAAAATGATGTCTAATGGGTCCATAAGAACAAACACAGATAAAGTATTGAAAGAAGCATATAAACAAAAATGCATTAGAAAGCCGACTAGGCCATATAAAAGGAACGATGATAGCTTCGGAAGGATGGAACGTAAATATTGACACTGAACACCTGCTATTAAAAAAAGATAAGCGAAATCATTTACCATGTAAAGAAAACCTTCCAGGATAATAATTAAATGGCTAGTCGAACTCATTTCATATTTTATTTACGGCAACATAATCTCTAATTTCCATTTATACAGTTAAAAGAGAGTGTCGCGTACCGAAACATAAAGTCATTATAGAGAGCACAAAAAAGAGCAGTATTCGACGATACAAGACAAACCGCCATTAAAGTCTAAAGAACAAAAAACAGGCCTAAATAATCGTTAAGTTTGTTTTCTTCTTTCACGCTCCTTAGCCTGCTCGGCAAGAACTGTCTCATCATCATCTTCGAGGAGGTCAAACTCGACAACAAACATAACAGCATCTTCATCATCGGTTTCACGCATCATATATCGGATTGGCTGATGACCATCAGAGTTCAAATGCTTATAAACATTGAGCCGAATGGGTCCGATATTCAAATTAAAGGTATTAAAATCCATATGAGGGGAAAAGAAACTCATGCAATAAACTACATCTTTATCGTAAAAGAAATTTTCTCGACAAAATTTGGAGCTTGAAAAGTACTTTCGTCTTTCCTTTACTGACTTGTGTTCACCAAAAATAAACGAATTGTCTTCTATAGGATCCACTTTGGGATTGGCGAATCTCCAAGGTCCAAGTTGTGGATCGAGATTATTTGAATCAGAAGGGATGTGTTTAACAGGTTTCGGTATTTTTGATTGACTAGTAGCCGTCCGCACGGGCTTTGGCCTCGTCAACGCCACATTAGACGTGGGTTGCTTTGCGACGGTGGTACTATTAGCATTCGCGGTAACAGTCTTTCCGTCAACAGATTGAGGCAATTGTTTTGAAGAAGGAGTATTAGATTGTGATACTTCATCAATCGATCGCTCCTCAACAATCTTTTCAGGTGTTGAAACGTGTTTTTTAAGCCTATTAGAAGGTGGGACACCGCTGGTTATAGATGTTTGTTCACGTAGCGGAGGTAACGACCCAGTCTCTCCAGCCACGTTAACAGCAGATGATGCTGAATCATTGGCATATGACAACGTGGAATGAGAAGAGGAAGGACGAGAAACGGAAAATGAGTTTCTTCCAGAAAAAGAAAAAATGTCAGATTTACGACGGTTACTTTCACTGGCTTCAATTCCAGAGTCAGATTCAATTAGGTCGGTTTTGTGATGATGATGATGGTGACGGTGTAAAGAACCTATGCGAATTAATTTATCAAGAGAGCGACGTGGCGCCGACATTTTCTTTTCTTTTTCAGTTTTTACAGCAGACGTGGATGCTGCACTAGCGGTAGAAAATCGATGAGTAGAATTACCGACGTCATCCGATTTCGAATCGTTTCTTAAACTTTTTTTTGAGCGAAGGGACATACGTTTTATTAGTTTGGGCGTGGAAAATTTTCCAAGATGTAAAGAAGGATGTGTAATTTTACGAAACGGGTCTTTGTTTTTAGATTTCTTATGCTGTTCCTTTTGATCCTGTTGCATTTCTAAAGCAGTAAAGTAACGTTGCAAGTCATCTTCATTTTCGTCATCAGGAACATTGGAAATACCATGCTTGTACACGTCCTTTCCATAATTCTCATCCATTATATAACCCTCTTCCAGGTCCAAACTAGGTTTGTGAAGCAATCCTAGCTGCTTGACATGTAAATTAAAATCCTTATGTTTATTGGTAATGTGACGATGTAATAAAAGCTCATCGTCTTCATCATCCTCCACAGGAGCTAGAGAAGTAGCTGCAGATTTTACAGATAATTGAGACACGTTTTGGGAAGTTTCAGTCTTAACTGATGGAGCATCCGGTATTGCAGCCGGAACGTTTAAATGTGAAAACCGTGTGCTATCGCTAAATCCAGCAAAACTCCAATACCGGTGTCTATTTTTTCGAGGTGCAGTGGTATTTCCAGAATCAGAGGATACTATACTAAGATCATCATTATCTGCAACGGTAGCGGGGGTAGCAGCAGGGGGATTTGGAGAGTCGGGTACTGCTGTAACAGTAATTGGCGGAGTAACAATATTTGTTTGAACATCTATTTGTGTCGTGGTTTTCTTGGGAGTAACGTTGGTAGAGGGAAGGTCTGATAAACTGACATCCGAGGAGTCGTTAATTTCAGGTAACGATTCAGTGTCTGATTCCTGAGAATCAGCTTCCACTAATGAAATAACAGCATCTTCAAGACGCGATGGAGCCGGCCATGCAGAGAGTGTATTCACACAAGCGACGAATCTAAGTCAAAAGGTTAAAAATCGTGTTTTAAAAAAAAAGATAATCTGAGAGGATAATGGAAAACCTTGCAATCGATAAGGCCAGAAAACAAAAAGACTATATGATTTGAATCAGGAACTCAAGAGGTAGTGGAAGCAAACCGATGGGGTGATTAAAAAATTATAAGAAAAATAAAAAAAAGAAAGAAAGAAAGCGAATAATCAAGATGCCTAAATTCGGTCTTTTGTTTTCAATAAACCTTTGTTTTCAGGCAATGCCCAGATTGTAAAAATTTTCGACCCTTTCTATTATGCATATCCAACAGACGAGCATCAATACTTACGGTGACATGATATACGGGGATCTGGCATATTTATCATAATACACAGCAGGGTCAATATATTTGGCAATCCGCATACCAGCTCGGAAAGCACCTAGTGAAAAGGAATTAGCATTAAGCACCGCGGAAAAAAAAAGACGAAATGAGATAAAACGAAGAAGAAAACTAAAGAATATGCTTTTAAAAAACTTACTTTCTGGGAAGGTAGAGATCATATGGTCGAACTGTGTGCCATAAATGACTTGATCTCCATTGTATTCCTTTTTGAATCGGCCTTCAGCTTGTATTTGAAACTTTCGTGAGCGACCTCGAAAATACTCGGAATCTCTCTTTGGAGGGCTACCGTCAGGAGTAAAACCATCGAAATCGCGTACGCGAACGAGGATTCTACCAACCCATAACGGGCCATCGACTTCAGTAGGCCGCCCTTCATAATTCACCCAAGCAATCTGTGTGTGCTGTGCATCGCAGCCAATACTGACCTTTAATTTCATTTCCAAGGATCTCTTTGGCCCTTTTACCTCTCCAAAATACGGTCTTTTCACTAGCGTACCAGGGTGTTTGGCTAAAGGTAAGTCGTGGGTTCCTCTGCCATCCGACGTCAGCTTTGTAAAATTGTGAGACCCAACATTGGGTCCCGTATTGCGGTTTCTGTATACGAGGTGGAGAGGGGGAGACCCCTCTCTTTAATCCAGAATATCGAGAGTCTATCGATGATGAAGATTTGCACGCAAAAATAAAAAACCGAGGCAGAGTGATGGTGGTATTGTTTCGATTACGAGAAGAGCTTGTCGTGAGAAAAAGGGTACTATAAGGAAAAATAACGTGTCGCGGTATTCGTTTGGCTGTCGCGTCACATGTGTCAGTGTAAACAAGCCAAAAATACTAGGATGGATGAACGGGCAATAGGAAAAAAGAGAAAGGAACGATTAGAGCTGATGATGCTAAATGAAGGAGGATTTAATGAAAAGCTTTAATTTTATCGCACAAGACATTGAATGAATACATGGTCCTCTATCATAGATGAAGATGAATGGGGAGATGAATGCAATGGGATTCTTTTAGAATGTTGTCTTTTTGTTTTGAGCAGAGACTAAAAACGAAATGGGAATTATTTGGCGAAAGGTGTTGGTGTATGCAAAACAGACTCAATACTCATATGATCGGTTGTGGATAGGAGTGCAACATTACCAAGTCCATGAGAATCGAACAAAAATCAATAATAGGAGGAAAAGATTTCAACAAGAAAGAGTATAAGCGAAAATGAGTTTTTCATTGAACTCTTCTGTTCCAAAATTTGTTTTGTACAGTTTTCACCTCACCTTTCAAAAAACTATTGTATGAGCATGGAAAGCTAGTTAGACGATGGGCAATTCTATACCAAATCTAAAATATTTCAAAAGTTAGTGGGAAAATCCTTCGTAAAAAAAGGTATCCGAATTTAAGATATTCATTTCTTCTCATGCCATGTGTATCAACTTATTTACAGAAAGACCATGTCTGAAGAGGGACAAAATCATGTTATTCTTCCAAATTTCACTCTTGTTGACGATTTGACTACCCGACTAAACGATAGCGTACTATTTCTCAAACGCCGTATTATTTTTAAAGCAATTAAACGAATTGCCAATTTGAGTTAACAGATTTCAGCAGCAAAATGATGGAAATACCGTACAACGTGATAACACATTGCATGGTACTACGTTTAATATAACGTACCGCAGTGTGATAGCTTTGCGTGTAATACACAGTTATGCGTTGCGGTCTAAACAGCATTTTGCGTATCTCTGCGTGCGAGACAGCACTTGGATACCAAACTAGTTTAAAGTGCCATGGTATAACCCATTAAAGGCGCACGTTGCATAGCGGTACAGCTCGAGAAATGTATAAACAAGAACGCACATAAATATCCAGATGATTAAATAGAAAGAAGAATTATTTAGCATTTTAACTAATTATTCATGTTTTAAAGCTGAGCAGGTTCTTAAAGTGCCAAATATTCTAAAAGTCAAATTTTTTTCAATTTTTGCTTGCTTTTCCACTTTTTTCTCCATATTCTGGGGGTACTATTGTAAAAGCCAACCAAATTACCTTCATTTCTTTTGTTCTTTTGCATCTTTATTTTTATTAACTAAAGCTTCATTCATCTTTTCATCATTCATAGCATACCAAGTGAATCCAAAGTTTCACCTCCTTGTCATATCTCTTTCTTCTGTTTACCCAGCCCAGCGACACAGCAACGGTCCAGCTCAGTCTCAGTCCAGATCTCACTTCTCATACTGGTGAAATACTTTTACATAAAAAATGTCTATGTCAACGTTACTCAGTCGCACTCAGTGTCCAACAGGCAACTCTCAAAAAGTGTGAAATGTCAAGTTGACATCTAAGCTACAATCAGATTAGATTTTTCTTCATAAAAATCCAGCCTCGTTATTTCATCATTATTTTACCATTACGTAATTTTGCGCATTTCGCAAGAAAAACTCCTGAATCTCCTTACGATTTACGTTACGTTATGCGAATGCAACACGACGCGACGCGACGCGACCGATTCCATGAGATCAGCCATTCCCTATTACGTATTTCATTGGAATTCCTTCCAGTACTTTATAATATTTAAGGAAAATCCCTCGCACATCACAATATTCGATGCGAGTTGGTGTCGCCTAGATGATGCTAAAAAGTAATCTAGTCACAATCATCATCATATCACATCCCATCGCATCCCATCGCATCCCATCAAAATCGCATTGTATTGTATGGTATTATATTGTATAGTGTATTTCATTGCATCGCATAACATGGCATAGCATTTAAATCATCTTGTTTGTATTAACAAAGGTCAGTCAACTAGTTAGTTAGTCTAACAATTTCATTCCAAATCTTTCGACCTAAAGTCGGATCGGAATTCTCATTTTCGCAATAATTTTTCTCATCACAAAAGTTTATCGCTACTCTATAAATCTTTCAATCATTGCCACTTCGATCGCTTCATCATTGCTGGAAGGCTGAGTCAAATAAAAAAATGGTCAAGATAACAGTCATTGCTAATGACTGACTTTCCCGACTTTGTCTACTTATTTCTTCATCAGATGACATACATCAAGTGATTCATACTCATTTACGTTGAGTTTACTCTCCAGCTCCTTGTTGCATTTGCCCACTAAATTGAAAAAAACGATTTATTCACATTGGGATTCATTTTACACAAGTGTAGCATAAGCTTCGATTCAATTCTGGTATAACTAAATTAAAAGTAAAACAATAATTTTGGAAAGGCGTTAATAATTTACCTTGTTTTCTCTTTTTTCGACATTGACTCCTCTTCTAAAGTATTCGCTTATTACTCCTAATTCTGCTCCTCCTAATACATCGATTCCTACTACTTGCATTGCTAATTCTAATAATTACTTCTTAATAATAATAACATACTAACTAACTTCCAACTCATAATACACTTTACTATTCTACCCTTGCAATTTACCCATCTCGCCTTCCATCTTTTCTCAATCATATTATGGTTTCTTATTCTCAAGATTAATCAAATCTACCTACCTCAAAAAGAAAAAAAAAGGCTCTTTGCAACGAAGTACATCATCCTTCACGTGCAAAAGACTAGCCAAGCTGGCACAAATATCCATCATACTACCAACAAAATAATAGCTACGCTAAACCCACTAAAAGCAAAACACACTTTCTTCAAATTCCCCCTCTCACACCACCAGCCAGCCAAGCCAAGCCAGTCTAGAGTCTTTTTCTTCCTCCGATAGCAATAGCAGCAACATATAAAAACAAATAAAATAATAATTATAATAAAAGGTATAATAATAAAATAATTGCGACATCTCCGCCTTATAATAACTATGTAAAAATTGAACAGTTTCTTAGCTATGAGCAAACTAGGGTTTCCGTCTAACATGCTCTCCTTCGCGCACGCCAGCTTATTAAATTAAGTTTTCTTTCAGCTCATACCTGTCACTGACGAAAAAAATAAACCAATCAAACTCTCGGTCGATTGAATTCTCAAAGCAACATATATCCACGATTGTAATAAAATAAAATAAAAGGAAAAAGGGGAGAAAAAAAGACAGTTTAAAAAATTTTTTTTCCATGGATAACAAAAACACAACCAACAAATATTGAAAACTTTTGACGTTTTTTTAACCCCTTTCATTCAATCAAACAAATCTTTCTCTATTCCGTCCACAAAGGGAATATAGATAGATAGATAGATAGATACCACCACACCTTCAACAAACTTTTATCCGTCCGCATCATTTTTTCATAACTCTTTATAAAAAACGAGAGGTGTGGAATTTGCAATGCCTTTAGCCTGTCTTTTTTTTTAAACGCCAATTTCGTCGAAGCAATTCAATCATACACCACCTTCCTTCTTCCTTCTATGACAAAAGAAAAGAGAGAAAGGAACCAGATGACACATACAATTATTCTTTAATAAAGAAAATAAATTATGACCAAACAAGGACCTGGGGAAAAGAGTAGTAAAAAAGAGTCGACAAACGAAGGAAGAATATCATAAACCCATTATCGTTTGTCAGTAACGATTGTTTCTGGGATCATCAATCCATCCAAAAAGGAAAAAGTCACGAAAAAGCCCAAATGGGATTACGATAAGCTTTCAAGAAATTTCTTTTTTATTTTCGCTTGACACTGCAATTTCCCTCTCCACGACGACAAATAGAAAAAAAGTAAAGAGTTTTTTTAAGCAACCTGGACGGCGGTTTGCTGAGGAACGGCATCGCTAGACTCAGAAGCAATGCGAGACATACGCTCAGCATGGACATGAGGGTGCATGCCAGGCTCGTTCTCAATGATCTCGCTAGTGTCGGATTGAACGTCGTCTTGTAAGTGGGTGACTTGCTCAACGGGGACGGGCTCACCTTGAGCCTCATACTCGTTCCAGGAACGAGCGTCACTTTGGGCATCATCCTCGATTTGAGGCTTGACAAAGTTGACGGCGGGTTGGCTGGGAACCCAAGAGCTCAAGGCGTGCTCAGCATCCATGACGATTTGGCGGGAAGTCTCATAACCATCGTAGGCAGGACGAGCCTCACCGGGAGTGACGGGGGTGTCGTCAATCAAGTTCAACAAATGTCTGCCATAGGTGGCAATGAGGTTGAGCTTCTCGGCATGCTCGTGGAGGGCATCCAAGTTGAAGGTCATGGCTTGCTTGAACTTTTCACGGGTGGTGTTGGAAAGTTGAGCCTCGGCAACCAAACAGGCAGCCTCCTCACGAACAAGCTCTTGCTCCATGGTGACCAAGCGAGGGGATTCAGGATCCTTATGCTTAAGAGCATAGATTTGATCCAAGAGCTTTTGCTTCTTCTCACGAGAGGGTTGGACAGAGGACTCGATGTTACGGATGGACTTCAACGTCATACGGTATTGGTCATAACGATCGATCAAGTAGTTCTCCAACTCGGCCATCTCGTAAAACAAGACACCCAATTTGTCGGTGACGTCGCTGATATCGTCATCGCAGTCCTCACCCCAGTAGGAAAGTTGGCGAGCACAATCACGACGGCCACGGATGGTGACCTCCATACTGCGCATCACGTTCTTTTCCATCTTGACCAAGACAGCCAAACGCTTAGCCAAGTCAGGGGTGAAGGTGGCAGCGTGGTTGATACGCATGGTATGACTCAAGGGGGCAAACAAACGACCACTACGAGTGGAAGAGGAGGGAGGAGGGGGGTTTAACAATTGTGAGGCCGTAGGGGCACGGCTGTTTCTTAAAGAGTACGCACGGTTCATCATCTTGCAGAAATAGAAATAGATGTGGGTAAATAAGAAGAGATGGTAGTAATAATAAAAATAAGTGGTAGTAGTAGTAGTATATTAGTATGTGATGATACTAATAAGAACAATTATAGTGAGAATAATTTAGTAGAGAGAGGACGAGTTATAAGTAAAAAAAAAAGAGTAGGACGAAAAATGTTTAACACTTTACCAAAGGGCGATACGAAATTTCGTGGGTATATAGTTAAATAGGATAGATAGTTAGATAGAGAGAGTGTGTATAAAAAAAGCCCAAAAATAAAAAAATTTGTCGACTATATGAAAAAATGGAAAGGAGTCGGGATTTTTTTTTGGGGAAAGGGAAAAACGAGGAAATTTTCCTTTTGGATTTCTTTCAAATTCACTTAGCTTAGCTTAACTTTTGCTTAGCGGCTATTCTCTGGGTATAACAAAAATGTGATGGGGTATATATAAAAAAAAAAAAGATTATATATATATATATATCCCAAGGTATGTTATATCCTATGGTATGAGAAAGGATACTATAATAAAGTATAGTATAGTTAAAGGATAAAAAAGAAAAGAAAGTTTTGACTAAAGTCAATGAAAACGTGAGTATGGATAAAGGTGTATCGGTAAATGAGCGAGCCAGTCTATATATACAAAGCTAAGGTGGGAAAATGATATCATCACTTGCCGTAGTGAACAAGAGTAGGTAAACATCATTTGGTCAGCTTGCTGGCCACAGTTGCCATAGATATGTCCATTCCTTCTATCACGTAAACATGACGTTCCCATTCGCGATAATATAAAACCGAATTTCTTTCTGGATAGCGATGTTGACCAATGCGTTTGGCGCACCGCGTTAACTGGAGCTGAAGGGGGAGGGGAGGGGGGCAGCGAGTGTTGAAGGGCCGATGGGGTAAACAAACGCGTCGTCGTTGTGAAAGAAAGAAAGAGAGTGAAAAGAATGAATAGGCCGGGGAGTGGTAGGATGTGGTAAAGAGAGAAGAGGGAGAAGTGACGATGGGTGTGTTGAAGAAGGATAGAGCAGAGGAAGGCAAAGTGGGTAAAAAGGAAATAGAGTAGAGAAATGAATAGAGATAGAGGGGATAAAACGGAGGAGGATAGGACAGAGGAGAATGGGATAGGATAGGATAGTGTAGAGGAGGATGGAGTAGCTTAGGATAGAATAGTGTAGTGTAAAGTAGAGTAGAGTAGAGTAGAGAAGAGAAAGAAAGGTAAGAGAGAGAGAGAGAGAGACAAGAGAAAAAACAAAAGATAAATGGACCGATAAAGATAAATATAGAAAGAAAGATAATATAAATGGATAAATATGGATGAAACAAAAATAAAAAAAAAGGTTAAAACAAAAGAGAATAGAATAGAGAAAAGGTAAAAGTTAGAGGCAACAAGGGTAGGTAACAAGGAACGAGGTGACAAGAAATGGAAAAGTGAGAGAGAGAAAAGAAGTAGCGAAAGAGAGTGAGTGATATTGTGAAGAAGTGAGTTGTGAGTGAAACGGGATATGAGTGTAGTAAGAATGAAGAAAAGAAAGATGAAATGAGTTCAGAAGAAATTAGATGAATTCAGAAGAAATGATTGTAAACGAGTTTAAGAAAATGCCGACGCTGACTATGAATGAGTATTAGATACTTGCAACAATTTTATCAGTTTATTCGGAAGATGAAGAGGATCGAGTGAATACGGAAATATCTATCTTTGGCAATACGGGAATGGAGCACCAAATGGAACACGGGAGTGTAACGGGCATGGCATGGCATAGCATAGCATAACATTGCATGGCACATGGCATGGCGATGTACTGATAATAGCTAGAAATGCTAGAGTAGCGACGAGAAGAGAGAAAAAAGAGCGACAAAAGGAAATAAAATAAAACGAAAGAAAATAAATAAACAAAAGAATACTCGAAATAAAATAAAACGAAATAAAATAAAATTAAACGAAATAAACAAAAGAATACCTCTATTATTTCCCTACTATTTTCCTACTAGTTCCCTTCTACTTTCACTTCCTTTTTCATGGCTCTTCTTCTCTCTCCTGCTCCTCCGACCGTCCGTACTTCTCTCCCTCTCTCAAATCTCTCTTCCCGACATATGGGAAATCTTCTTTTCCCTCCTCGCTGCCTTACTGTACTAGACTCCTGCTCTGCCGCCGCTGCCTTGCTTCCCTCCTTTCCCTACGGTGCGCGCGCACGATAACCAAACGCCGCAAGAAGCGATCGTCTATTGGATAAAGTTAGTGTCTCATATAGCCGAGGTATGGGAAAGGTGCGCAAAGGCAGTGCGCAGCAGGACAGACAGTTAAGAGGGTGCCAAGCAGTGCAGTAGAGTGCAATGTAGTACAGTAAGCTACCACGTAAATGTAGCAGAATGCAAGGCATTTCAGTAGGTGCAATGTAATGCACTATTTTACAATGTAATGCATTATTTTACAACGTAATACACTAACTAACAATGTAATACAGTACGTTCGCTTTCGCAAAGTAATACACCGTTTTGTTATCACCTCGTAGTTTTTATTTGCCCATCTTGCAAGGAACGAATTGCTGCGCTGCTTTAAAATGCATAGTGCAATACCTTATAACGTGCTGTATAACCTTATGCATCGTTTATCTATCAGTGGAAAAGCTCTTTCGTACTTTGCATTTAACGTGGAAACCTACAAACTCGTTCCTACTTATTCCATACTACGCCAAACTACACTGTACCCCCGTTGTTCGCTAATCCTAGGATCAAGCCTAAAGCTAGTGGTATTTGTTTGGCAATGCGCACAGGGGACGCGCTTTGTTGAATTGGCAAATGGAGCGCAGAAAAAAAGTTGCAGTTGTCTTTTTCCCGTGAATTCTTTTTCTTCTTGTGATTTGTCTTTTTTCTTTTCTTCTCTTCTCGTGAATTCTTCTTTTTCTTTTCTTTTCTTCTTTTTCTACATTTTCCTATTCATCTATCCAAAACTCTGATTTCTTTCTTGACCGTTTCAATTAGCATTACAAAATGATCGACTTTAATTAGAAATACAAATTGAGTGATTTCAACTCTACCTAATCGACTTTAACAAACACTCCAACAAAAAACTCTACCAGCATTTCCACGCTTGTGCATTCACCAAACTGACGACCTCTCTTACAACACGTAAAAACGACGCTCGATTTGCCTTTCTTCGTCTTTGCTAAATCCAGCATGCCCTAATCAGTCATACTTTCGGATGCATCGCCGGGCACTACGCCTTCTTCATCCTTTGGATTTGCTCCCACAAATGACTTGACAAATCATGACTCTCCCTCCAGTTGTCTCGTGCCTCTGGTGAAAACATAAACGACGGCCTCGAAAATTGCGTCGGCTTTTGTAACATTGATCCTGCCAGCGAACGCCGTGTCCCATACGAACTTGGCTTTGTCGACACAGAATGAATACCACTCGATACCATCCCAGCGTTACCACTTTCGTCCATTGCTGTCGTTGCTGTCGCCCTTGTCGTCACCCTCCCTATCGCTCCACTCTCGGGAACTTTTAAATCAATATCCATCGCTTCTTCATTCGTCTCATGCTGCTTCTCCAACTCTAACAATACTTGCTGCAATCGTGTACTCAATCGATCCTTCTCATTCCTTAAACTCGTAATCTCCACCTCCTTTTGCGATATCGTAGACTCTTTCTCATACACCTGTTCTTTCATTTCTGCATTCTGAATTTGCAAATCATTGATCTCTCGAAACAACCGTTCTCGCTCCAATGCATCTTCCGCTTCCTGAACTTGTCGAATGGCTTTTTCTTCTCTCAACAAATCCAGCTCCACTTTTTCCGACATTGTAATCGTAACCAAATTGTCCTGCTTTTCTCCTCCACTTTTCATAGACTGTTGCTGTGGGTATTCTTTGAGCGCCGACGCTGCTTTCATCGTTGATCCCGGTAACTTCTTCGTGGAAAGTCGACTAGTCTCTAACTTTTTCGAAATCGAAGGGGATGACGGAAACGATTGTTTTGACGACGCCGCATTCGAAACTCCCTTTGAAGAGGATGATGGCGCTTTCAATGTAGAACTTGCAAATCTATTCACCAACGATTGACTACGCAAAGACGTCGTCGATGGTTTCGTAGGCGAAGATCGTGTAGATAGAGATTCTTCTGTCAAACTCGCCTGTGATGGATTCGAGGATGGTAATGGTGAAGGTGCTTGTGGTGTAACAGCCAGTTTAACCGGTGATGTCTTTAAAGGAGAGGCCACTCGTGGCAGCCTGGGACGTGAGGGTTGATTCGGATGCGCATTCACCGTAATGTCCTTGGAAAGTTCTAATATTTTTGGTAACTTTTTAGGATCCAATCCCACAATATACTTGGACAACACTGGCTGACTAAAAATTTGCACAAGTGTTGCCAATACATTTGTGGTAGCCATTCGGACTGGCTCAAACGTATCGTTGATCAATGTCACACATAGGCTACATAGCGTTTCAAGCGATGCTCGAGGCGGACAAACATCCGTCAATTGTAGGCAACGATTCAGCCATCGAAGTGTCTCAGTTTTTACTTGTGGATTTTTATGCTTCAAAAATTCTAACGTCTCATCCATTATATCATTCAACCCACAGCTCTCAAAAATAGCATTGGCCGCATCCAGCAAAGAGTGCACCAAACTCGATTTTCTCTCTTTAAACCTATCAAATAAAGAAGGCAATACAATACCAGTATACGGAAGAAAGCCCTTCCTTAGCGCCTTGGCAATATGCGTCAATAATAAAGCCGCTACACCCACTACCACCACGTTTGCATCTTTTAGAGACTTTGCAATCACTCGAAGTAACTCACTATAGTCACCCTCTTGATAAACAGGATTGGAACACACCGGTACCATGCTTTCCAACGCTTCCTTTCGATCTTTCCACTTGGGAGAAGATAATGCGGTATGGAATTCTGGGGTTAGTTTGGAAAGAACATCAACGGGCGTACTTCCGACAATGTTTTTGGCAGGAGATACAATGGAACGGGAAGGAGATGCTGAAAAATCAGAAGGTTGTGAGACCTTTCGGTTAGGAGTACTGAAACTAGAAGTAGAGCGTTGCAGAGTGTTTCCCTGCGAAGATGACTTTGAGGACAAATGTGGTTTGGGTTTGGCATTCGATGAAAAAGAAGGAAGAACCACCTCTTGGGTGTTGAGGGAATTTGAAATATGTCCTCCCGTGGTCGTGCGAGATGTAACATTTTGAAAAGAGGCCTCAAGATCGGAGACCTGTATTTGCTTTAGTTGAGGAAACACATGAGTCTTGAATGCATTACCAACCCAAGCGTACAAGGTTATGGATAGATTCGAAGCTTCTTGCCTGATATTCTTATCTGATTGGGCGAACAAAGTAGGAATCAGTTTATAGAATGGAATAGGAGAAAGTGCAGGGATTCCAAAATTCTCCAATAAACTATTTAATTCTTTTATAGAAGCAACTGCCTGCTTGGGATGCTTAACGCGAGCCGCCGAAAATAACCCTTCTAATACATAGTCCAGCGCATCGGATTTAGCTAAAATGAGTAAAGCCTGGTGAGAAGCATCACGGATAGATTGTCTAGGAGATGGTAAACATTTTTCGAGTAGAGGAGCAACAACGAACGATTTGGCAGAATTAACTCCTTTTTGCCTAGACTTGTCTAAAAAGCATCGCAGAGATTTTACGGCATGCTCTTGTGTTGGTACGTTACTATCACACAGCCCTTGTTTCCATAATGCTGGGTCATGAATCCAAGGCTGGAAACAAACGTCTGAATCATCCAATGCTCGGTTCAATGCATGCAACAAAGACTCATATGCTTCAAATCGAACTTTCCAAGACTAAATAAATCAGTTAGAAACCTAAAAACTTAAAATAACCCACTACAGAAGTGAGATCCATCAATACTAGGGAGAACAGGTATGAAAAGAGTAGTGACGGAAACACAAAGCAATGAGTAAAACTAATTGAAATCGTAAAATACAATGGAATTGATCAACAGTGCCCTTAATGCCGTTGCAACGATATTTCCATTTGTTTGCTTTTCATTCCAGTTACATTTTTCTGGACAGCAAGCTTCTATCTCCATTAATTTGTAAAAAGCTTACCTTATCAAAAATTTGACTGAGAATGCGGCTATTAAAATCGTCCAACTCCATTTACATAAACAAATATAAATTAACGACTCGTATGTTTACAACCAGCAGAGCATGAATAGTTATGTAAAAGAATGAATTTTATAGACAAATAGAAAAATGAAAACGAATGAAACGGACGGGATTCTAAACAGTAATGAGTATGGCTCTGAAATTGGAGTTGTACATGTGTAAATAGAGACGACTAACTTTACGGACGACAATGTTTCACTCACACAGCCAGCACCGTAGAGTTAGCACAATTCGTTAGACCATCGTATTGTTGAATATGAACGAGCGCAAGATTACACTATTAGAGCAAAATGTAAATAAAGCAGAGAAAAAGAGGAAACCATCAATAATTTTAAGTTTTTAGAGTAATTTAATTCTTTAAATAAATAACTTTATCTTAAACCGTACCAAAATGATGCTAACAGAAGATGAGCACCCAAATGGAATGTTCACCGATATATTAAGCCTTATGCAAGTTGCTTTTTGAAACCGATTAATGTGCTATTGGGTGGCTCTGTAAGATGCTTGTGATCTAGTATAAGTGAAAAAATGAATTTCTAAGACTCTTACTGAATAAAACATGACGTTTAACTCGTTTAAAGAAGGGAATCCTATAGATTGCAGATTTTTAAGTTTTCGTTTCTATTCATACCTAAGTCTAATTTTATCTTTCATTTGCCCAATCTGAATTCGAGTTCTTCAATTACAATAAGTTCAAGTTATACATTTTTAAAAGGATTCCAATATTCTGTCGAGCACCCAATTCATACATTCAATTCTAAACAATCCATATTTCGTTTTGTAAGCCAAGTAGTCAAAAGTAGCTAGTCGATGTAATACCATGCTTGATCAAATTTTCGGTCCGCAAAGAAGCCGTGTTACGCCTTGAGTTTCTTGGATTTTGAAGAAATTTGTCAGCGGTCATTGTATAAATTACGAATTGCTTCCTCTTCCGCTATCGTCACTCTTTGCAACTTATCATCTGCAGCCACCCTTACCCATATTCAACATATTCGACGAGAACGATATTTAAGTGTTTTCTAGAACTTAAGAACGCTTATTAAAAGAAAATTGTTGATTTATTCTTGAATCTGTTCCAAACTTGATCGATTGATTTCATAATCGCTACAGTTTCGAGTTAAAGACATTGGTAATAAGTTTGTTCTCTGGCCACTTCTTTGCAATAAAATCCTCCCCGCTCATTGTTTATAAAGTTCTTTTTTTTTAATTGATATTAGCTTCAAAAATTTCTTTACGATGTCCTACAGTTTTCAGGGATTGCTCAACCGCGTGAATGAGAGCGCAATTGTAAATACTCTCAAAGAGTACACCGGTCTCAATACACCCAAATGGACCTTTAACGATATTCCCGATCTTACGGGTAAAGTCGCTCTTGTCACAGGATCTTCAGGTGGCATTGGTTATGTAACTGCCCTCGAGTTGGCTAGAAAAGGCGCAAAGGTCTATCTGGCTGGTAGGAACGAGGAAAAGTATCAAAAAGTTATGAAACAGATCCACGATGAAGTTAGACATTCCAAGATCCGTTTTCTTCGTTTGGATTTGTTAGACTTCGAAAGCGTGTACCAAGCAGCTGAGTCTTTCATTGCCAAAGAAGAGAAATTACACATATTGGTCAATAATGCTGGTATCATGAACCCTCCCTTTGAATTGACTAAAGATGGTTATGAACTTCAGATTCAAACCAACTACCTTTCACATTACTTGTTCACTGAGCTCTTGCTCCCCACACTCCGTCGTACTGCAGAAGAATGTCGACCTGGCGATGTTAGAATAGTTCACGTCGCAAGCATTGCATATTTGCAGGCCCCTTATTCTGGTATCTACTTCCCTGACCTAAATCTCCCGCATGTACTTTTGGGTACTTTTGCTCGTTATGGACAATCTAAGTATGCCCAGATCCTTTATTCCATTGCTTTAGCCAAACGTTTAGAAAAATATGGAATATATTCCGTTAGTCTACACCCAGGTGTTATCCGTACCGAGCTGACTCGTTACTCACCTACCTTTGCTCTCAAATTGTTAGAGAAATCAGTCTTCCAGTATTTACTTTTGGATCCAATCAGAGGCGCCATGACTTCCTTATATGCTGCAACCAGTCCCGAGATTTCCAAAGAGCACTTGAACGGCGCTTACTTCACTGCAATTGCTCAGCGTGGTATTCTTCATCGCGCTCATGATGATGCCTTTGTTGAGGAGCTTTATCGCTATACTCATAAGATATTTGAAGATCTCAAGTATTTAGCTCCTTCTCCATAATTCTTTTGCTCGTAATCTGAACAATGATGAACGCTTCTTGAACCACTTAAACTAGTAAAGTGTTTCTACCTCCTCATATATTTTTAGTTGTCTTATGTTGGAATCCCTTTATGATTACTTTATATTAGTAATAATATTATACAATTTCGTATTGCTTAAGAACCACAAACAGCATTTCGACTTTGTCGCTACATCGCTTCTTCCCTGGTAACAGTAGGTTTGATCTCTTACTTTTCTGTCTGTCAAAGCATTGGTATTGTGTATTAGCCATTTTATCCACACTTTAGTCGACTGTATTTTAATTTACAAATCAAATATTTACTTTATAATGTTGATGGTAAATATGGAAACGACTAGTCGACATTTGACCATTCACTATTTACACTCAGAGCAATTTTTTGTTTTTTTAATCTTAAAAAAGAATCTTTCTTTTGAGTATCTCTCTGTGCCACGGGGCATTTTTTGAATCTGCCGAACAAATTTGTAAGAAATGTGAATTTACAAGGAATACTTATTAAAAAGTAAAACTCTTTTAAAATAGAAATTTTTTTATTTACTCAGTAATTGATGGTTTTCATATTCATTTGTTTTATCAAAGTACTTCGTATTCGTTATTACCCGTAATCAAATTACTCTCTCACGATTATCTGCACCTTGCCTTCTTCCAGAAATCCAACACTAAGGAGGCTACTAGTAAACCCTATAATAAAGTGTTTTATTAAACATTCAAACATTATTTTGAAAGTTGACGGGAAATAGCTAACTTTTGAAGAAAGTGAAAAGCTATAATTGGTGATTTTTGGGCTAAACATATTTTTTTTTCTTTTTTTTGGGGCTTGGTCTTCACTTGACTTACCGCTATTCTTTCAAGAGTATATCTATCTTGCTAGTTCTTGCTTTTTTATTTCTCTACTCGGCAAGACTTTTAAAGTAAACGATAGTGGTTGATATAAATTCAGTTAGTGTATTGACCAGCAATTTTGTTTTTTGGGGGGTTTTTTTGGTTCTCTCTTTATTTTTTTTTGTAAAAAAAATATAAAGCAAGGGATTTTGGTGAATATTTATTAACTTAATTTAATATTTATCACAATCTTCTGGCTTCAACTCATTTTCCGTTACTCAATTTACAAATTTTTAGCATTTTAAAGAGGATTTCAAAAAAAAAAGATTATACTTTTTATCACACATAAAAGAAATTTGAATGTCAAACACAAACTTCTCTACTTCTAGGTCATCAAAGTCCATTCCGGAACTTCCAAATTTGGAAGCTCTGCGAAGCCTGTGGCGTAAGTAGATTATTGTTTAAAATATCAGAGAGGAATGTAAAATAGTGTCATTGAAAATTGACTGACTTTTCGCCTAAAACCTCCTACTGTTTAATTTTGTCGAGAATTTTACTAACCACCTTATATAGCTCCACCGTCATTGAACGAATCGGGCGATACTAGAAGCGTATGGACTACTCATACCGGAGAGCCTGTTGCGTCAAGTGTTCTATCTACTTCAGGTTCAAACAACTTTTCTTCACCTCTGAAAAGACCTGCACCAGAGTCACATGACGCTCCTATCGGTAGAAGATTGATGGTAGATGATCCCCGCTTAATTAAACATGGTAAATATGATTTTAGCAGGCATTGCACTGACTATGGTCACTCCTACGAATGGCCTTATTTTCGATCCCTTCGTCGTGAGTCTATGCTTTATCACACTTCGGGATCTTATCCAGAAAGTCAGCCTCCTTACTCTTCTTATTCAACTGATGCTCCACATTATTATCATGCAGGTTCGGAATCCTCTGCTTACTATGATAGCCGTTCTCGTTTGCATGGCATACAACCTCCTCCCAAGCGACGCACACTTAGTCCTCCCCCTAGACGGCTTGCGGACCCAGTGGTTGTTGGAAGTTCTCGTTATGTTGAAGAAGAAGTATACAGAAGGCCTCCTTACACTTTAGCTTCTGAAGTTCCTTCATCCGCTTCAGCATACCAAGCTGGTTACTCTTCCTATCCTGTTCGATCTTCCCCCCAACTTTCTCATGAAGACACTCGTCATGGTATTGCAAGCAGTGGTTCAACAAGGTATCCTTTTGTACCTGCTAATACTCGTGCATCTCACTCCCCTAGTTTGCTTGAACCTTATGCTCACTCCCTTCCCTCTTCGGTCGCGCCAGTTGGAGCTTATCCTGAGAAATCTTCTTACCTGCTTTCTAATTCCAGCAATGATAGTGCCTCAAGAAAAGAAAAACCCAAAGCTCGTGCATCTACGCCTCCTCCATTAAATTTTTCCAGAGCAAGCGAACATAGAAATGAGAAGGGGGAACGCATTTCGATGATTAATCCCCGAGTTGTTCTTGACGAAAATGGAATTTCACACCGTAAGGCTTAGCCCATTAAACCAAAACAAATAATTCTAACAACTTAGGCTCCCGTTATTTTATTATGCTATGTGACAACGAGACTGCCATTGCTCATGCTAAAAAAACTTCTATTTGGGCAGTCAAGAAAGATTCTTCCAAAAGAATTTCTGATGCATATAAGGTTTGTCTTTTATTTCCCTTAAACGATATAGTTTTATACTAACACTTTAACAGAAAGCCAGTGTTTATTTTATTTTTGTGGCTCAGCAAACGTACAATGCTTTAGGATATGCTCAGGTAGTCAGCGACCTAAATAGCACCGAACTGCCCTTTTGGTCAGATAGCTCGCATGCTGGAGGTGTTCGCATCAAGTGGATTAAAACGTAAGTGTTGTACTTTTGAAGATTTCTTCTGCTTACCTAACTAGTTGCAATCTGTTTTCTGCTGAAATTTCTGAAATTGTTAGCCACATGGATCATGGGTCTGAAGCTAGAGATGGCATGGAAATGATGTATGATGAAGGCAGCAGACTTTGTACGTTGATTAACTATGCTATAATGAAGCGAATTGGAAGAGACCGTTGATATCTCCCTTTTGCTGGATTTTCAAGAATGTTGGATGCTTCCTTTAACAAAATTCATGAAACTATATACTATTGGAGCGGATTGATGTTAAATGCAGTGGATTTGCTTAATAAAGCATTCCGTATAGGTCGCTCATCAACATTAAAGATTTAACATTATTAAAAAGTTTTTCTGAACAATAAAAAAAATGCACACTATAATGGTGTTAATTTTCAATCTTGGAGCAAATCAGTTAAGTAAAATTATCATTATTGACTTGTTTTTGCTCCTCTAAACGAAATCTTAACACAGTATGCAATGTTTGGTTCTTGAACTTAACCCAAATACTCTAAAAAATTAGAAATTCTGATTCTCTTCAAACAGGCTGTTTTCAAATTTGAATGATTTTGCTTTGAATGATGTTTTTTCTTAATAAAAAAGCTAGATGAATCTGAATTAGACAAATAGGTAAATTGGTTGTTCAACCATTGTGCATGGAATTTATCGATTTTAATCACTTCTTCTGAGATCCTTAAGTATCATTTAGTTTATCTGTATTTCTATATTGGCGTGACACTTACATAAAGTTCGGGCTTTGGGTTAAGTGAATGTCATTAGTATTATCGTTATCAACATTTGTTGATCGTTGGAACATGGTCAAGCTATCAACAGTGGATAGAGCATAAAAAAACTAACATTAAATGATTAAAGAAAATTACAATAATATAAAGCAAAATAAAAACAGAAGCAGATTTAATAAGGAAGTAAAAGTTGTGGGCAATCCAGTAGTCAATCGTATATCTATTTCATTACTTATTGCATGCAATCCATCAAACATTACATATACCACATCTTTGTTTTCAATTTACTTGATAGAGCTAAAAGCGGCTTTACTTCTTGATCCATTGATGCTTCTGATGTCTCAACAAAAGTATCATCGGCTGTCACGTCTTGATAACGGGCTAAGTTACTAACCAAATGCGCATAATAAACAGGTGGAACCAAGGAAACAGCACTTGTTGCTCTTGCATAAACATAACAAAGATTATAACACAGTGTTTGGAATTGGTCCGGTGGCATCTGAATTTCGTCGTGCAAAACCGTGTAGTGAACTGGGACCGAAACGCCTTGCAGAGATGGGTGGGATATAAGGTAAAAATCGTACTGATAGGGGTGAGTAACATGCTTTTCAATAATTGTACCAGGGAGGGGATTTCCATTTCTATCTCCGTCGGATTTGTTCTTAATGAAGAAACGAGCGTGATGTCTCTTCTGCGTTGTGCATACTAGAATCTTTGGATTGTATTTTGGTGATAGACTATGACACGCTTCTTTAATCTGAGAAAGCTCATCGTTTATTACTGATAAAAATTGTCCTTCCGAGGTACCGTCACGGAAATAGATAATACGTTGTGGTTGTTGTTTAGTCATTGCCCTAAACCCTTGCAATAGATATACCACGATATCCTTCATTCCTTCAATCACTTCTTGATGACGAGGTTGGGAACGTGAAACAGCCGTATACTTGCAGCCATTTAGGTCTACCGATGCCACAATTGAAGCAATCGAAACACCTGTTGCACCAACCCCAGGGTGATAAACATCTCCACCAAGAATAAGAGTAGGAACATTTCCCAAAGGGTTGGATTTGGGTATCAACGAGCAATTAATTCCTCCAACCTTGACATTAATCTTCATGCCTAAGTTTGCACAGTATTGGGGCTTGCTTTGTAAAATATGTTTGCTAATAGCACATTGAGAAGGAACCCCTAACATAGTATTGCAAACACGTTTAATGGAACCATATGGTTCAGGCGAATTTTTATCCAAAATAAAAAAGAGATAGTCAGGAGGAGCATTACCAACCTGTTCAGCTTTTTTATATAACGTTATACATAGTTCTTCAACACTCCCTCTAATATCTGCATACAAAACTGGAGGTTTTTTCATAACAAAATTAATTCCCAACGAAGTGAGTGTTTGTACATATGTTTGCAGGAAATTTTCAATACCCCTCATAGGGAGTCTACGCGTTGAAGTAAAACACATTACAGCCCAAGATCTAATAGGAGCCCTCGGCGGATCAAGGAACCGTTTACCACGTAAATTCCAACGTCCACTAACGGGACGCTCAATGCAATCTCCTCCGTAACGAATAGAAGGAGTTTCTAAAACACGAGCTGGAACTTCGAGCATCTTTTTCTGAATTTTCATACCATATTGGGTTAGGTAGGGATCTGTATCCCAATCCATCTGATGGACAAAATCATCGATTTGCTGGACACGTTCGAAAGGTCGTTGGACCGCAAAACGGATCATGTTGGCAGTTTGATCACTATTCAGTTTTGCAGTATATCTCTGACCTTTTACAACAAAACAGAATTCAATAGGAAGCATCGCCCCGTTCTTTACTAATATGCAAGGTAGGTTAGGATATTGCAAACGAACATTGTGATTTTCAAGAAAGTATTCAGCTACAGAGATTTTTTGCTCTTCACCATTAAGACGGCGAACAAAAAAGCTATCACTGGCACTTTTTGAGGAAAATCCCTCGATGGAATAAACTCTATTCGCCAGGTCAGTACCGACATTATTGCGATGCTGACAGGTCACCTTTAGAAACCGAAACTTGCGGGAAAGACGTTTTAGGTCAAAACGTGTTAAGTCTCTAACGTTCGAGCAATCTGTGTATTCCA
Source organism: Schizosaccharomyces pombe (assembly GCF_000002945.2). Lineage (NCBI taxonomy): Eukaryota > Fungi > Ascomycota > Schizosaccharomycetes > Schizosaccharomycetales > Schizosaccharomycetaceae > Schizosaccharomyces > Schizosaccharomyces pombe. The sequence continues at coordinate 335,153 of NC_003421.2, read as the reverse complement.
TAAGGATCTGAAGTAAAGAATCATTACGCCAAAATGCACTCGAAGATATATCTACATTAACAGACATGAAACCCTGATTCGGTCGTATAGACTGGTAAAACCCTTTCCAAGCCTCTACTCCACCTCCAAGTGAAACTCCGTTTTCACCTGTAAAAAAAGAATGCATGAAGCCAAACAAAGTCTCAGATGGTTTCTTCTTTAACAGCAAATCCAGAAACATTATACTGCTTAGAACTTGCGGATCCGAAGAATACTTTGAGTTTACAAACTGGCTAAGAGTATGCAAATTAATTTTAGATGATTTTTGAATAGAGAATTCAATTTCTCGAGGGTGCGACTCACTGCCTATGTTTACCTTGATGGTGCCATCAGCAATATCACCTTTAGACCAACACATGCTTCGCCCATCATAAACAGAATTCATCCAGGAAGATCCAAAATACTGTTTAACTTCTTTAGAATTCCAAATCAACTGGGATTGCTTTCGTGGGACACGTGAACCATCACCTACTATGACCTACAACAAAAGGCGTTAATTTGATGCAATTCTACGTTAATGTACAAAATTTGAGGAAGAGATGAAATACAAAAGAAAAGAATCGTGCAATGCAAGACAGATACAAAATGATGTAGCAGGCAAAGTAAACAACAGAACATTAAAAGAAAGTGAGAAAATAAACCAGGTATAGTAAAGTAAAGTCGAATAACGAATGAAGCTAACAAGTACCTTTAAACAATTCCAGTAACACTTGCACGATTTATTTCTGTATTTATATTTATATTTCAGACAAGAAAGGCCACGTGTTCTGTTATGCTTTTACTTTAAATGTGTAAATTTCCTTTACAGTGCTCTAATTCCATAAAAATGTGCGATTTCTAGGAACTTACATGATACTGGTTGATAGTCTCGTTAGGTAAAGAAATGATTTGAAAAAAGTTAGCTTTCAAAGTAATCTGCTTGCCCAACCCTCCATAACCGGGACGTAAAGCTATTTCTGAGCTTGGTTTATACGACATCCTACTCACTCTGAATCATAAAGGACGAGTTGGCTGAAGACAATTCGCTTTGGCGGTTGGAAGCTTATATATACCAAACCCTAGATTAGGACTCATCATAGTTGTCTTGTATATAAAACCTACTTGAGTTATAAACTATATTAAATCAAAAAACTATCAAGAAAATATTTTATTTATCACTTTGTTATTTACATGCTTAATACATTCGAATTTTCTATATACTAAGGTCTATTTCTATACTTCTCTGAGCACGCAAACGCAACATAAGTCTTATTTAATTTCTGAACATAAGAAATATAAGCTTATCTTTAACAGCTTTTCTTAAATTACCGCATAATTTTGTATAGGTTTATGTTTTTTTAAAGGTTCCAAATCGACGGATTTTTGAGTTTTAACCCTTCTTTCTTTATATCGTGGTTGTGATTCAATAAAAGTGAACCCAATTGTTATTTGTAACCATTGACGAAAATTATAGTACATTGAATTACTATTTGTTTACTAGTTCTATATTAACAATACCGGGAGGTTCAAAATCAATGATTACTACTTGTTTTCTTTTTCTTGTTATATTTGCTTGCTTGAAATCCTCTTTATAGTTATAATACATTTTTACAACCTGCTTTTGAGAATATTAATCTGGCAACTTTCAAGTAAATGATTTCGGTAATTGCACTGATTTTTGAAAAGTGTTGATTTCGAACGTCTTTCAAATTAAAACGGACATTTTTTTATGAAATTAAAATGCCTTGTGCTTTGTGTAATACTCGTTAAACAGCTTACCGAAACTAACAACCTTTTTAAGAAGCGAAACTTAATTAAATCAATATATTATACTGAGTAAATCAGTAATTTCTGGACGATCGGCCACATAAAGAAGCATTATAAATCGTTCTCCATACTGTTAGGCTTTTGTTTTCAATTCACGTTTTCTTTTCTGTAATTAAAATATCAGTAAAGAATTCGTTATGCCATTATTTTATAAAAAATTTTTATAATCCTATACAATTGTGAATTTACATTGTATTCAAATGCTTTTTTACATCCCTATATTTTACAGGCGTTCGCTGTTGTACCGCTTGTTTTTTTGAACACTGCTTATTATAATTTTTTCGATTATTACATTTGCGAATACCTTTCGAGGATTTTGGAACTACTAAACGCACAAAAATTCGCTTCCCACTTCTGACAACTTTGTGGGTTTCATGGTAATTTGAATGCTATAATATTAACAGATTGACACAGCGATTTAGATCCATATTTTATTCTGTACAAAGTAAATCTCTAACATTTGGTAGACGGCTTTTGCCGTAATAACCGTTGGTTTTGCAATTTTGCGCCTTGTTTTCCAAACATAGTAAACCGGTGCTTTTAGTTTATTATATAGTGATTTATTGTGAACTTTAGTATCGTGTCGTTAATATACTACTATCCAGTGATTACTGCAATGTCCATTAACTTGCTAATAGTGTGTAACACTAGCTACACCGTTCACTACTTACTATTCTTCCAGTACAGAGAGAGGTATTTGGAAGTGACTAGCTAAACTGCATTCATACCTCTTTTCTTTCCTCAAAACACCATTCTGTATAGAAAAAAAAGGCTTTTATTGTTGGACTGCTTATAAAAGATTAGGATTGTGTTAAAAAAGTCGAAATGCAATTGCATTATGTTTTTTCGCATTTGCAAAATTCATTTCGCGCTCGCAAGTCGTTAGCAAGCGTTCCTAACTGTAACAGTGTGCTCGAGTTATGTGCTGTTTTGTATCATCAAGGATTTTTAAGCTCGATTCAACGCGGAGATATTCATGGACCCGATGCTTTACCCACAATCACCACTAGGCAAAATGTAGCGACCCGCCGTCTATGGTTGGGTTTAAAGTACTTTGAGGGAAAACCGGTTCTTCACTACATACGTGCAGTATCAAAGCCTAGTAGAAAGGTGAACTTGACTCCTTCTGAGTTGTTGCAATTTGCCAAAGGAAGGAAAGTTAGCTTTGTGAATGGGTTGGAGCCTGCAGAAGTTGGAATTGTAGAAACTAAACATGGTATAATGAGTATTGACGATGCAATTAAGAATAATTTGGGAGGAAACGTTATATGTCGAGTTAAATGAGGCTTCGATGGAAAAAGTTATTATTACGTACAACTTCTTTCCGGATACATTGTCTCCTTTCTCTATGTTAATAAGAGAATAAACATTACTCATTTGTTTTGAAAATTGAAGCAATATCTAACAGGCTGGTTAGATTTAAACTAATATGTTTAAGTTTTCCTTCTCTTCAGCTAAGGATCAATGGCAGAATTCCTTTTAAATCTCCCACTCCTTTCATAATAGTTTGTGAATTGAGATACTGCATATTTACACATCCCATTCATTAAAAAACATAGTCTTAATTCCCATTCCGCCAAAACATAAATCCTTTTGTTTTACTATTATTCGACTTGTGATTTACGAATAAATGTTTTTTTACACCTGAATTTATCCCGTCTCCTTTTGTCAACTCACAATATTCCATATGCTTAAAATTATACCCGCAGAAGCTTTTTTGGAATAGAAAAAATATTTGTGTTACTCTAGTAATGTAATGATAAACATGTTTAAAATACATAAGGAAAATCGTTTTATAAAATATATAATCGATGGAGATTGTATGCGACTTCTAAAGCATTGTGTAAATTAAATAAGGTTGATTAAGTACATAGGAAGTATTTACAAATGTATAATCTGTGAATGACAAGGATATGTATTTGTCAATACTGCATTTGAAAAATATATTATAAAACCATTATTAAGAATACAATTTATTTAGATCTATAATGACTATGGATAACAACTAGTCGCAATGGTGTAGTTGGGAGCATGACAGACTGAAGATCTGTTGGTCATCGGTTCGATCCCGGTTTGTGACACTTTTTATCAGCAATTACAGCTTTGTAAATAAAGCATTTAACACAATGAATTTTGTGCCAACGCTGAGTAGGAATAATATCTTTCTCTACATACTCTTTAACTGGGCAATCCTGGTAATGTATTTGAGTAATTAAGCAGTATTGAGTCTGTTTTCATCGGCATTGTTATTTAGTAAAATGATTGATTGATGAATGTACACTCTTTCGTTAATTGCAAGAATTTATGCTGTGATAAACAATCATTTGCGCCTTGGATTTTAAGTAGGCTAAGATTTATTTTAAATACTAATGATGTTGTAAATATAAAAAGGACGGGACTCTTTTTAAGAAATATAACTAAATAACACGTGGAAATGACAAAAAACTTGGGTAGTTATTTTCAGAATTGTTCAAGCAAAGCTCAAATTTCTTTCTTTATATATTTATTATTTTCACATGTTCAAGATTTTATTGTCAGAAGCAAATGGCTTTAGTCCACAGTAAATTTAAATAACCAAAAAAATTCATTATTCCTATTAACCGATCTTTATTAACAATATTTTCTCTTCATTCCATACATGGTCGATTGTCCTGCTGCAGCTCAAATCACTATTTCAATTTCATAGCACAGAGCCAACTAACCTTACTCAATGATCCACTAAACAATATTTCGTCTCTTAAACAACAAATAGTCATCTTGATTTGCATTTAATTCAATTGATAATATAGACTTATACATTTATACCTTCCACACGGCTTTGCTGAATTGAGGATATTATAAAACTTTAACCGAATTTGCCAAATATGGAAGAGGAATTCCTCTCATTTAAAAATTTTTTACAGGAGGATCAAGATAAGAGGGAGAAAATTATTCGTCTTTCTCGTGAAATCACAATTCAAAGTAAACGAATGATCTTTCTTTTACATCAAACATCCTCTTCTGATGGATTTCCTCTACCCAAGGATTTCGACAGAACATCCATTTTTGAAAAAAAAATTCACAAAGAACTAGAAAGTCTGAAGAGAGAGTTGGCTGGATTAAATGCAGACAAGTTCTCTTCTGCTTGTACACACGGCCTTCAAGAGTATGTTGAAGCTGTCACTTTCAAATTCTGGTTACAAACAGGTACGTTACTTTCTTGTAAAGATAGTAGCTTTAGAATTTCTATTAATTTCATCGACTATGTACTCGGTGTTTGTGACATGACTGGTGAAATAATGAGATTCCTTGTAACCAACGGCTCTAAGTTCTCTGTCCAACAACTCACTCAGCAAGTTAAATTTCTTCGTGGACTACACAAAAACTGCTCAGAAATTGAACACTTACCATCTAAGGTCAAGTCAGAATTACAGCAGAAATTATCAGTAATGGAGAACAGCATTTCAAAAGTTGAAGGAATTTGCTATAGTAAAATTTTAAGAGAAGCAGATAAAAGATATTTAAATTTGGAAGTGGATACAGCAACTCCTCCCGAGGAGAAACGATTACGGTCCACATAATATATGATCGACAGCTCTCGACAGACACCTTACTAGTTTATTAAAAGTTTTTCTGTTTTGCAGCTTTTGAAAATCATAATTATTAAGTACATATTTTCGACGATTCAATTATCTTATCAAAAGCTTCCGCTGCTTTCTATATGTTAGAGTTTCCATAAGCTAGGATGTTTGTACAATATAAAGTTCATTTAATAAGAGAGATTTCAACCTAATTCCATCATTTTGAAAACAAATTGTATTTCAATATTTCGCCATATGAAACCACACGTAAAATTAATCATGATGCATCAGTTTCCAAAAGCACTTGACGTTAGCAAAATCTCGCATTTTCCAATAATGACAATCCCACCTGGAATCACGAACAACAAAGGATACTTTTGTTCTGCACAAGAAGGATCATATGAAATTTGCGACAGACCTAGAGTGACCGTACCCATTGTACTCGTATCAGCAGCTGCGGTAAAACTATACGACAATGGTCCATGAACACCTAGCCAAATTTGTAATCCGACCGAATAGCCTCCAATTTTAAATTGTAATGAGCGCGAGCTCTCCAAATATTCGGGTGGCTCTTCAATATATGGATAATCAGTAACCGTTGGTACAGGATTTTGATTGAATGGTAACATCATCGTACAGTCAAAATGTGATATGCCCACTATAGTCCAGCATACAGAATCTCCAACTCGAGTCATTTCATTTGAACTCAAGTTTCCAACAGCTTCCCATTCTATGGGCAATATAGCCTCACTAGATGCATTTCTGTTTTGTGCCGACGTGGCCCCAAGAAACCAACGGACTGAAATATTATTGGAATATGCCAGTGAACTATGCTCAGCGATCTTAAGATGCCGTACGTTTGATATGGGATATGCGCTTTCTAATACAATTCTATGCATTTGATTAACGTAACCGTCCTCCTCAGCAATGTGGTCTTTTTCTACTCGTCGAATAATTAAAGGGTCACTCGTCGTTCCTGTTGCTTCATCGACCAATTCAACGATGGAGCCATATTTAATGGGTTCTGGGTTATCGACATCGTCGCATACCTTCAGTTTACCATTTTCATCTGGTAATAGCAGGTTAATACGCAATGGCACCCATCTATCACCGCGAAGACAAAACTGACCAGCCTCAATCGATGTATACTTTGTACGTACAGTTTGTGAATTAATCCGGTTATAAAGGCTGACGACTGAACCGGATCGCAACGTAATATTACTAATTTTTAGTTTGCTTCCTTTTTTCGAAGGTTTGGAGACAATACTAATAGAAGAAGTAACCAAATGAGATAACAATTGGTTATTTACATTCGAGAACATGTCCAGAGAAAGCCGTAAGTTTTTAGATTTCGCAGCGACCAAACTCGATATATGCAGTGACCGAAAAATCATACATCCTTGGCCAGTGTATTCTTCGCTGATGGGTTGCGAACATTGCCCAAAATCATTCATTATTGATATCTCAGTGCGAAAAGACTGATTGAATATAGAAGAGTAATTCCCATTAATATAAACCATAGGGGGTGGACATAGGTAACGTTTCTCTGACCCATAAGACTTTTGTATGACAGAGGAATGTCGACACGAAACTGTTACCAGCTGACTAGGTTTCCCTGAACGTGTAAGTGAAATTTTGTGCACACTGTCCTCATTCAAATTAGCAATGCCAATACAACAATTGTTCAGTAAATCCAAATGATCTGATATGGCTCTTCGGATCATCTCTACAGAACTGTCTTCATCAAAGGTTTTTCTTTTTCTATTAAACCCAGGAGGAGAAGGAGCAGGAATTATGTTTTGGGCCAGCTCGTCCAACGAATTAGACGCCTTTGCTACAGCAGGAAAAATTGACTGTTCATCCTTAACTACAGAAGGGAATTCCTCTGATTTTTCCAAAGTAGCCAAAGCTGAGTTTACAGCACTGAAGAGAGACAAAACCTGCATGGAAACACTTCCAGGACTCCCGCTTCCAACTCTTTCAGAATTTTCATTCCTTCCTCCAGCTCCATCCTCCTGATTATGCAAACCATTATTTATGTTGTCCACTAGAAAAATCCGTTAGCTATTTTACGCTTGGGATGTTCAGAATGATTTATAACTCAACCATCATTGCTAGCGCTTACAGTTCAACTGATTTAAATTTAAGGAGCCAGAAGTATTACTCCCAGAGATATTTGCAAAATCCCAGGCAAAATAGTCCCCCATTAATGTTCAAATTATGTTTTATACTTGCTTAAACTGTTGGACCTATAGGATTAAGACATGCATTTGCTTTTACTTAAATTATTTTCAGTGAGAAAATATTAAAATTTAAAGTAAGGGACCAAATTACTAGATGCTTAGGACATTTGCAGTATGGCGCTTTCTACGTACATTAGGGTCAGGTCGGTGGCTTCCTACTCAGTTTGAGCCATTTCCATTAACATCGATTTTTCGATATTATATTAGTTACCCTGTTATTTAAATACTAAAAGTATTTAAAATTTATTAGAATTACTTATTATCTCGTTTTTAAAGTGAATATTAGCTTGCCCGAATAAGCTGTATATGCCTTTTTCCGGAATAACCACGAAACGATCGTTGGCGTGAGATTATTTTGAATTAGAAATTCTTCAATAACTCTATTTAAGATCCTTTAAAACAACTTATCGAATGAACGACGAAAGACTAGTAGCCATCAATTTTGAACAGCAAATCTTCTCTAAGATTAGCGAAATTTCTGAATCAGTCGGTAGGGCGATCCGTTACTGTAAGGAAGATGGAAAAGTTGAAGGATGTGAAACAGCATCCCATGTGGATTGTACGTTACTTTTTCTTATAAATTGAGTGATAATGTTTGCTTCATCAAACGACTAATTGCTAATGAAAATCCAGTCTTAAATCATATTCATTTACTTTTGGGAAATTACAATAATGACTTAGCATCTTCAATTGAAAAGAAGAAATCCGAGTTGATAGTAAGAAACTCAGAAGGGTTACCTGTTATGGATATTCATGAAGAAGTTGATAAAGATGGAAATATTATAAGTGCTTCTGTTGCTCCACAAAGAATTTCATCTGTAATAGATTATGCGGATGTCTTTCGATCCCTTCCTGGTTTCAAAAATATTGAAAATGGGGGGAACCGTGATACATCTTCGAGAATTGAAGAGCTATCTGAAGAAGAAATTAACGATTCTACGAAAAATATTAACTACAAAGCTCCAGAAATGGGCTCATTACCTTCTAATACTGAATTTACTTCAACTCCAACACTTGGTGTCTCAGAATTTCCCAGCAAACATGGTGATCATTCAGACAGTAAAACATATGAGAGTCCTATTAGTAATAGTCAGGCTGCTTCATTGAGTGATTCAGATATGGTTCAACAAATTAAAAATGGTAGCAAGACTTCTTTGTTTAAAAAGGGTTTTCTTTTCAAAAAAAATAATGCAATGCAAAACAGAACTACTTCAAATATAAAGTCAAACGCTTCTGCTATTGAAAAAAATAAAGAAACGATATTGAATGCTCTCAATAACTCTACTTTAAATGAAAATGGACATCAAGATACCCAAAATGAAGTTTTACGAGACATTGTGTTAGAGCATCCGACAGCGAAGGCCCAAGATACTGGGGAATCTAATAAAGATAATAACACTAGCACGTCTAAACATAAAAAACGACCTAAGCGTCTTTCAAAATTTAAACAAGCTAAGCTAGAAACAAAAAAATCTGGCAACAAAGATCATGCTACATCTAGTGAAAAGCTTTCACTAGGAAATGAATCTATTCATTCTATAAACGAAACTAGAAGTAGTAGTATAGAAGAACCAGATAATGCCGACAATAAAATTGTCGAAGAAGAACCGATGTTACTACCAGTTCCGACGACTGCGCAAGGACAAAATGTTTTGGAAGCAGTACAATACGACGGTTTAGACTCTTTAGAAGATATGGAGGCTCTCATTCAGGAAATGGAGGAGGAAGGCGAATTAGATGATAATTCTGAGTCTGAGGAAGATGAACATGGTATGACGATAGGATTTTCCAAGGAACTGAAAGCTCCACCGGATCCTCAATATTTTACAGAAAAGACTGGTGCTACAACTTATGTCAATGGTAATGACGAGAGCCTAAATGTCAGTGACTTTCCACAAATCGTTGAACAAGAAGAGCTTTCGTCAAAAAATCCTCGAAAGGTACATTTTTCAGACACGCTGGAAATTAAACACGTCAGTCGGAGTGGAAAGGCGAATATTGAAGTTATACCTGCTCCAACTGAAGAATACGATAATCTTTTTGGACCAGACGATTTTCAGAGTCGTATTTCAGCGTTTCGTAAAGCAAGGAGCAAATTGCGCGCAAAGGAAAACGAAGAGGGCAACCATTCTAATGCCACATGTACAATCAAGAACGATGATTTGAGTAACACATTAAATAATCGGGCTGCGAATACAAAGTTAAATCCAAAAGAAGAAGACAAATCTACTGTAGAATCCGAGCTTAAAGCACCGCCTAAAGAAAAAAGCTCGGAAACTTCCAAGGAATATTTAAATGAACCATCTGTAGTAAAAGATTTTGTAGTTGAACGAACTCCATCTGACAAAATTAGCGAGTCTAAAGAAGCATTCGATGCGAAAGTCGAGGAAATTAGTGATCAACGAGCTATATCACAACGTTACTACGAACTGAGAAAAAAAATGATAGATAATACAGGTGAATATATTAAGGATGAAGAAGAACAGGCAGTTATACCTTTGGATGAGAATGGAAATGAAAAACCTAAAATGAGCCGATTTATGACCGCGAGGTTGCGTGGTCGTGTTCCCATTTATGAGCATTAGATTAAAATTTTGTATAAAAAAAATTAAATGATTAATGTTTTTGCTTAAGTTATCTAATTACGGTTTTGAGTTTGTCGCGTAATAGCAACGTTGTAGTCTTTCAACATCTCTTCTGGAATAGCAGACGGGCTGCCAATTAAAAGATCAGCACCCGAAGAGGTTTTCGGAAAAGCAATGACCTCGCGAATTCCTGGAGCATTCGTCAACAGCGCAGCCAGCCTGTCAAAACCCAATGCAATTCCACCATGCGGTGGACAGCCACTAGACAATACGCGTATTAAATGCTCAAATGTAGCATACCTATTCTCTGGTAATTTAAGCACGTCTTTAAGCACAAATCTTTGAATATCTGGATTGTGTATGCGAATACTGCCACCCCCTAATTCAATACCATTCACGACTATATCATAATGAAGTCCACGAACAGAAAGAGGCTTTTTTTCCAGTAAATGTACATCATCCCAATGAGGAGCAGTAAATGGGTGATGTGTAGATGTAATAGATTGATTTTTCTCTTCGGTTGGTGAGAAAAGAGGAAAATCCACGACCCAAACGAATTTTAATAAATCCTTGTCCAGCTCTGGTAAAGCTTTCTTTTTAACCAGCAGTTCATGAAGCAAAAGTCGCAGTTTCCCCAAAGGTGTTGTCCCAGAAACCAAATATTTTGGTCTGTTTGTCATAAAAACAATACTGTTGATACCAATTTGAAGTTTTTGATTAAGCTCCTCGGCTACAATAGGAAGTTGGCGAAGTTGTGGCAGTTTTTTTACCCAAGTTTGTAATTGAGAATGCTCCCGAATTGATGTGACAACAACATTTTCACCTACAGCTTCACATAATTTTCGGCTTTCTGCATTACTCAAAGAGTGTGATAAATCATTGTAAACAAGGATTTCAGTACTAATTAAGGGATCTTGTTTAGGAAGCAAAGAAGTTATATTTTTCAAGGGTAATTCAAATCGAATATCTGGTTTATCGGAGCCATATTTGTCAATAGCATGCTGATAAGTTATATGTTGAAATGGTTTTGCTAGAGTTATTCCTTTAGCAAAACTTACCAATCGGACAAGCAAATCTTCAACTACCTCCATTATTTCGTGAGGTTTATCAACGAAACTCATTTCAAGGTCAATCTGAGTAAACTCGGGTTGCCTATCGAAACGAAGATCTTCATCACGAAAACAACGAGCTATCTGATAATAGTTCCCGATTCCGCTTGCCATTAGAATTTGCTTATATTGTTGCGGACTTTGTGGTAAGGCGTAGAATTTGCCAGGATTTAATCTTGAAGGGACAACAAATTCGCGCGCCCCTTCAGGAGTTGATTTAAACAATAAAGGTGTTTCAACTTCACAAAATTCTCTATCATTAAAAAAAGAGTGTACTTGATAAGCCAACCTTGATCGTTGTCGTAAATATGAATTATATTTGGGGGCTCGTAACTGAATATGTCGATTTGCTAACTGTATCCGCATTCCCGGTTTTTCATCACCGGGAAATAACTGTAAATTTTTAGCAACGTTTAGTAATTTCACATCTTCAACGTGAAGTTCAAATTCATTACCGGGACGACGATCATGCTCTGGTCGACGCTGAAGTTTACCCGTAACTTGAACAACGCTTTCGGGCGGAATGGAAGATAAAGTACGCATAACAGAAGTAGATTTTTGTTGTGAAAAGTCGGTAGAGGAAACCAGCGGTTCTCTTTTCTGTTGGAGGATTATTTTGTCTGTGGAAAGTAATTGAAGAATGGTACCATGAGTGTCACGAAGTTGATGAAAGCTAATGCTCTTGGAAACTTGCCGGCTAGTTGCTACGAGCCAGCCCTGAATACTCACTTTGGTCCCTACCAAAGGGAGTAAACAAGCAGGTAGCCTAGAAAGTACCATAGTGAAAAACGGCGCAAGCAGCGAGGATAGTAGAAGAAAAGAAAGAGAGTGAAAAGAAGAAAAGGTCAGAAAGAAATCTTAAAAAATTAAAAAGTGGGTATATTAATATTGATAGAGGAGGTAAGAATAGGGAGAACAGCGACTGGTTGTGAATAAAAGGATATGAATCAAATTAGAAAATACCCACGGTATATATCATATCAAATTAATGTTTAATGGTGAGAAAGCAAGATAAACTGTTTATTATTAAAAGACCAAATATTAGCGAGGGTAACAAAAACTACCGTTAGGAAAATTTATGTATATCTCAATTGATTAATAATTTTAATAGAGAGAAGAAGAAACGTAGAAACCTAAAATAAGATCAAAGTATGCAATTGTTATTTGAGAAAATTAAGCATCGAATTTGCTTAGACCAAAAAAGAATCAAACCTTCCCTTTACGCCCTTAAGATTCAAATTAAATAAAATCAGGCATATGATCCAACAAAAACTATAGTTCAGCTTAAATGCTTTGACAGTGTAAACAATACATGGAAGATAAGAGGGAAGATCGCGTTAGTCAATTCACATGGGTAGCGATAAACTGCTAATTATCACAATTGTCACTATAGTTTCCTCCTTATGCAACACTATTTTGTAAACAATAAAAAATTGGAAGTTTGCAAAGTAAGATGGAAGAAGCATAGGGTCAAAGATTTTCTCATCAAGAATCGAAGATAATGCTGAAAAGAAAAAATAGTATCGAACTTAATTTAACTAATAAGCTCAGTAATTTTGGTTGTTCCACAAAATCATGACGAATATCGGCTGCAACAATTATTCAGCATTTTATAATAATCAAATTTCATTTCTAAATAAAATCGTTGGTAAAAATCTAAATATTTTAGAATTGTCGAAGTATTTTTTAGAGAAAGTAGAAGCGCGAAATGCCATTGAGCAAATTGTATGTCTAAAGAGTTGTAACTTCTTTAACATTACAAGCTTTTGAAAAATATTGAACAGGTAGGATGTTCTTTTTCTAGTTTGATTTCTCCCTAAGCTTTGACACTGCTTAAGAGCCATCCTATTTACCAACTATTCAATCTCTGTGAGCAAAACATCTTTCCCTGAAACAACAGCCAACCGTAATTTAGTACTTGAAGCAATTAACCACCAGTTCAGTAGATACCTATAAGTTTTCCTTATAATTTTGTACAAACTGTAAAAACTACGATAAACCATTTATGTGAGGAAATAAGGAAACTCGAAATATAAGAGAAGATCAAATGTTGTACAAAATTTCTGTTTTCTTTGGCTCCAGAAAATTATTGTTCATGCCGTTTTCAAAAGAAAATAACAAGTGCAGAGCTCTCCCATAATCAACATCAATCGTAAGCTCTTTTGCGTAGTGTTGTTTACATGTATTTCGAACAAGACCTTTCACACTCATCGAGGCATATGGTAATTTTTACTTGTCCAGTGACAAAAAAACTTCTCCTACTCACAGTCAAGGAGTTTATTTTTTAACTAGCCATACATACTACGCATATATAGTGCATAAAAAACGACCATGGTGACAATTCCTGGAAAAAGCAACCCAAAAAGAATTAGCGAGAACTCTTGCGATCGCTCTCGGGCGAACTTCGTCCAACTTTCATGATATGCTATTAAGTTAACGGGAAATGAACGTATTGGCAAGCTCATGCCTCACTTACCATACAAAATGAAAGATGAAAGAAAGCAAGTTAAACACCATATTCCAAACAAAATCCACCCCATGAGAGAGAAGTCAGTGAATGAAGCTTTCCTAAAAAATAAACAAGCGAAGAAAATAAAATTAAACGGTAACAGCAGAAATAATGATTGTGCAAGCTTTACTCCATTAGTTACTCCGTTCTTAGCAAAAGGTCTTAGTCTAAAAGTCTGCATGTGTCTATTATTTTCATATGTTTTCATTTGGAACACAACATTGGAAGAATTAGTTACTCCGCTCTTAGCAAAAGGTCTTAGTTTAAAAGTCCGCATGTATATATTATTTTCATACATATCCATTTCGACCACAGCGTCGGAATCATAATGTGGAGGTTCTGAAAAAGAAAAAAAATATTAGAATCATGCAGTTCATAAGTGAAATAGTAAAAAATAAGGTATGTATGTTTTACACATTTTAGGTGAATCGACTAATATAAAAGTACACATCAGCGAAATGATGGGGAGCGTACTGTTTGTAGTAAAACAAAATCACTTCTTTTTTTTTTGAAATTATCATCTTTCCTTATTAACTACAATACTTACCTGAACAAGGGGTTGTTCCTCCATTGCCCGTATTACATTTAGGAAGGAGACCTTTCTCCAAATCAATTTCATTATCATTTCCTGAGTGCACACTCAATTCATCTGCAGAATCCTCAATGGGAGCATAAGAACCACTCATTTTTAGCATTTGGACGAAAAATATAAGATTAGATCACAGAATTGCAAGAATCAAAATTGTTGAAGCAAAACAACGTAAACAAGAATATTAACTTCCCAGCTAGTATGAATTAAACGTTCAACCAGCTTCTTCTTTATATTGAAAGCAAAGTAGAAAGTAAAAGGAAAATAAGGCTTTTTCTGAATTAGCTCAATTCGTCTGACACATTCGTTTTGTCATTTTTACAGGATTTCATTTCTGTTCCACATTCATCAATTAAGTGTCATATGCGCACAGTTGCGACATAATGACCACCTTCATTTTTATGCTGAACCACATTACGCATCCCAGCACTACATCAGTAACGCTTATAAGAACCATGTTCTAAAACAACGTGTTGAGTAAATTAAAGCAAAGGAAGAAAATGCGTTAATATTTGTGTCAATCTTTAACAAGAAATGAATGTAGTTTTTAAAATAGTAAAGATAAACAAACCATTGTAATATAGCTTGATACAAACTCTCTCTGTCTGATGACATGCCAGTTATTCAATTTGCTATCTCTGTAGTATACCAAGCGGATAAATAGGTAGACCTGTTTATCCAAGGACGGTACCAGTCTTATTGTAGATGCAATACATTTAAGCAACTCTTTAAATGTAATATTTAAAGGGAGTTTCTTCAGTTCGTTTTTTTGCAGCAAAACTTTTGATTGCGGTGATTCCAGTATTATTTACTAACCATCGCATGCCAGAGCGATATCTTTTTACAGCAACCATAACTCGGTTTCTTATTATCTTTAACGATAACCTAGATGGTCTTTGATTTTTCATTACACACTCTCATAATTAGCACGTTAAAGAAGCTTTGGAAAGCTGAGTGAGCATTGCAAAAAAATTTTAAATGGAAGTAGACAAATTGACTCTTTTCTGCAATGTTCGGAGGAAATAGTTCCTTTCTGTATAATCCTTATTTGAAAGTTTAGGATTTGCGGAACCCTTTTTTTTCTTTTCCACCCGGTCCGATAGTTGTAAAGGGGACAAATTTATTTTTGTCCGTTTACAAAAATAAAGAAGTAAAGCAGTGTAACTAAAGGGGAAAACATTGAGTTTTATGGTAAAAGATCCTATGTTCCATTAAACATCGAAAAAGGTTTGTTGGCTTTGAATTTGAATGAAGTTACATGCAGTTAAGTTAGCGAAACGATCGATTGGAAATTCCTAAACAATCGGTATGGTATGGGATGGGACTAAATAATTGGAGGAACTTGCTATAAGGTAATTAATAATATAAAGAAGCCGATAATATACAGTATGGTAATAGAAACAAAGCAATGAATCTTGCTCAGTCATTACTAGTTTGCTCTCTAGGGTTAAATTAGTTGGATCAGTAATTTTCAATCGAAACAAAAATATTTAAATAAATACGAATTATGCTTTACTTAGATTTATTATTGTTTTATTTTTATTTATTGCTCTTTTCATCTTTTTTAGAAGTTTTATTGTCTTTCATGTTTGGAATAGAATTTTTTCCCATTAAGCGGCAGTACTAAAAAAAAATTATTTCGATGTCTTTTAAAACCTGAATGATACTATTATATCTCTTTAAACTACTTTTATTTCTAGCACTTGCCATGTTGTTTTGTAATATTGGCTTTACCAGCCATTTGACTTTTTCTTTGTTTACACTAACATCACCGCACCAAAGCGTCAAGAATTTACTGCAGAATTTTACCAAAGAATGTAGAAACTAATTTTCTTTGGAAATTCGGGATTGCATCGATGCACAAGTCACTGACTTCTATAAATACAATTGTTTAGCAAGCTCCCTTTTTTTATTTTCAATAACAGGTAACACGTTTGGCAGGTAACAAGGAGACAATTAATCCATCACTCCAGAAACATATTAGCATTCCCCCCCGATTTAAACCTGGCCTTAACTTACCACCAATTTTTTTTTGCTTAAGGCAATTGGTTTTGTGTTTGTTAACATTCTAATTGTAAGACCTTGACGAAAAACTGGTTTTAAAGGATTTTTTACTGAGCTAATTTATTCGTTTATACGGGCTTTGTTCATTTCGCTTTTGGTAATCTCACTTTTTTTTGGTTTCCAGAGGCATTTTTAAATTTCAATACTTTTTCTTGAGTTTTTGATTTTTGCTTTCTTTTTAGTTTTGCGTTGACAAGTACTGAATTGTAATCTTTATCGTGGATTTAATTAGATTCAAGTGATTTTTAACACCTACATTGCCAAGTAGTATTAAAGTATTCATTTCATTGGTTTGGACTAGTTATATACTTCAAACTGGTGTTTACTTCCTTCTTTCGCTTCTTTTTCTTTCTAAACTTTGCTATATTTTGCCTTCGTTCGTTAGGTTACTATTTATTTACAAATTGAACCTTTTCATATAGGTTCTCTACAGGGATTTTCTTACCATTACTTATTGTAACAGATTTCTTAGTTGAGAGAATATTTTCACTTGGGGGGGTTTTTTTTCTTTTTAATTCACCACACGTATCTAGGTTTTCTACATTCTCTTGGATACAATCTCTTTTATTGCACAGAATCTTCTTTGATTTTCGTCTAATATTCCTACTGTCGGTTCTTTTACCCTTCCTGTTTCTACTTTTTAAAAGCTCTCATATATCACTCATCACCATCCTTTCTCTAATTTTATCTTTCGTTCACTGCTTAATTTTGCATTTCTAAGGAAATTCTCCGTTCCTTTATCATTTTATTTTATTTTGTCTCTTCTATATTATTAGTTTACTCTTGATTATTTGACAATGCGGTTCGCTCCTTATTTAATTAGTGCTGTTGTAATTACAACCATAATCCTGGGTGGAGCTTGGTGGACTTCAGCTATGGATACCAAGCTTCAAACGAAGATGAAGGAGATCATCGACCAACACACGAGTACTTGGACCCCAGTCGTTTCCTCCGTAACCAGTACCCAAACTGATACTTTACGTGTTACCATTAGTGAAGTTGTTAGTGTTACTGCCACTTTAACCGAAACTTTCACTGCTACTCCAACTGTCACTTCTGTAGTTCATGCTTTAGCTACCACTGATCCTCATCCGGATAACTCTAAAATCGTCATTTTGATGGGCTCTAACTTTCAAAATGATGCTAACTCTCCTCTCCATCCTTTCGCTCAGTCCATTATCAAAAATCGTCGTGAATATGCTGAACGCCATGGTTACAAATTCGAATTCTTAGATGCCGATGCCTATGCTTCTCGTGTTACAGGTCATTTAATGCCCTGGGTTAAGGTCCCTATGCTTCAAGATACGATGAAGAAATATCCTGACGCTGAATGGATTTGGTGGCTTGATCATGACGCGTTGGTCATGAACAAAGATCTTAACGTCGTCGACCATGTGCTTAAGCACGACCGATTGAATACCATTTTAACTAGGGAGGCTGAATATAAGAGTGGTGCAGGTATCCCCGCCGATGGATTTAGAACTCCAAAGGATCAGGATGCTAAGGATGTTCATTTCATCATCTCTCAAGATTTTAATGGTATTAACGCTGGCAGTCTTTTTATTCGTAATAGCGAAGTTGGCCGCTGGATTGTTGATTTGTGGTTTGAACCCTTATATTTGGATCATATTCAGGGATATGCTGAGCAACAAGCGTTTTCTCACATGGTATTTTACCATCCCCAGGTGTATAAACATGTAGGTGTTGTCCCACTTAAGGCTATAAACGCATATGATTTTGATGATAATATTTGGGGCTATGACGACGGGGACTTGTGTATCCATTTTGCTGGATGTAACTATTTTAAGAATTGTCCCGAGAAGTTCCTTAAGTATGCTCAAATTTTATCTTCTAAACAAGGATCCGATTGGATGTCTGCTCAAGAAAAGGATCATATTCAAAATCTTTTGAAACCATCATCCTAGTTTTTTTCAGTCACGCATGGAAAAATACCTTGTACTTTAGACTGGTTTAATTTCATGATATTTGTCATTTTACTCAAGAACAACGTCTGTCCAGTATGTTGGTAGTTTTCTCAATTTTTTATTATCGGGGATAAGCAAACTCCTTCTTTCATTACTAATCAAGTCATTTAATTATCCTCCCCTCCTTAGTGAACACCTTAATAGTTTCTCCCTTTTCATGATTTCATGAGCTTAGTATCATTACGTTCAGGACCTTCTAATTTCGTGTTGGAGGATTTTAGTGTTGTCTAATCTATTTCCTTTTCTAAAGTCAAGTTTTGTATCGTACTTTAAGTACAAAGTTCGAGTTTTGCTGTTACGCTTCAAACCGTTTTATTTAATTTTTAAACCCCAGCCTTTCTTGGAGTAAAATGTTAGTAGATGACAAACTTGTTAGGGGTTTGAATGAATTTTCATACGCAGAATGCTGCTTTCTTTAAAATCGGGATGATTTGAAATGTTATTTGAAATGTTGAGTTTTTTGTAGCCTACATTACGATTGTACGGCTTATAGGACAGTGAAGCTATTAAATACTTGATCTAATATGACCGATTACAAGAAAGTCCTTGATAATTTTTCTGCACTTCTTTTGAAGTTGGCAACTTTATGTACAGTATGATGCTCTATCTTTCTAAATAAAGTTATGTCAGGAGTCTTATGGAAATAAAATTTGCAATTCGTCGTAATGAAATCCATTTGAGTGATAATGGCTTTTGAAATTAAAGCATATATTTTTTTTATGCAAAAACAATGAATGAAATATTTGTAAACTGACCAAATCTATAAACCACTGCTTGAAAATTAAACGATTCGAATTTTACTCCTTTGTTCATTGTATCCAAGAACGGCACAACCCCTATATTTGGGTACTATCATTTTTTTACTTTCAAATGGGACGCAATTAAGACCGATTGATTGAATTCTATTAAATTATTATTATATATTAATTTTAAAAATAGTTAGCTTCGTTGTTCTAATTTAAATTATCATTGTTTGATTACAAAAAGTGAAGTGTGTTATTTAAGAAATCAATGTTCCCTCATCGAGTCTCTCATTTATCGAAACTATTTTCGAGAAGGTTTCCCAATTGGAAAAGAAAAGTCCAAACAGATTCTTGGTCCAATGTCCCAGAGCATATTCACTCAAAAATTGGTCGAAACCTTTTTCAAAAAGAAGGTCATCCCATATGCAGTCTACGACAACTTCTCGAACAGCAATTTCAAAAATTCGAAATGAATAATGTTCAAAAAGAATCACCTATTGTTTCTGTAGAGACGAATTTTGATTCTTTAGGATTTCCCAAGACACATGTAAGTAGAAGCAAATCCGATACTTACTATATGAACAATAAAACTTGTCTTCGAACCCATACCTCGGCTCATCAACCTGAAGAGTTCTCTCGCTTGGCCAAAGAAGGATTTAAGAAAAATGGTTTCTTAATAACCGCAGATGTATACCGTCGCGATGAAGTGGATTCTAGTCATTATCCAATTTTTCATCAAATGGAAGGTGCATTGGTGTGGAACAGAAATGATACTGCAAAAATGAAAAATGATCTAAAAAAAGTAGCTCTTTCTCCATCTCTTAAGTCAATGGTGGATGATGAAACTACTGCATTAGAAACTCATAATGACATGCAAGATATTTATTCACTTGAAGAGACAAAATTTGTTTCCCAACATTTAAAGGATACTCTGACCACCGTGATTCATGACCTGGTATCACTTGCTCCTTCTATTTCTTCCGGAGCTGAACAGGTTCGGTATCGTTGGACGTACGACAGTTTCCCCTTTACCAAGCCCTCGTTTCAGTTAGAAATTGACTGGAAAGGAAAATGGCTTGAAATATTAGGATGTGGGGTCGTCCAGGATAGGCTGCTTAAAGGTGCAGGATTAAATAACTACATTGGTTGGGCTTTTGGAATTGGTCTTGAACGTCTCGCAATGATTTTGTACGGTATTCCTGATATTCGGCTTTTTTGGTCACTGGATGAACGATTCTCGAAGCAATTCTTGCCTAACAAGATTAGCACTTTTAAGCCTTTTAGTAAATACCCAGCATGTTTCAAAGACATTGCATTTTGGATCAATAATGATTTTAATCCAAATGATTTTTATGAGATCATACGGGATGTCTGTCAAGATATGGTAGAATCTGTTAACTTGATTGATCAGTATACTGCCAAATCTGGAAAAACGAGCTTGTGCTACCGAGTCAATTACAGAAGTATGGAAAGATCCCTTAGAAACGAAGAAATTGACAAGCTACAGGAAAAGCTTAGGAACCGAGTAGCTAATTCTTTGAGAGTCGAGCTCAGATGAATGTGCGTACATACTAATTTTAAAATATGTAAAAAGCTTAATAACATGCACACATGCGTAAAATAATTCCATGTTATTCCCTCTCAAAATTGAAATGTTATCTCGTATGTTTTTGACTAAACGAAAGAAATAACAATTTTGGTTTTTAAAAAGTTATTTTATTGAATCTATTTGAAAAAAGGAAACAACGCATATAAAAAGGAACGTGAAGATGAATATTAAATACCTCGAATACAAAATTTATTTTATAGAACGAGATGCAAATGATATGATGAATAAGATATAAAAGCTAGAGCAATTTTGATTACAAACTTAAGCATTTAAAAAAGCTTCAAAAGGTTAGGTAATTGAGGAATTGCACCTTTTTCAATCAAGTAGTACATGATCTCTGTAACATTTTTTGAAATTGCTATATCCACAAGTCTCGTTAGGTAAGAGTCAATAAAAGATTTAGAAAATCTTTTTTCAATTATATTGTTCCAAAACCCAAAAACTATATCCAAAAGTTCCACCGAATTTTGCTCCATTGTGTACTCGAACCAGGTGAGGAAACAAAACTCAACTTCATCATCAGGTATAGAAATAAGTCGTTCAGTAACAATTTTACCTACTTGACGAATAACTGGTATGTTCCGTTGTTTTAATGCTAGCAGAAAACCATTTCTAAGAGAAGAAGCTTTAAACAAAAAGTTGCGATGTTCCAGCTCTGCAATGAAATCTTCTGCATTGGGTAAGAAAAGAATACGTTTTGGTATAAAACCTTCGTGTCCTGCATGTATAACTCGACCATCTTTTATATCTTCATTAGGGCTTTTTTTAACAAACCCCGAAATGACTAATTCGTCAATTTTTGTAAGGATTTGAAGTGTAAAATACCTGCGTAGCAATCCACGTTGAATAGAGAGAATGATGCTTTTGGGTACCATTGAAAGAGTAAAATCAATAGGCATGAAGATAGGCGTATTATTCCTTAAAGATAATCGGTGTCTCAAACTACGAGAAGTCACTGCCAAATTCGAATTATTGGATAACAAAAATATTAATCTTAAAACTTCTAAAGGTAAAGACTCAAAAACCGTTAACGCTCTAGCTTTTCCATCAGTCAAATTATTTTTGACCTTTCTTTTCGTAATTTTTTCATTATAGTCATTTTTTATGGTCTGTTTTCGCTTTTTACCCATCTTTAACAAGATTTTTGGAGCTCACCAACAGACACTATTTAGTGCTGAAAAATTTAAACATGTATAGAAAATAAATGACTACAAAAGATAATTTAACTTAAAATATTTACAACATTTTCATAATAACCCAAATAGTTGGTTTTTTAAAAGAAAAGAATAAATCTGATACTTATTTGCTCAAAGGTTCAAAGAAGAAACTCAAGGTTTTGAAAAAGCAATGTATGTGCTACTAAAAAATGAAAATCAAAACCTAGAATTGTACTAACAACACCAAAAACAAGCTGAAATCTAATGTTTAAAAAAAAAAAATTAATTATATGTAAAAGAGCTAAATAAGTATAGCTAAAACCTAAATGAACTATGGAAAAATAAATGTTGATAATAATACATGAAGGAAACCAGAAATCAAAATTCAGTACTGTTTTTTGAATTAAAAATTATATGTAACAAAGTCGGCTTGAGAGAGAAGTTTCAACGTACGAAAGAAAAATTAATTTCAAATAAAGTCACCATCTTCGTCCGAATCGAGATCGCGTCCTTGTGTAGTCATGGCATGCTTAAATTTTAGCATTTTTAACTTTGCCCTTTTGATCTTGCTACTCGTTGAAGCAAGTGTTACTGTATTTACAAATGGCAAATCCGTAATGTTTGACGAAAAAGGCTCAATAGGTAACGAACAAGACTCTTGAAAAGTTGGTAAAATAGGAGATTTCTTTCCCGCTTTAGAAAAAATATCCGGAATTTTGGTAAGTATTTTCGGAGGCTTTTGGTTTTTGCTGGGTGAGAGATTTACAGCTCGAACAGTAGGCGAGGATGAAATGGTATCCGAAGGAGAAGAGTCCGTTTCAATAGCATTAGGAACATTTCCTTTTTTCTTTTGGACTTGGTCCGAAGAAGAAACAGTAAACGAAGGGACATTAAAAGGGCTAGAAAATACCGACACATTTCTGGATTTCGAGTTTTTAGGCAACGACGAATGTTCCCCTGAAGATATTATAGAAGTAGCTCCAAAACCGTCTTTTCTTTTCGAACCATTTGCATATTTAGGATATATCAACAAGCCTGTTCTCAGCGATACACCTGAATGTTTGGCCAAGGAAGGATGTTTGGCATGTTCAAGCACAGTAGAAGGTGAAACGTTAGGATTGACTGCATTGTTGGATTGTAGAAAGATTGAAGAAGAAGCACTAGATCCATTAAGTTCGTTTGAGCGAAGGGACGTGCCTAAGTGAGAGTGACTCCTACCAAACGAGGACGAAGATGCTGGTTTAACTAAAGGAGATGAAAAAGACGGTACACGAAACTTCACGGGTTGAAAGGCTTTTTTGTTGGGCAAAGCCAAAGGTGTTAAAAGAGATGACGAATCTAGCGAAGGAATGTGTTCATCCTCTTCTGATGCTGCATCTAGAAAATCAGGAGAGTTTGGTATTTCATTATCAGTTGTTTCTGTTACATTTTGAAGCGATGCCAGCTCGGCAGCAGTTTTGACACTTCTTTCGTACAAGTTTTTTGAGGGGTCGGTAACTGTGATATTAATAAAGTTTTGTCGTTTCCCCGTGGGTTTCCGAAGCAGAGGTAACGGAAGGCGAGTCAAACGGAGACGTTTAGAAGTAGGACTGGGTTCTGCAACAGAAGAATCTTGTCTTTGATGATCATCATTTAGCCCATCGTTTTTGTTGGAAGGTATGGTATTACAAGCGCGGGAAGAATGAGGAGATCGAGCATGATTATTAGAAACTTCTTCATTTCCATTTTCTAATGCCTTCACGGAGACACTTACGTTATCATTACTTAGGTTTTGTAACAAATGACCAGCATTTGAATTATTTAGAGTGGTAAAATCATCTGCCTCGAGATCGGCAGAAGGGGAAGAAAAAAAGTCAGAAGCTATGTCGTCTTCTCCAAATTCTTCTACAGGATCTTCAACCAAGGTGCCATTAAAAGACTTGGGTTTTGACAAAACAGGGATATATGCAATTTTCGAAGGTTTCGGTAGCGCAGTTACGGATGAGTTAGATGGGGGATAGGGAGAGGTATTGTTAGCTCGATTAGATTCCTCAACAGAAGAAGCTAGATATGAGTTTGGTCTAAACTTAGCTTTGGGTTGTATTTCCGGTGTTACTGACAGTTGATGCTTACTTGAACATCTCAAACTACCAATATCTGAGTCATCTACTCCATAAGATTGCAAATTTGCGTTCCGGAAGATCGTGGATTTTGTTGAATTTGTATGATGAGCGTGTGTTTTTAACATATTTGACGATAAAGCACCATTTGAATTGTTAGATACATCTGAGTTAGCGGAGTGAAATGGAGGCTGGAATGGTTTTAATAAATAAGCTGGCCTCTTCCCTGTCTCACTCAATTTTGATTTCCTCGGTATAGGTGGAATATTCGCTTCAGTAGTTGTTTGTAAATTCTCAACGTAAACAATAGTTCTATTAAATTCAATTTCAGAATCCAGAACAATTCTCTTGTTGTTAAGGAAAAAATCATCTACGACTCGGTTATCAGAATCGTAGAGAATTCCACGATTATTGAAGCTGTGGAAGCGCATTGTCCCATCTTTCCAAACTTTTACTTTTTTTGCTTTATCAGACGTCCACAATACTTGATAATGAAAAACATTGGAACTTGTATCCATAGAATATAAGTTTTAAAGCCTGTAAAGGCAGTTCCGAAAGGTGGCTTACGAAAAGCTTAATATTGTTGAAAAAAACTCACAAACCACCCTATTTAATAATTAATTAAAGAATAAGAGTGAGAATATCTATTTCATGTATAAACCTCATTTGAGCATTAATTGCTCTCGCTTTAGGAATGGGAATTACGTGCTTTTGTTGGATGGTAGTTAGGAAATGGTTGGTATACAGCAGAAAGTTGAAATCTAGGAAAGTAAATGATCTCAAGCCAGAAAATTACATCTTTGTAGAATCCTTAAACAAGGTTTCCTTTTCTTTTCTTTTTCTTTATGAACTACAAACGAGTTGAGCTTTTGGTTATTGATATGAGGTACTTGTTTACACGCCGAAATGATTGAAGGTAACTTTATAATACGCAAGCAGAAGCAGATTATCTCTTGAGATGGTTTCAAGAGAGATGCTTATTTTTATTAATTTTACTAATCTACAAGGTCTAATATTTGATGGGTTTTTCTTTAGTAAAAGGTCTCTTAGTGCCCAAGGAAGCAAAACTGTTAGATAATTTTCAATATCCTGTATCGAGAAACGGAAACAATGGTTAATAATCCCGATTGATAGTTTCATAGGGACAGACTGTGTGTATACATAATGATATATAAAAAAAGATGTCTTTTTTCACCTTAAACCATGAAGTTTACAGTTGAGCTTACAGAGGCAGATTGCTTCAAATATTCGTAATGTAAAATTATTTATCTTGTAAATTTGTATCTATCGTCGCATTATAATAGAGAATCTAAACATAGCAGTTGGAGATAAAACTGATTCTTTTGTTCTTCTATCGCTTTTGAGGTTTGCAGGCAAGAAAATTCATCAAAGATGATTGATGATACGATTAGGTGCAAAAGTACTTATGTTATAATTTTAGCAACATAAAAGGCCTATAGAGGGTAATTCTGCTCGAAATCTTGAACTTGCAATTCTCATCACCATGTCGAAGATAGGTACAAATTAAGTTATTAAAGTTGGTTTAAGCGCACTGATAGAAATTTACCTAAAATTTAGTACTTGGACGAAATTTAGGAGAAAAAAGCCCAAGAAGATGAAGAAAGTTGTTTCATTGTAATAATAAACCTGAAATCTTTTGTCAATTCTAATTAATACCCTTTCAAAAAAGAAGACTGATCTTTGCAATCACTAAAACTATTAAATTTATTGAGCAGCTGAAGAATCATCTGTCTATAATTTGCAACAAGAAGTAACTGAAGGGGAGTTAAAAAATGAGTATCAACCATTATGGCATCTGTCGCTTTGCTTCTTCTTCTTTAAGCTAAGTAATTTCGATTATATGCTCCAAGAACTAAGTATATTAATTAAATCATGAAATATTTTCAAGGATAAAATTAAAACAATTTTGTACTATTAAAAAAATGTAATTACTGTTGTGCGTATTCCAGATATCAGCTTGCTCTATAATCATCAAAAAACCTGTAATTATAAGCGAGTAACACTAATAAAACCAGACAGACTTTAAATCAAAAAATTTCATTTATTAGCTCGTATATCTGAAAAAGATAGGCAAATTTTTTTATTAAAGGAAGTCCCAGAAATGACTTCACTTGAGAAGATATATCGCTAAAACTAGAATTTGTATTGCAATATCAAATAAAAATTACAATTATTCTGATTTTATAAATCAATTTTTAAGCTATGTAGTAATGTACAATTAATACACATGTAGTTAGAAGAGTCGCCAAAATTTGCATAAGAAGTATTAAGGTTCTTTTTACTAATATCAGAGAGGGTCTTTAAAATTATTTAAATTTTCTTTTTCTTACTTAGGGAAACTGGCATTTTTGCTATATGATGCGAACCCTTTATTTACACTTGACTCTACTATGACAACTACCTCCTGCTCTTACTTACTGCCATAACCGTGAATAGACATTTGAATAGAAACTTCGATCTTCACTCATAGTTGGAACTTTTATAGTACGAAAAAAACATTATAAGTTAAATTACTTGTTTGGGAATAAACCTCAAGTTAAGCATTCAGTTCATTATGGAACGATATGTAACCATCGCATCTTGGTATGCTATAATCATTTTTCGTCTCAATGATCTAACTTCTGTAGTCAGCTGAACCAGTGGGCAATGGACTTTGAGGGAAACCGTCTACGCATCATTGATTCCATCAAAGAGGCGAAAAGACAAAACGCAAGCCTTCGTGTTGGTCCAGAATTAGAAGTCACGTATGTAATAGAAATGGATTTAAATGTTGCAAGTGTATCAGTGAATAAGCTAAAGTTTAAACTTCATGAAGGATAGCCATGGTCAAGTTTACTGAGTGCGACTTCGGTTGAGTTTATTCATCTTCTTGCAATATTGAAACTTGTATTTTACCTTGATATTAATTTTATGCACTGTAACTTTCTATTAACAAACGCATTAGAGGCTATGGCTGTGAAGATCATTTTCTAGAAAGTGACACTTACTACCATAGTTGGGAAATGTTATGTTCGATTATTCACGATCCTGATTGCCAAGACATTCTCCTTGACATCGGTATGCCTGTAATGCACAAAGCCATGCGTCACAACTGCCGTATTCTAGCTCTAAATGGAAAAATCTTGTTAATCCGTCCCAAGATTTGGCTTTGTGACGATGGAAATTTTCGTGAGTCTCGTTGGTTTACTCCCTGGTTAAGGCCAAGAGTTGTGGAAACTCATTACTTGCCTACTTTTGTTGCAAAGTCTTTAAACCAAACAACCGTTCCTATTGGAGATGCCATTCTTCAATGCAATGAAACCGTTGTTGGTGTGGAAACCTGCGAAGAGCTGTTTACTCCAAATAGTCCTCACATTGATATGGCTTTGGACGGTGTAGAGATATTTATCAATGCGTCAGGATCCCACCACGAACTTCGTAAACTAACAACAAGAGTAAACTTGATACAAAATGCTACGGAAAAATGCGGTGGGATTTATCTATATTCTAATCAGAGGGGTTGTGATGGTGGTCGTCTCTACTATGACGGTTCATCAATGATCTTTGCGAATGGAAAAATGCTAGCCCAGGGACACCAGTTCTCCTTGAAGGATGTTGAGGTTATTTCAGCTACCGTGGACGTTGATACTGTTCGTTCGTATCGTTTCCAACCATCACATGGAATCCAAGGTGTCACTAGACCATCTTATGAACGTATTCATGTCAATTTTAGTCTCAGTAGCTATCAACAAGACTATGATATTTACAGAAAACCAACTGATCCAATTGAAGTTACTATTCCTTTACCTGAGGAAGAAATCACTTTTGGTCCGGCTTGCTGGCTTTGGGATTATTTGAGGAGATCTCATGCAGCTGGATTCTTTTTGCCTTTGAGCGGTGGTTTGGATTCTTGTTCTACTGCTGTTTTGGTTTATAGCATGTGCAGAATTGTTTGCAAAGCCATGGAAGAAGATGGTAAGTAACGATAAACTTTTGCATCCTAATTACTGACCTTCAATAGATGCACAGGTTTTGTCAGATGTTAGAAGAATCGTTGGTGATCCATCCTATAGTTCTACTGATCCTAAAAAGCTTTTAAACCACTTATTTTATACTGCGTTTATGGGTTCTGAACATTCCTCTAAAGAAACAAGGAGTCGAGCGAAAGAACTGTCTTCTTTGATTGGGTCCTATCATACAGACGTGAACATCGACACTATGACCAGTGCTGTTGTTAAATTATTCGCACTAGTAACTGGCAAAACCCCTCAATTTAGATCAAACGGAGGAACAAATGCTGAAAATTTGGCGTTACAGAACATTCAGGCTCGGTCACGAATGTTGCTAGGATATCTATTTGCTCAACTGTTGCCATGGGTTCGTGGGTATTCGGGATCTCTTTTGGTGCTAGGAAGTTCCAATGTGGATGAGTGGTATGCTTTTCTATTATAATTTTATTTTATTTACTGACAAATTTACAAGTCTTCGCGGCTATTTGACCAAATATGATTGTTCCAGTGCCGACATTAATCCCATAGGAGGTATTTCTAAAACCGATTTAAAATCATTTTTACGTTATGCCAAGGAGGCCTTAGATTTACCAATCCTTCAGGAATTTTTGGACGCGACGCCCACTGCTGAACTCGAACCTACCACTGAAAGTTATGTTCAAAGCGATGAAGCTGATATGGGAATGACTTATGCTGAACTCAGCGTTTTTGGTAGATTACGAAAAATTTCGAAATGTGGACCTTATAGCATGTTCACTCAATTAATGCATCAATGGGGAGATCGCTTATCACCAAGTCAGGTAAGTGACATTATTCATTTTAGAAGTAATGACTGCTCGCTAACTTTATAAGGTTGCTGAAAAGGTTAAGCGATTTTTTCACTATTATGGAATCAATCGTCACAAAATGACTACTTTGACTCCCAGTTATCATGCTGAAACGTATGGAGTAGATGACAATCGTTATGACCTTCGTCAATTTTTGTATCCTTCTTGGACTTGGCAAAACAAGAAAATCGATGCCCTAGCTTCTAAGTTTGAACAGCATCAAAGAAAGTGATGTATATTGAGATTTAATTACTGTTAGGCGCCTTATTTTGGAACGAGTCGAATGCATACTGATTTATTTTGTCATTACACACAAAAATCACTGATTATTAGAATTCAGAAATATTTTTGTAAGTGATGTTCTAATGGAGAGGCTGTAAGCCCTATGTTTTAACATAAAGATTTTTGTAATATTAACTATTTTGTTTCATACGATACAATTCGTTAGTACATCCGTATAGCAATGTGTTAACAAGAGGAAAAAATAGTTGAGGCGTTCAAAGGATGAGATTGAAATAGACAACATTTCACAATAAACTTTTCCTATGCTTTAGTATTTACTTTTTAGCTTAATAATGGAACTGATATTGTTTAAACTCATCATGAAATTCAGACCAAATGTAAATTATAAAAAAATACGATAAAATCCATAAACGTATTTGAAGGAGTTTTAGGGTCTGTCACGTTCTTATTAGAAGAACAGATTATAATGATGCTTAAATTTCAATTATTGTTACTATTAATCTTTTTGTAAATTTGAATTTTGAAATTTTTTTCACAAAAAAATTTGGCACTCCAACCCATTTATTCCTTTAATAAATTGACAAAAAAAAAATATATATCTTCGACCATAGTTGTTGAGTGTGCAAGGAGGCTACTACATAGTTTTCGTCCTCAAGATAAGTTTACTTTAGCAACAACATACTACTGTTAATAAGTTTTACTCGGTGAATACGAGTAACGTTGAGTTGATTATTTCAAACTATATAATTATACTTCTAAATAGTATATGCGGTGTATTGTTTCGTATAAAAGTCTAAGATCATGTCTGGTTAATGTTCCGGAATTGCTGTTGGAATCTATCTCTGAACCTGTCCAAAACTACGCCGTTCAGGCTGTAGTTTGTAAAAACGATATAAAGAAAACATTTTATTTTGGGATTTCTGGAATTCCGTCACAATTTTCATTTGAGATCGATTCTACCTACGCCCATACTCTGAAATTAGCAGAAAATCAAGAGGTAAAAATATTTGTCAGCAATGAAATGTTTTTACTAATCTCTTAGATAAATTTATCAATAATCGATTGTACTCATGAAATTGAGCAGCTAGAAATTGAACCTGTCACCTCTAATGATTGGGAAATCGCTGAACGCAATGCAGCTTGGCTGGAAGAAAATCTTTTAGTACAATATCGTGTAGCTACCACCGAGAGATTTATTATTTATCTTCCTTCCGGTACATTTATCCAATTCCAGCCTCTTAAATTGATTCCCAGTTCTTTATGCGGGCGCCTGTTACGAACTACTGAAGTGTTGATTACTCCCAAACCCAATACATCTGCCATTGAAGTTAAAGAAAATAGAAAAGTTAATCTTAGATGTGTTGTAGAAAACCGCTTGTTGCCTGACAGCGTTACTGCTGATTCACCAGCTCTTTGCGTATTTCTACCTCTAAATTTTCCGGATAGGCCAGATGTAGTATATATGGATGGTGGAAATTTAAAATCCACAATTGTATGTCAATGTGTATCGTGCCCTTTTCAAATACCTGGTCATTTTTTTATCTCAAAGAGCTTAGCTTTGTCATACAGCATAAAAACAGGTTTCAAATTCCAAATATGGAAGGCTCATAACCCTCCCTCTTCCTCAAAATTTATTCTAGAGCAAAAGGGTCTTCCACCAGAAAGCAACTTGAGTTCTGAGCTGGTGGCTGCCAAGCTAAAAAACAGCTATTTAATGGACGGCATGACTTTAAAACTTGTTGACATAGCAGTTTCTTATTCTGTTAGCGGACTCAGTGGTGTTGTTAAAAATCCAATTCAAGATATAAAAATTACAAGTGATACAAACGTCCCAGTAAATGCAGGTATAAGAAATAATAGTCCTCGTTTGTCTATGCAGCCGTTTCCGCATGAATTTGCGCAAGTACGAAATGCTGTATTCTTGCACCAAAATATCTATATCAATGGACCCAAAGGTTGTGGAAAATCAAATTTAGTTCACTCATTGTTTGATTATTATTCTCTTAACTCAATCTATTTCCAGATGATTGTATCTTGTTCAGAAATCGATCGATCATCTTTTGCCAAATTCCAAAGCTTTTGGAACAATGTATTTATACAAGCAGAGAGGTACGAACCCTCAATAATTTATCTAGATGATGTTCATTGTCTTATATCTTCCTCAAATGAAAATGGGGAGCTTGGATTTGTGGAAGAGCGAGAAATAGCATTTTTGCAACATCAAATAATTAATTTAAAAAGAAAAAGAAAAATAATTTTCATTGGATTTGGGGAGGAATTTTTAACTTTCTCAGAAAATTTAGTTTTGCCTTTGCTTTTTCAAATAAAAATAGCTCTACCATCGCTTGCTGTGACTAGGAGGAAAGAAATTTTAACAACTATCTTTCAAGAAAATTTCTCTGATATAACTATGGATAGTATTGAATTTATTTCAGTTAAAACGGAAGGCTACCTGATGACAGATTTAGTTTTATTCGTGAAACGATTACTGTCTGAAGCTTTTGTTGAAAAGATACAAAATGGGCCAAAACATTTAATGAATAAGGGATTGATTGAGAAGACCTTAAAAGATTTTGTCCCATTGCAGCTTCGGAAAGCTAAATTTGTCAAGTCCAGTATTCGGTGGATTGATATTGCGGGCATGCAAGAAGCGAAAGAAGCTGTGAGAGATATAATAGAGTCTCCTGTTAAATACTCTCTCATATATAAACAATGTAGGCTTCGCCTTCCCACGGGAATTCTACTTTTTGGTTATCCCGGGTGCGGCAAAACGTATTTGGCTTCCGCAATTTCAAGTACTTTTCCAGTTCAGTTTATAAGCATAAAAGGGCCCGAACTTTTGGATAAGTATATTGGGAAATCGGAGCAGGGTGTTCGAGATTTGTTCAGTAGAGCTCAAATGGCCAAGCCGTGTGTTTTGTTTTTTGACGAATTTGATTCAGTAGCACCCAGAAGAGGACAAGATAGTACTGGAGTTACGGACAGAGTTGTTAATCAAATACTTACACAAATGGATGGAGCTGAGAGCTTAGATGGTGTTTACATTGTGGCAGCTACTACTAGGCCTGATATGATTGATCCTGCATTATTACGTCCTGGTCGTCTCGATAAGCTGATATTCTGTGATTTGCCTAACGAAGAAGAAAGACTTGAAGTTTTACAGAAATTGGCAAACCGATTCCATATTGAAAATGCGGCCATGTTAAAGAAATTGTCAACTTTAACAGATGGTTATACTTATGCTGACTTATCGTCACTTCTGTACGATGCGCATTTGATTGCTGTTCATAAACTATTGAAACGTGTAAGTATAAACGCAGTGGACCCCAGTCAAACCACAAGTTCCTTCACTAACTTGACGACTGAGTCAAAAAGGAATGCGTCAATGCTTGCTCTTCCACCTGAAAGTCGCTATAATCAAAATATGCAAAGTATGAGTGATTCAAAAAGTGTCGTAATAGAAGATTATATGCTCATGGAAGCTTTGAAGAAAAATAGTCCAAGCTTAAACTCGGAAGAGTTTGAGCACCTTTCAAACCTATATAGAGATTTTCGTTCAAAGCTTTTTGAGCCAGAACTTAATGCAAGGAATACGGACGTGGGAAGTAAGACTAGACAAATCTAAAGCATTAGTATACTTTAAGCAAATAAAAATGAAAAAATCGACTCTTCGCTTTCAACCTTGTTATGGCGTCACCCTTTTGTATTATATATGAAATCCACCAGCCTAGCAGTCAACCGCTACGCTGATGATGGATGGTGCTTCACCAGTTGACCGTGATGTTTCACCTGTTGGTTTGCCCAAAAAGCGAATAAAACGTAAGTAAATTTTGATTGATTTGAGTACGATGATGCTGATGCTTTGTACTATTAGAAAATCATGATCAAGTATTTCTACACAATCTTCCTGATGCTCCAAGGTATACGAAATCATATATGCATAATGCAGAAATTTACAAATGTTTTCCAACTAAGAGCAACTACATTTTGAGTGTCAGTTATGATGGATATGTCAAATTTTGGCACAAAACACCAAACGGTGTGGAATACATTAAAGAGTTTCATGCTCATAATGCAATGCTTCTTTCAGCTGAGTTAAGTCAGGATGAGAGATTATTTATTACTGGTGCAGATGATAAATCGTTAAAAGTATTTGACGTTGAAAGCATTGACTTAGTGAATATTATTGATTTAGAATTCCTTCCAAAAGCAATCTGCTGCTTTAATAGCCCTTCCCTAAAAACTTCATTAATTGCTGTCTCTAGCGCTGAATCCCCTTTAATATTCTTTTTTGAAAGTGGTGGGGACGGCGAAGTTTTATATACCGTTAAAAAGCACACCGCTCCTGTACATTGTTTGCGATACTTAAGTACTTTAGATTGTTTTTTGAGCATTGACATCGGAGGCATGGTAGAATATTGGTCTCCAGAAGAACCGTTTCAAAAGCCTGACACAGCTGAGTTGTTTAACATGAAAAGTCAAACGGATCTTTACATTTTTAAAAAGCAAAAAAGTGTACCGACGAGTTTAGAAGTGAGTCATTTTGAAAACTTTTGGTCCACGATTTCATATCCGGATTGCAAAGTTCGAGTTTTTGATACCAAAAGTGGCCGTGCGATCCTTGAGTTGGACGAGAACCCTTCTAATGCTGCAAAGAAGGTAGAGGCATTATTCGAAAAAGAAGATACAGAATCTTCTTATTACATGAGTCATGTTGAGCTTGGGCGAAGAATAGCTATTGAGCGTGATATCGAGAAACACGGTCTTACTGTAGGTACGACTGCTATTTTTGATGAAAGCGAAAAATATTTATTATATGGAAGTATCGTTGGGATAAAGGTTGTCAGCATTGATAATGGTACCGTTGTCCGTATTTATGGAAAAGATGAAGCAGTACGATTTACACGATTGTCTCTGTATCAACAAGCTCCCAAAAAGAGCAATTTACCTTCTTTAGACGTTATTGCAAGCAACAATCCCTTGGTAGAAGAGAGTTTTCAGAAAGACCCTACTCTTTTTGCTACCGCTTGGAAAAAGCAAAGATTTTATTTATTCAGTAACATGTCAACGAAGTTTACGCTTTCTGATCGTGATGTTTACAATGAACAGGTGCTCCCTGTTACAAATAATGAGGGTCGACAAGAAAATGGGAACATTCTTCTGGGGAAAGCGGCAATTATTCATACAACTCAGGGCGACATTAGTATAAAGTTATACCCAGAAGAAGCACCTAAAGCTGTCCAAAACTTCACAACCCATGCCGAAAATGGATACTATGATAATACGATTTTTCACAGAATTATTAAAAATTTCATGATACAAGGGGGAGACCCTTTGGGTGATGGTACGGGTGGTGAATCTATTTGGAAAAAGGATTTTGAGGATGAGATTTCACCGAATCTGAAACATGACCGACCTTTTACTGTTTCTATGGCAAATTCTGGTCCTAACACTAATGGTTCTCAGTTTTTTATTACGACCGATTTAACCCCATGGTTAGATGGCAAGCATACTATTTTTGCGAGAGCATATGCTGGTCTGGATGTTGTGCACAGGATTGAGCAAGGTGAAACAGATAAATATGATCGTCCTTTGGAGCCAACAAAAATAATTAACATCAGTATCGTTTATACCTAATTCTCTCTGTATTATTTACAGGATAGCCCATACGCGCTTTAGATACACGTCCATGTACAGTAGAAGGACCTTTGGCAGAAACAGTGGGATTTTACACTATATAAGCCATACTGTTCTAAGAAAATTAAATCTCTATTAATTTAGTAAATTGCAATTACCGGATAGAAATATCTTCTTTTATTTGATGCTGGTGTTATTCTGTTAAGCATAATGATATATCCTTCTTTTCCTGCTCGCTGCAGAAAGTCTAACATCTAGCCATGTGATTCAAAAAAATAATGTAACTCGAATAATATTTTTAAGCGAAGGAAAGGTTAAATGCCGACTAAATTTGAATTGTAAACAATCAATAATTTTGCTTCTATTATTGCACACATGCATATTAATTATTTTGGTACGTAAATATTCATTTATTCAATAAATAAGACACTATGGAGTAATTGTAGAATTCAGTCACTTGATTGATTTTTATTGATATTTCTTCAATGCAATGATTCAATACAACTTTAGAAAGAAGTAGGAAAAATAAACATAAAAAATTTTGTATACTGTATACATCTTAAGCGTTCAACATGAACATTTAAGCGATTTTCCTATATACACGGAAAAGGATCCATGAAAGGAGAATGATAATTCTGTTGGCATTTAATTAGACACTGTACCACACAATGAGTTGATAGAGATCACCAATTATAACTTGTAAGCTCGACATCCTCAGACTTAATATTCCAAATAATAAATCGCACCAAAACAATCCATTATTTTATTTGCAATTCTGTTGTTATGTTTAGTATGCACATTGATTTTACCGAAGTATCATATCAACGTAGTACACCATGTATTAACAATGTATGTGAATGCCTTTTAAACTATCGAGAGTTCATTTGGTTTCATTACTGATATACACGTGCCATGATCAATAGCTTCAGTTTGCAGTACTCTTTATAAATCTTCGTTCGTATCGCTAGCAGAATGATGTGGAGCCAGCAAAAAGAAGCTTGCTGTTCTTGATATGAATCATTTAAAATAGTAATAACATTATAGATTTTTTTAACTCATAAAGCACGCGATATTTTTGTAAAACTCTCGATAAGGTAAATATACATAATATTAGATGGTACATTTGAGCTATGCAGTTAGGTATCTGCTTTATAACAACACATAGAACGGCGTTACATTTTCCTTGTGAACTACTACTACTATCATATATATACATTTACAGGTAATATTGGTTTTAGGTATCTTATATAGGCGCTATAAAGTTACCATCACTGAAGTAATGATTAACAAACCGAGGGGCGAGGTATAGTTGTCACTAATTTATAATATTTCAATTACTCCTTGTCAGGGACCTATATAAATAAAATGAAATTTATCTGCAATTCTTAAATGGTAACTACTACCTAGTACTCTTACATGTGCCACAGTGAAACATACCATAGTATGCTATGTCAGCAATACTACACTACGTTATAATACCATACGTTGAGGATCACTATATATCACATGTTCCATTTACATATCGCACCGCAGATGATACGATGTTGATATTAATTTTAACAATAATCTATTAAAATCCAAATCATCTAAACAACATAAATAGAGTTACTGCTAAACCTCATTCCTTACACAATTATAAGTTGTATTTGTAATAAATAACAATACAATTTGATAGTACAATACCTAAACTCAGTTGCTACTTATACTACCTGTGTATTGTAATAAGTTAACAAGGAAAAATTACCGCAGTTCTATGTTATCGTTAAAGTAGATACCAAACTGCGTAGCTTACATTTAAGGAAAGCTAAGTTGGGGTGAATAAAAAAGGCAGTGACAAAATAAATGTGTCAGAAGCAATCCACTGCCTCGTTCAGTTTTTTCGTTCTTCTTTTTTTATGCCATTGTTTGAAGGAATTAGTTGGAAATTTGTTTGAACGATTTTATTATTTTGTTAAAAAGTCTTTAAAGCGATTGGAATTGGACTACAGAGTGAATATTCTTGATTTCGCTGTTTGGTTTGTCGCAATCATAGCAATTAATTCGCGCATGTATTTTATTAAATAAAGAATGATTTTATTATTATGAAGAATAATTACACTTCCTTGAAAAGTTCTATAGATGAAGAAGATGAATTGAAGATAGATCATGAAATTTGATTTGGAAAAAGGACCCCTCCCAGAATATGATTCAGAGGAGGAAAGTACATTGCCTCCATATTCAGGTAAGAATTGTAAATAATAAGAAAGGAATTATTCAATTGAAAGTTGAAGCTTGCCATCGTAGTCAAATTGCATGCTTTGGTCATTGTTTACAGTTGGCCATGCAATGCACACACTTTGATGCATGCTTTTTCTTAACTAAAGTCTTTCAATCATATTAATTTAAACAGATCATGCACGTTTAAGCAATTCTCCTAACACACATAGAGAAAACAATCCTTCCAGGTCGACAGATAATTCTTCCCCTTTGTTGATAAAACTGCTAATATCATTCACTTCAATCATTCTATTCAATGCTCCAGCAGTTTGTTATCTAAAGTATAAGGACGCTTTTTTTAAAAATTATGGTGCAGCGGAATGGACATTATTTGGATTTTGGTGTCTTGTTTGCACTTTGGCTTTAATATTCTTGACTTGTAAGTGAGACAATGGGGTTAATCTTACCTTCAGTCACTAACTCATCAGACTTCTATGAAACTTGGACCAAGGCAGTTAAAGTAACTGTAATTTCCTTGGCGAAATGTGTAAAGGTGACTGCAATTTTCTTGGCACAATGTGTCAAGGCTTGCGGAAAAGGAATCAAGCACTTTTTAAAGAAGTGGGAAAACATGCCTATGGCTTTCAGTGAAGTCTTTTTATTTAACATACTTGTCAGATCACCAAGAATGAATTTAAGATACATTTTTGGCGACAGATGGGGATTGAAATGTTCTTTGGCTGATCACATTATCTTTGTTGTATTTGAGCATCCTTGTTTTTATTGCTGAAACAGGTTTGTTGTTGACTAAACACTTATTTATATTAACAATACAGTAAAACCTGGATCAATCAGGGTCAACTTGATCAGAAAGATGGGTAAATTTAAAATGATATCTTTTTAATTGTGTATGCTAATTATCATTAGGTTATGAGGCCAGACAGTACGCGAGCAGCAATACTGCTATTCCGTTACGTGAGATGAACCCTGAAAATGAAGCCTAATTATATTGCTAACTTTACTATTGATTTATAAAGGCGCTTTTCTCACGAAACTTCTCTACAAGAATGTGCAATGGAAAGAAGCATCTATATAATTGTGATTTACCAAACAAATCATGATGTGTTTAGAGTATTTCA
Source organism: Schizosaccharomyces pombe (assembly GCF_000002945.2). NCBI lineage: Eukaryota > Fungi > Ascomycota > Schizosaccharomycetes > Schizosaccharomycetales > Schizosaccharomycetaceae > Schizosaccharomyces > Schizosaccharomyces pombe. Next base: position 297,004 of record NC_003421.2, on the reverse strand, counting down.
GATGTATTTTTATTGCATGATTTCATTTCCTGACGAAATGGATGAGCAAGTGCATTGCTTGAAAGGTTCTGTGATGTTGGAAACATGCACCGGGCATTGAAATTTTTTATTTATTATGACCAAGAATTTACTGATGGTGACATATGATGAATTTTCTAAGTCAAAAACAGCAATGCTGTAAACTGAATATCAAACAATTAATAAAATCTAAAAACGCTTACTGGAACTTATCATATACCCAATCACACTTGTTTTTTCTTTTTAAATATTCATTCATTCAAATCTTTTAATTACTCAATGAATCTTTTTTTAAGAAACTTTTAATTCTCCATTGCTTGCTATGTAGTGTAGTTTAGCGAAACTCAGTGCGTTACTCGCAATGAATTACAGTGATGGCGTTGTTCGGCACTAATTAGGCTACACGTTAAAGTAGTCTCTCCTACATCCATCATATTCGCTCAACACCTACTAGAGGAGGTTATCGTTTTCTAGGTAAAGAGTGCAGTTTTTATTTATAATGAAAGGATTTTTTTTAATTGCTGGATTTCTTTTATTCGCAAGAGCTTTGTGTGCCTCTTGGAATGTGGAAGAAGGAACTCTACAGTTGTCTTCTCAAGATTTAGAATCTGAAAATGCTTATGATTTAAAGTAGGTATATTGTTAGCGAAATACCGTTTTCGAAAACTAGTTCCAATCTATTCTATAAAACTGAAGATTCTAACTCTCTTATCTCTTTAGGTTCAGCCAAATCCAAAGTTCCACTGTCTATGAACTTACAGGCGATGAGACTCTAAATCTGAAGTTTACCTGTATATTAAATGGTACTGGAGCTATTCCTCATCAAGCACATCTTTTACTAAGCGATACTGAACACCCGACTCTCGCTGTGATCTATCCTGCTTCGGTATCGCAAGGAGGCGTCGCTTCATTAGAATTGGTACGCTGGGAAAGGTTGAATTGCAGCTTAGAATGTTAATTTAATCTAAGAATTCTCACTTTGAATACTTCTCTTAGCGATTAATTTACTAACCTTATAGCGTCTATTTGATATTCCCACTTCTTTACTTCGAAGTGATTCAACTCTTACGGCTAAACTACTTGTTGCTTCTTTTGGTGAAACCATTCCTTTTTCACTTCCTTTGGGTCAACTTTCCATTAATGTGCCTCCTTCTTTGTACCATAAAGCGGAATTTTCTCCTTTGGACGAATTAAGTCCTAAAGAAGTAATTCTTCATACATTTTCTCCCCCTCCTAAAAGGGCAAATTATTTTCTAAGTATTTGCTTTTCTGTTTCGGTAGTGGTTAGTTTAATCGGTTTGCTCGGTGTGTGGCAGAAATTGTTACCAAAATCAAATGTTTACTCTGTGTCATCATCTTCATTTGCTAGAACGTTTGGCTTTGCCTCCTTGGCCGTTGCAGAAATCCTGTTGTTTATTTACTGGACTTCTTTGTCCATCTTCCAATTTGGCGCATACGCTGCTGGCGTCGCAATCATGTGCGGAATCGCTGCTAAAAGTCTTTAAATCGGCCTATCCTTACAATCTTTGAGTTTGACGATGACTTTACAATTGACGTTGACATTTATGTAATATTTTTCAGTACCGCAATGTTATTTTGTAAAATAGCATGGTTACTTTATCTAAAAATAGTTGTCTTTGACATTCTTTCTCTAAAAGTTTTACTTGGTCTATACAAACTGTCAAATACTTTTACCATAAGCTAGTTGCGCAATGATTCGCAATCCAAAACTTATTTAATGTTGCTTTAAGGTCAAGATTAATAAATTTTATTCCAAGAAATATGTGTCTAATGTGTTTGATTTTCTTTTTTTGATTGTAGGATTTGCAGTATGATCGGTATTGATCAAGGATTTAACTGTTTCGACATTTAAGCAAAGGTCGACATGTTGGTTCAGTATACCTAATTCGTTTTCAATATTTTTCTGGCAAACGGGACAAGGAACGGTATTCTGGCTTTGGAATTTCTAGTAATAATTAGCATATTGCTAGCAGTATATTTGCTTGACTTACAAGTTGCATGGCCAAACAACGCGATTTACTAACCAGCTTTGTTGCTCTGACTCCTAATAAACGAATAGTCATAGGGTAAGATTGACGCAACAATTGCAAAGCTGGTTTCAATAAATCAGATTCTGAATGAATGAATTGACCTATGCTCTTTTGCTTGGTATGAACTTGAAATTCGCTTGTTTTATACTTTATAGCGATCGAGTTTGTGACTAATCCGCGCTTTTGTAAATTTTCAGATACATTTTGTACAAGAAGTCTGAGCTTGTACTCGATTATTGACGGAGAACTAAGATTGCTGGAAAATGTAGCTTCAGACCCAATTGTTTTTCGTTTGCTCTCACCGTATTCGTCTAAAATTGTAGTTCCAAATCCATAGCTACATCTCAACAAGTTTTGGAAACTTTTAGGTAAAAAGATATAAGATAAAATCACCAAATTTCTTTGAATATCCCCACACGTCTTAATTTCCAAACCAAGTAATTGCTGCTCTAAAACTCTACCAATACCAGAAACCTGTAATGTTAAAGAATGCTTAACCAGATATAGAAAGACTGCTTACCTCTCTAACAGGCAAGTCATTCATGAATTTTGAAATCCCAATCTCGTCAAATGGGATAAAAAACTGATTATTTGGTTTTCTCTTATTGCTTGCAATTTTGGCTAACAACTTGTTTGCTGCAATACCACAACTGACTGTAACTCCTGTTTCTTCATGCACTTGTTTCCTGATTTTCTCAACCACCATCGTTATGTTTTCTACAGTAAATGCAAGCTCTTGGAGACGTAAATGTGAAGTCAAGTTCATATAAAATTCATCAATGCTTGCAGGACACAAATTCGAATCATACTGAGCAAGCACATTCTGAATTTCTTTAGATTTTATTGCATATTCAGAAAGATTTAACGGAATTACAACTAGATCAGGACAAATCTTTCTAGCAATAAATTCTGGCATCGCTGATCGAACTCCAAACTTTCTGGCCACATAATTAGCAGTACCTTATTCAGCATTAGTTTCAGTCAGATTCGAATACTTACACAAAACACTCTTCCCGACTGCCATTGGTAAAGACTTAAGTTTTGGATTCTTAAGTTCCTCTATTGATGCATAAAACGCATCACAATCAACATGAACAATTATTTGGGTCAAATCTCGTTTAGCCCTAAAATCCTCAACAGTAGTATCCACACTTTCTTGTCTAATGGTCCACTCTCTTTGAAACGCTTTATCAAACCTTAATTTTGATTGGTATTTTTCTACCTCAACTTGAACCTTTTCTATTCTTAAACGAAGTTCTCGGTCTCGTTTTTGTTCGGCTTCAAAAAACTTACTTCCTTTGGAAGCTTCGTAAATTATCTCGTTAATCTTTTTTTGATTAACATTTTCCTGTCCTGACTTGAGAACAGAAGGGCCTGCCAATCGTCGTTTTAAAGTAGCTTCTTCATCTGAACTACTGCTACCATCATCTTCAATGGTAAGTAATCCATTCTCCTTTATTGTTTCTCCTATAAAATCTTTTGCATTTTCCATCCGTCAAAAAACATTAAGGCGAATAGTTTTCAAAATACTAGAATTTGAATTAGTACAAAGATGTGTTTGTGTTTTGGCGCGTCGCGTCTGTAATCTATCACCTTCTAGCGATTACGCAGTAGAGTATATCATTATTTGTATTATGCATATCCCACAACATCGGTATTTTTTGGAAATTTGAATTTGTATTAACAATTTAAAACATAACAAAAAGAAGCCTAAAGAATCTTGCATGTGCGTTTTACACTATTCATCTTATAGACTTCTAATCTTAGTCCCATAGTTCATGAAACACTTAACTCAAAATCACAGCTACCTCAACAATGTAACAAAAAAAAAAAAAAAAACATTACCTCCATCTAACCAGGTCATTGTCATCAAATTACAATCTTTTCGTTTTCCTAAAGAAATTGGAATCAAGTACTATCTTTAATGCTTCAGTGTCCTCTGCTTCTCTGCCTTTTCAACAATCTTTTGCTCTACCAATAAGCCTTTCCTTTTTCGAACGTTCAGCATATAGCGCTTAGCAATATTTTCGCGATCGGCTAACTCGCCTAAATCTTCCAATTCCTCCTCAGTAGTTGGAACCCAAAAGGGATTCTCGTCTAGCATCTCAAAACCATGGAAGATTAATTGAGGATAGGCAGCACCAGATGTCCTTTTCAAAATTTCTACAGCGAATCCAAAGGATTCAACAACTGGAATCAAGGCTTTTACAATAAAAAATGGAGTCCCTTCCTTCATTTCTTCATCAATTACTCGTCCTCGTCGCTTCGAAACAACACCATATACCCTACCCAAGACTTCAGATGTGGCCTGAACATCGCAAGAATACATGGCTAGCATAAGTCTCGGTGACCAACCTAAAAATCCATGTCTAATAGACTCTTTCACTACCGAAATAACTTGACCGGGGATTTGGGGATTATTGATGGTAAGTAACTTACTATCTTCCGAGTCATCAGATATGTCAAACTGATCGATTGACACACAAATGCCTTGAACGGGTTCAGCACACAATGGTCCCTGGTGCGTTATTAGTTGAAATGCAGTAACTACATATTCAGAAAGGTCTGAGGGTATTAATTTTGTTTCATCGCTTTGTCGTCGAAAATCTCTCATCTTCTTGGTTTTGTCAAAAAGTATATTAGGACCCACTCGTTTGGGGCCAAACGCAATGATACTAGTATTGTTAGTAATCAACCAATAGAACACTAGTATAACCTACCTATCCAAATGATTTTTCAGCTCGCCTAAGTCAGAGTTCTCTTCCTCTAAAAGCTTGGAAAGCCTTTCATAAAACTTCTCAGGAGTCAACACTTCCTCCATACTTTTTGTTAAAGATTCCGAGACAACAACGTTTCTATTTTTCTTTGAAAAATTGCTGCTAACATTTTCAATTGTTTTAGAGTGCTTCAGCAGAAAATCTACGACAGACCCAGAAAGAGGTGTTACTGTAATTCCAATCGTAACTCCGCCAACTGGTAACGTTGCAGTGACAAAGCCAATACTCAGTTCTTTATTTTTTGCTAATAAGTCGGGTGTAGCTATGGTAGTTTCCCGATATGGCACAAGTGGCTGAGATGCTTGTATTTCAATTTTTGCAAACCGTTCCCTAAGGTCTTTTAAACATCTTTCCAAATGAATCTCTCCGGCACACATAATTACATGCTCTCCATTTTCTTCAACGGCTATTTGAACACATGGATCGGCTTGATTAAGCATGTCAAGGCCAGTCACTAACTTGTTCATCTCAAATGGACGAACAGGCTCTAAAGCGACCCGCACAATGGGCTCCATTTGCTGAGTTACGCCCACTAAATTAGGACCATTTGGAGATGAGCATAGTGTTGCTGTTCTCAAAACCGTTCCGGCAAGGCCACCGATTGCGAAAACGTTACCAGCGGGAACTGTCTCTAAATAAACTAGCTCCTGTCCCATCATTAAATATAATGACTCAACCGTTACCTTGGTAATATGTTTTTCAGGATTGACTGGATCATATTTTGGACCATAAACATATACTTCCTGTCCAACTGAAATTGTGCCACTGTATATCCTAGCAAAGCCAATTAAAATGTCCTTATCATCGTCCATGTCAGTTGTGCTACCTTCTAAATTGTCAGAGTTGGTAGAAGAAACGTTTTCCTCAATAGAAATGGTATTTATGCCGCTCTCAATTGATTCAGATAATTTTGAACGTATCAATTTCATCTCCTCAGCACTAAGTTGTTTGCGACGATGATTAGGAAGATCTCTTTCAGAAAAAGCTACCATTTTACTTATGTATACCAAAACAGGCTGTTCCTTACTAGCGTCACAACTTTCCATAGCCAGTGTAATATCTGGATCTATCATTTCGTAATGAGGAGTTGAACTCAAAACTTTCCTAGCTCGATTCGCTTGGGCGTTAATAGGAGAAGGAATTTCCCTAATCGCTGTTAACAAAATTGCAGTTGATAGTGGCAACCACTGTTGAAAAATCGCAAGTAGCAAATTTCTAGGGTCTTTGGATTTGATGTCACGGGGAAGAACTTTAATGTTTAATGCCTTAATGATTTTCTCAATGTTTTCAAGGTTCCTATTGCTCACAGCTGATTCATAAACAGCCCAGAGGTTTTCGAGAACAAATTGTACAAACATTGGTTTTAACCGTCGGCCTTGAAGATGTTTGGGCTGAAGAACTCTTTTAGTTTTAGGGTCTAGATAATAATCACCCCAGAGACATTTTGTAAGTGCTTTTTGTTTTAATCCAAGCTTTTTTTCGTAAAATTCTGAAAATTGGTCCAAACAAAATGCCCAGCCATCGTATGCACTAGCAAACACAACGTTTCCCTGTTCAGGTGCGAAATATATACCTTCATCACTGATGACTTCGTCGTTATCAGCTAATTGCATAAGCTCACCAGTATAAAAGGTGCCAATGACAGCATTTACTTGTTCAACAAGTCGAAGCAAATGATAATGAGCTTCAATAGGAGACAGTTTCAGTTCAGTAATCAAACGATCCATTTTGTTAATGACTAAAATCACCTTTATACGGTCTATCCATGCTTGTCTAAGGACAGTAATTGTTTGACTACAAACACCCTCAACTGCGTCTACTAAAACAAATGCACCATCGCAAAGCCTTGAGGCCGAAGATACTTCAGAACTGAAATCAACATGACCAGGAGAATCGATAAGATTAATCAGGTAATCTTTTTCAACTCTTTTTTCATCATTTTGGCTTATAACTTTAAAAAACAATGAAATGGCGCTAGACTTCATAGTAATACCTCTCGTAATTTCATCTTCGCGAAAATCAAGAAAACGAACAGTACCAGCAAGTTTGCTAGATATGATTCCATTCGAAGCTAGTAAACTGTCTGCAAGGGTTGTCTTTAATTAATCATTAGCAACTATTCAAAAAAGTTTAAAATTGCAAAATTCATACCTTTCCATGATCTACATGAGCAAGTAATGTAAAATTACGAATATTTTCCTGATTTTTTTGTAAGGACACAAGCTTTTCTGGAGGAATAACAGGCATTTGCACTACTTCCCCTATGTATGTTGGAGGTCAACTGTAGTGACTAAGTAGGTTGAGATGTGAAACACCAAGACTAGAGTCCAAATCGAAAAAATGTTGAACATTCAAATACTACAGTATAAAAGGAATACTCATTCAACTATAAAACAACGACTAAAAGTTCGCGAGTAGCGATTTGAGATATATCAGAGATTGTCTTAGACATTTGAGGAAAATGGTTAAATTAACAACATAAACATATGAGTAATTTTGCAAACAAAATTTGAAGAAAACCAAAATAGCGATAGATAGAAAATGAAAGCTGAAAAGTTAATTAATTCTAACGGTCTATGGTAGACATCTACATAAATAATGATAACCAATGATATTTAACGCTGAATTTTTTATATTTTCAATAAATTCCGCAGAAAAAGAGAGTATAATTATCATAGTTTTAAAATTTCTGCCTTGGTTCGAAGCCATACACGATGTGAATAATGATTAGAAGAACCATTATCCCCGAGCTCTAATGGCGCGATAGTTAATTTTGCAAAAGTGCCCAAATTAATCCCTTTGGTCGCTTTACCAGGATTCAATGATACAACGTTTTCAACGTTCTATAACATTAGTTAAAACAAAGTAGAAAATTAACATACCTTTACGAAATAACGTAAATCACTTGGTAAAATTAGTATGTCCGGCATAGTATTTAGGAATTCACCAAGTTTAAGATGTGCGATATCTAAGTTTGAAGGGTTGCACTTTTCAAGAGAACCTCCAGGGAATAAGGGATAAAAATGCCTTTGGTGAAGTACGTGAGAAACCAAACGTGCAAATAAGTTACCATGAGAAGGTAGACGAAATAACTCTTCTCTAGATGTGTGAAGGAGTATATCGTTGGTTGACACACCAAAGACGACATCATTAATGGAAAACATGCAAGGATTCGGGAAGCATTTGAAGTTCTATGGATTGGTCAATAAAAATTATTATACAACTTAACATACAGATGGAAGACCTAAGGCCACCCGATTAAATGCATCCTGTGGCCATGCAGGATGATCTGAAGCAGCATCATTGATGTGAGGAATTAAAATACAAGGACAAGTTAGCTGGCTTAATATGGGTGTGACACGCTCTTTAAACAACTCTTCCAAAGAAGTCGCAGACGTTCCTGTAATGTTTCCGGTACGTATTAGTATATGATTAATATCCAAGAATGGACCACATAGAATAACCAAGTCAACAGGATTTTTATTTACATATGAAATCATTGATTTTAAAGGGGAAAAAGAGAGATCATCACGGAGAGACCAAGGTCCAGATGCAATATATATAGAAATTGGCTGATTATTTGTATTAGCAACAAAGGTAGCGTGCTCCTGTTTAGATGAACTTGGGAACGGCAAAGGAGGTATAGGAAGGATTTCCTTGGCGATAAACATGTTACCGCTAGGATTGGATCCTTTAACTGAAACAATTTGACCAGGAAATATTGAGTAACTTGGTAGATCATCCACCTTCAAACGAACTCGAACACCAGCGCCTAGACGTCTTGAACTTTCAAGTAAAATGCTATTTTGGTTGAGTCTTCCACCTAAATTGGTACTTTCGACAACAATTCGTCCTACAACTACAACGGGTTCTTGAGTAAGTTCGCTAGGATTTGCCAAATCTTCATCACTTATGTTGTATTTTCTGCAAGTTAATGCACTAAAAAGCTCAATGCGATCATCCAGAACTTCAGAAGAATCATAAAGCTTTTGATACATGATCCTGTAATTAAATGCCTTGAGATCAAAATTCGCTACGATAACCAGCTTGGATGGAGCTGAAGGTTTTGAAGTTACAATTTTTAATTCTTTATTTAAAACTTCCAAAACCCTTCCAGCGTCACTGGAATTCAATTCGAAAGTTTCGGTAGATGGTTTAGACTCTTGCATCAACGAGTCGCCTGATGCGGTGGTCTTCACTGGTAGACCTAGTCTAGATATTTGTTAGTTAAAACCATTTGCTAATGTACGCACATGCTATCAATATTCATTCCCGGGATTTGCTTTATCGATTTTCTTTCAGGATTCTGTTTAAGTGTGGCTTTTACCTGCCTCTCCATTTGAAATTTCATGTCTTTAGCAAAGGCCTTGAATGTGTCAAGGTCGAGTTTTGGTGTATTTCCTCGTTGCAAACACCAGGACTCCCACTTGTAGAACATTGTTTGCTCGTCCATATTGCAAATTTGGAGAAGTTTATTTCGCTCATCTAGCAATTCCTCATCATCGATAGGAAATTCCATTTTTTTGAAGATTGAATGAAGTTGAAAATGAAACAAGATACCCAAAAAAAAAGACAGTAAATGAATACCTGGGAATATTACGAGCAAATTAATTTGAAGTGACTAATTTTGTACTGTGATGTGGGTCCTGAAAAAGAAATAAATAAGAATAAAAAATACAAGTACACGTACTAGCAATCCCAGTCCAAAAGTGCCCAGTGATAGATTTTCGAAGTTGCTTTTTTTAATTTGTTTACGCGATTCCAACCTAACAACAGATAGAAAAAACGACGTATAGCAGAAAGTTCAACCACTTAAAGAGGTACCCACCAATAATTATGAGTAAACCTTTTTAGGATAGGAGAGTGTATCTTCTTAAAGCAACTACTTAAATCGCTCTTCTAATAAAAACTCGGATATACTGGGACGCTCCGTGGATACTGTGGAGAAACGCAGTAGTATGTGGTTTAATGTGTTTTTTAAACCTCCTTAAACATTTAACGAGATGCTTTTACTATGTAATATTAGTTTACTGATAAATAGTGTAGTATGTATTTTTTTTGTTTTGTCAGCTGAAACTAAGCTATGTTACAATGTGTCCGAGTATCACTATATGTCACATGTTGTAATGTTCTATTTGCTCTATCTACTTTACATGGTAGGTTAAAAAGACAGCTACAGTACCTTTTATGATAATATAAATATCAGTTACAATTAAAGACTTTTTCAAATACTATAAACTGAAATCAACTGAACTTCGTTCCTCAGTTCGGTTATAAGCTACATTAGTGATAACTAACAATAGACCTACATAACAGAATACATATACCCAGCTGCTACTTAAAATACCTGTTTATTGCAATATAATTGATCACGAGGAAAACTCACTGCAATCCTAAGTATCGTTAAATATTATAAACTGCGTAGTTGACATTCGCTATACAGAACAGGCTTGCAACTACTTGACTAGACAATATGGATTGTACAAAGTGAAGTAGAAATATGTTTTATATTTTTTCTCTTTTTTTCTCTTTTTTTTTCGTTGTTTTTTTTTTTTTTTTTTTTTAAACTATAGGAATTTTTGCTAATTAATAGGATCCAACCCTATAGCTCAATTCAGCATATTCGATTTCTTTTTTTTTTGGCTAATTTGTTTAATTTTCAACTTAAAAAAAAAAAAAAGTAACCCAAAATAAAATAAAATGCAATAAAAAAAATAAGAAGCCAAACAATAATTTAAAAAAAAAAAACAATATCTAAGTTAAAAATTATTTCGTTTTCAACTCAATAAATATATACTGGAACATTAAGCTATGTGAAAGAACAAATCTTCTCATACACTACTAAATGTTTCCCATGGTGTTTGAGTTTTTCTTTTTTCATCAAAGAAATTATTTAATAATACAACTAACATCGTCAGCAATAAGCCTGGGCTGAACGACCGTCTTGTTTACAAAAGCTTTAGAAACTTTCCGATACTATGGAATGTCAGGTTTGCAAAGTAACAGTTTAGCGGAAGCAGCAAGATAAACAATTAATCACGGAAGAAAGTGATTTTGACTTTCTGAATCAGATGTTTCGTGGTAATAGAGGGCTGGCTATTAAGAATTGGTAGCAAACTCAATACGTATATAGCAGATGTATATATAGAGAATGAAAAGCCCAACTTTTTGTAATCATTTTAATCGGTGATATTTTATCTACTAAAGAGAGCTTAGAAGAAAAGACACTAAAAATAAAGCAACAAAATATAGAGTATGATTATCAAAAAAAATAAAGATATGTTTCAATAAAGGTGTGAAAAAGTACTAAAAAACAAAAAGCGAAAAAGAAAAAAAGGATTACACCATCTATACTTGATAGGCAAGCCCTACGTATTGTATTTATTCTTTACTCTTTAAGTGTTGCCCCGTCAGCAGTCTATTCATTTGCTTTCATATAAAATGGGTAGGATGATGGCCTTTTGATTGTATACCTCAAAAGCAATTGCTGCTTGTATAGTTAATCCATCTTAATTTTCAAGGAATGCTATACACTAAAAAATATTGCGAGCTTACCACAAAGATCGATATTACATTTTTACACACACGTAACGTTCAAATCTACCGAGATCACTGTCTGTATTAGTGAAACCCATTAATTTACTTTATACTAAATAGCGATGCCTAATCCCTACGCTCTTTAGCATCCTTCGTAATCACCTTGGTTTCCCGCATGCTCCGCGCAACTGGTTCCCGCCAATGGCGATCGTTTAATGACTTTCAAATGACATCAGCTACCTCGTGTCGAGCGAGTATCCTTCTAGCGCAATATGACGAATGCTATCGCCTAGTCAAAGCTAAAGGAGATAGTGCGTGGAAAACCTTGAATGTGCTGATATACACGGCAAATGGTCGCTTTGAAAAAATTTAAAAGAAGCATTAGTACAGCATATATAAAGTTTTTTTTACTCAAACATGTTTCTTAAAATATTTTTTATTATTTTAATATTTAACTAGATGCTTCTAGACTGTACCATTTTTACACAGTCGGGGTCCGGGATAGCGTTCCGTCATCGCGCCGAAAATGTTGATCCGTGATTGTATATAAGAAGCGCTTCCCGTCAAATTTTTCGTTCCATTAAAAAGGGAGTTTTTGACTAACGTCTTAACTGATATTTCCTATTTGCTTGTGTTCGCTTCTTACAAGTCGCGTTCTTTTTTTATTGCTTGTCAATTAAATTCCTCATCTTGCTAATTAAATTAAAAAACGATTTTGGTTTCAATTGCATTTGGATTACTTCACTGTTGAACTAATTAATTTATTATCAATTTAAACCTAATTATTTGTTGAAGTTCCAATTGTTTCCTCCTTTCTCCTGAAATTTAGAGAATCTTTTTGATCCCGTCAAATTTATTTTATTTTTTCCTTTATTAAAACCCCGTTTTCTCTTTTCGCACAAGATTAACCGACGTTTGTTGTTTACCCATTCATTTTTGGAAATCTCATACAATCTTCTGTTTTGCCTACTGCGCTAGTTATACTTTCCTTATTTACTTGTCGCCTGTCCCACCAACTCTTTTTTGCTGATAAAATTCACTTTTTTTTTTGAATTTTTTACCCAGCATCTCGAAATAACATCAAACTTAGTTTTATTTACTCTTTTTTTTTGTTTGTTACACAACATATTTCTCTTTTACGATACCTACAATGTTGTTCAAAATTTCCTTTTTGGCTTTGATTGCTTCTGCTCTCGCTATGTCGATTAACTCTCCCACCAATGGTGACACTTGGCAAACCAACGGCGAGGAGCAAATCACCTGGAATGTCGTTTCCACTGATGAACCCAGTGCTGCTCTTTACTTGACCAACTTTGCTGTTTATCCCACCGTTACCCAATACTTGGACACTGTTGACACCAGCACTGGTTCTTACACCACCAACACCACCAACTGGCCCACTGGTCAAGGTTTCCAAATCAACATGGCTTACCCTGGTCGTCCTGAGCAAATTTATGCTCAATCTCAACAATTTAACATTGTTGAGGGTGCTGCTTCTTCTTCTTCCTCTTCCTCTTCTTCCTCCAGCTCTTTGGTTTCCTCCACAACCTCTTCTTCCAGCTCTGCCACTCCTTCGACCACTTCTTCCTCCTCCTCCTCTTCTTCTTCCTCTTCCTCATCCTCATCTAAATCTTCATCCTCTTCTTCCAAGTCTTCCTCTCGTAGCTCTTCTCGTACTACTTCTCACCGCACTACTTCCCATAAGTCCTCCTCTTATCGCCCTACTGTATTCCCTTACACCACCATCTCTCACTACAACATTACCAATGCTACCAATGGTACATATTGCAATGGTACTAACGGTACTAACTTCACTTGCATCGTCAATGCTTCTAATGCCACCAACTCTACTTTCTGGTTGAATGGTACCAACTCTACCAACGGTACCAACTCTACCAACTCCACCAGTACCACTTCTCACAGTTTGACCAAGCTCCCTACTAGCAGCAAGAGTTTGACTACTTCTAAGACCACTGCTAGCGGACATATCACAAAAGGTGTAATGGAGGCCCTTAGCACCAATGACACTACCAACACCACTGATGACGCTACCAACACCACCTCTGACTCCAGCTCTTCTAGCTCAGCCAGTGCCTCTAGCTCTTCCAGCTCATCATCTGCTGCCTCTTTAGTCAGCCAACCTGTTGGTATTTCTGCTGTGATTGCATTCTTTGCTGTCGCTCTCTCTCTCACTCTTTAAGGAGATTCTTGCCTTAACGGTTTTCGAACAGTCAGTTTTCGAAAATGATTATCTCACTGTATCGACGTTTGTGGATTTTTTTTTATTTAATAGGATTTTGTAAAATGTGTTAATCTATGGTTTCAATGCTTGGAAAACCCAACCGAACTCATTTTTCTGAAAGTTTATTTATATTAAAAAAACCACATTTTTGATTTAACTATTGATAGTTAATATTCCAATTGAAATCTCAATTTTTGGGAAATTAAATTTGTTAAGTGTCTAAAAAAATTTATTTATATGTGTATTGTAAAGCACCACTCAGTAAGTTAGTTCATAATGGTCATAGTAAGATAGATGTAAATCCTTTTTAATAGTAGTCAAACGGAAAATAGTAGTAATTCATCATGATAACGGATAGAGAGTATATCTTGCTCAGCACCTAAGAGAATGCCAAACACATCAAGGGAAATGATGGCAAAGCAACTTTGATCAGCATAAGCTTCGAAGGCACACAGGATGAAGAGATTGCATTGCTCAACATAAATAAGACGGCGTTGTTTTAGTAAGATCGTGATACCAAGGGATCAAACAAAATCGATAATTGTTAGATGTAGGAGACCAAACTTCATATGGAAAAATTTTTACTTTATATGAAAATGGAATTGCAATGACAAAGAGGAGGGCGTCTTCGGAAACGTGGGAAAAGGAAAATTTTTAAATAGCAAATTTCAAATGTCTGTCAAGTGAAAACGTGCACGGACAAAAGAGGATGAAGAGAATAAAAAAAGGAAGAAAAAGTAGTAAAGATCCGTCGTTTGAAATTAAGTCCAAAACCACTAATGCCAAATTAAGCATCGGAATGCGGCCAATCCTCTCATTCAAAAATAATACGAAAAGTTGTGTATAATTTCCAGGCTTTTGCAAAGTAATGAAGACGATGACCGAAACCAATGTGTAATTATAAAAACTTTTATAATAAGAAAAAGATGTACTGAAAAATGAATAAAAGGAAAAATAAACGTTACAAATTTAACGGTTGGCTGAAGAATCACGAGTTGCACATGCGACTATACGAATTTTGTTGCTAGTAACAGTTTCGTTATCAAATCGAAAGCTAGGATTTTTTATGATAAACGTCCAAACCTCGTCGCAAAACCGATATGTATCCAAATGACCCTTGAATGTTAAACGAGAGCGGACCTTCTCCGCTAATGCCTCAGTCATGCTTTTGTCAAACTATATCAAATTGTGAGATTAGCAGGTAGGTAACTTCTACGAATAAGGATTTGTTCATTTACGTACGTTAAATAAAACTTTCATCGCTAGTTGAGGAGATATTTTTCCCTGTGAAATTAAATCATCAAGAGCATCCGTAAGCGAAATTCTACAAATGTGTCAGACACGATACAAAATTATCACAAAGAGGAAATCCCCTAATATTGTTTTTAATTACCCTATGCTGTTAAAGTTAGTATTATCATCTTAAAGCAACTAATAAAGTACCTGCTACGCCTATAAAGCTCGTAATACTGCGACATGTACAAATAATTTCTTGTTCAAGGCTCTTCAAGTGGTTGGAAGAGGACAAGTGAGGTTTCTACCATTAGCCCCCATCGTGGACAAACTACCTTTCAGGTCCTTAAATGAGATTACGAATTTAATTACTGCGTATTTTTTAAATAACGGATGATAAGGTAAAAGCATTAAATATGGTTGCTGCCTAAGATAGTTCTGTATGTTTTGGAAAGACAAGAAGATAAATGAGATACATACGTACGTGTGAAAAACAATGAGCTATAGATTTGTTCACCTATTGACAACGCCATTCAATTACCAAGGAGCATTTATAGCGACCTCTCTCAAATTATTACTTTCCAAAAGCAATGCACGATTAAAACAACAATTGTATATATTTAATAAATGCTTTTTCTTTAAGCCATTTCAGAAAAAGAAGAAGCTATCGAGATCAGTAGTAATTAAATAACTTTCTAATTTACACAATGGCCAATCACCAACAAGCGGGAATAAAAACAAGATGAGCCAACTTGTTGAAAGCACGGAAATTTTTTTAAATGCATCCTATTAAGCATAATCGAACGATAATTTTAGTAAATAGGAATTCCCTATTGCAAAGGAGGGAAGCCTTAGACAATCTAAAGTATTGTGTATTTTAGGACCGAATGTAATATCCAATATGTATCCATGCCAGCATGAAATAATGTATAAACATTAGCAGATGTTTAACTGAAACACCACAAGAGCGGAAAACAGGTGCGCTTTATAAAGCAACAAAGAAAGACTTAACCAAGTATACAAGACTGATATGTACATGTATGAAATTCAATAAGTCATCCACAGATGAATGTATATTAACAAGGTGAAAGAAAATGATAAAGGGAAACGAAAAAAGGGAAGATATGTTTTAAAATGAAAAGGGACATCAAAAGTGAAGACTTATTATACTAAACACCACATTTTGCAACACATGAATGCTTACGGCGATAAACGTAGGTATCATATCGGGATATTCGACAAAATCTCTTATGGCTTCCAAAGCCACTTCAAAGTCATAGAATTTCCTCATGATAAGACGTGTTAAATAAGATGCAACCATTTCACTGATCCATACCGCAGTGGATGCATAAAAAGTCAACTTGAAGCTATACGGTTCTTCCTTGCTAAAGGAAAAATAAGGATAAAGAGGTGCATTTGAACCAAAATGTAAGATTAAAGACCAACCTAAAAAGGAAAGCATACTCACGTTCGAGGCAACACATTTCACATAAAAATTTCGTCCCATATTTTTTCGGTACACGACATACGAATCCATACTTTTAGTCATTAAGACGTTGAGACGGAAAACGGTACGTGACATTGTTATCAAAGGGATCACACTCATCATTGTTAATGATGAAGCTATTTGTACGAGGACAAATTGTTGTGGAGACTCCAACCTTGCATAGAGATTTCTAACGTACACTTGAAGAGTCAATTCAAAATATAACTTGAAGACTGTAACAAGGGCGTAAGAGTGTGTTTTGGTGTTCAAAATCCAAGAAGACACGAGGTTGCACAAGCTTACAGTACCTGTCCAAGAGTAAACGTACATAATGGCAACAGTAGATGAATGAGGTAGTGTAGACATGTAAAGATTAGTGAGATATTCTCCAACTATATAAACAAGCAAAGTTACCAACAATACTACAATAAACCAAGAATAATGAGCATAAGCATCTTTCCATCCAATGGTTTCTAAGACAGCATTGCTTCGAACCTCAGGTTCCAGTAAAGCCAACTGGGTTAAGAATTGAGCAGTGCGCCGACTATGCTTCTTCCAAAGTTTGGAAAATGAAATGCCGATGGGAATAATCATGGAAATAAACATAAGGGTGATCCACGTAAAAGTAATTTGACGCCAGGCTGTAAAATAGACTACCAAGCTTCCAACCAGCAAACTAAACATCCAGAAAAGTATATAAGTAATTGTACCACCCAATTTACTAGGACACCAATTTACAGAGTATATATGAAAAAGTTTAGTGATCCACAGTAAGCCAACAGCATTGTAAATACCATAGTAGAAAATTAAAAAAAACCAAAAGCGAATACGTACCGTTCCCTGCGAGTCTTCGTATCGAGGCATCGGGACAGCACACCAAAGCAACACAAAACAAGGCGCAAGGACTTGCAACATGAGATTCCTCAGTACAAAGTTGGAAAGGATTTTCTCGAAGCGAGAACGCTCATTTCCAAATACGTAATTTAATGGCCATCCAGGAGTGGGCTTATTCGGGTAAAACATGGTAGGCATAGCATAGCGCGGACCATCATATTGGGTCTTAGCTGTGTATTCATCATCATCGAAAAGTAATTCTTCGGGATAGGGGGCATGCAAGGCACCTTCCAAAAGCTCGGCCTCTTCCTGACGAGAAAGGTGAAAGGAAGAATCGTTTACTGAAGAGCGAGCATGAAAATGAGAGGCGGCTGCATCAAAACTATCCGACATCGTAGCATTGGATTGTATATCTGTCTATCACAAATACTTTCAAGCTTCAACTAGATTGTTTGAAAGAACACTAATGTCGTTCAAGAGGTCGTTTAACGAAATTAAAAAGAAAAAAAATAAAGGCTCATTAAATTAAAAAAATTCGAGCGATAAAATAAAAAAAAACTAAAAATGCCGCCAACAATTCCTACAAACGTTTTTTGCAATCACCTTGAAAAAAATCTTCAAATCTCAGTTGTTCGTTTACGTTTTCGCTGTTCAGCTTCTGGTTTGATTTTTTTGGCGAATGAGAAAAGCCTAGGTTTTGAAGATATAACAATTGTTTCAGAAGGTTCGTGTCGAGGAAATGAAACAAAAGGTGGCTTTTTCGTTTTTTGCCAAACAACAGGTATTGGAGTATTCTGATTCTACCAAGGTATTAGCAAAGTACAAATGCAATGCCTAGCTTACCAAGTCCACTTCTTTTATCACTGGTGATGAGTTTTGCTGTTGGTTAGTTGTTGGTAACAGCAAACGCGATGTTGACATTGTAAGCCTCAATCTATGTGGCTGCTTTCAAGCGCGTCAAAGGTAGTTTTGAAGTTTCTCGTAAAGAAATGCAACGCATCGATAAGAGTGTCTGAGAACAGCATGTTCTACACTCGGTAAATTTCGATAACGATACGATAGAGTTGTGCTAAACCAAGTTAATGTGATGGAGAGCATATACGATAAGAAATGAGGTGGCAGGATACATAAATAATGTAAGAAAAGAAAGTCTGAAGCAATATACGGAAAAGAAATTCATCCATAGAATGTTCAGTAAAAACAAATAACATTTAAACTAATGTCTTCGTATCGTACCTTGATTTTTTAAATTCGGGATTAAACGATGGTCTATTGAAGAAGTCATCGCATTTTAAAGATCACGCAGCGTTATGTGGTTTTTTAATTCAGAGCCAAAAAAACAACAAAAAGAAGAAATACAGCGATTTCTTTTAAAACTCAATAAATCTGGTTCCTGATTATCATTAATGTTGATACTGATTTAATCCAGATGGGTAACTAAAGCAAAACCCTCGTTCATGTTAGTTGTCTTAAATAAAAAAAATAAAAATAAAATCCAACTTTATCTTAACTAGTCTTAGTTTCATTAGTATGAAGCCATTAAAACATTTTGAGACATTTTATTTACCCTGTCTATTTCACTAACTTATATGAAAGATTTGTTCCAAACTTCATCGAAAACACCACTAGAGTGTTTGCGCGTGTTTTCATTAACAGATGAGAATAGAAACAGTCGCAAACTAAATTTCGCGTAGTAAATTCCTCTTATTCAAAAAGCATCAACTTATTGTTTAGAACTGCATTAATAAACAATTATCCAAGTTAACACAAAGCTAAAGCTATATATTGTTCTATGAAGGTATTTATTTACTTGAACAAGCAACCCTCAATAAGCATTTTGCCCTAACCAAAAAAAAAATACACTAGCTCACCAGGAAAAGAGTGATTCTCAACTTGTTAGATTAGTAATTTAATCGCTAGCAAACAACTTATGTTTTCTATTTGGGTAAATGCATTTTACTAATCAAGTGCATTAACGAAAACCTGTTTTTCATAAACAAAATGACATAGTGCAGCTATTTCTTATTACTATATATATATCAACATCCTTAATCAACCTTCTTGAAGGGGGGACTATTAGACTTCTCATTTTACCAAGCCCAACAAAAGATGAAAGAATCGGCTGTTCATCCGAGTTAGCATGCAAGGTGTATTAGTATGTTAAATAAAATCCTCTTGTTAATGTGTAATCTCTTCGAAACTTGACAATCGATTTTGCATTGGCATTGTTGTAAAGATTGTTCTCGGCTGTCCATGTCCCCTGGCAACACCCGAAGTTATCTGTTTCAAAATGTAAGAAAATCCTTTTACGTTATTAGTTGATTGGACTCGAGTCCCTAATGTATAGGAAAATCGGTGGCGAGAAGGGGGATCATTCATTTAAAGTGACAACTACTGCTATAACCGAACGTAAAAATTGCGAGGTCGACTGGGCTAATCGTGACGTTTGGTGGTTGACACGCACAATTTATTGCACTATACTATCAGCACGTGGACCGTCTTACCGGAACAACTGACGAAAAAATAGTTATTTAAAAGTAGGGCTATACCCATTTGAAAAGGACAGTAATTCTGATATTTTGGATTTTTGATCTACACATACTTGAAGTTTGAAAATGCCTGCAGGAACCAAAGAACAAATCGAGTGTCCTTTAAAAGGAGTAACTTTGTTAAACTCTCCTCGCTACAATAAGGACACTGCTTTTACACCTGAGGAGCGTCAAAAATTTGAGATTTCATCACGTCTTCCCCCCATTGTTGAAACTTTGCAACAACAAGTGGATCGCTGTTATGACCAGTACAAAGCAATCGGTGATGAGCCCTTACAGAAGAATTTGTATCTTTCTCAATTAAGCGTCACCAACCAAACTCTGTTTTACGCACTCATCAGCCAACATTTGATCGAAATGATTCCTATCATCTATACACCTACCGAAGGCGATGCCATCAAGCAGTTTTCCGATATATATCGTTATCCTGAGGGTTGTTATTTGGATATTGATCATAACGATTTGTCTTATATCAAGCAACAGCTTTCCGAGTTTGGAAAATCCGATAGTGTCGAATACATTATCATTACCGATTCTGAAGGTATTTTGGGTATCGGCGATCAAGGTGTTGGTGGTGTCTTAATTTCAGTTGCCAAGGGACATTTAATGACTTTATGCGCGGGTTTAGACCCTAATCGATTCTTGCCCATTGTTCTCGATGTTGGCACCAACAATGAAACCCATCGTAAAAATCATCAATACATGGGTTTGAGAAAGGATCGTGTTCGTGGTGAACAGTATGACAGCTTTTTGGACAATGTTATAAAGGCCATTCGTGAAGTCTTTCCTGAGGCCTTTATTCATTTTGAGGATTTTGGTCTTGCCAACGCCAAGCGCATTTTAGACCACTATCGTCCTGACATTGCCTGCTTTAACGATGATATCCAGGGAACCGGTGCCGTAGCATTGGCCGCCATTATTGGCGCCCTTCACGTTACGAAATCTCCCTTAACCGAGCAGCGCATCATGATCTTTGGTGCAGGTACTGCTGGTGTTGGTATCGCCAACCAAATTGTTGCCGGTATGGTGACAGATGGCCTTTCATTAGATAAGGCTAGAGGTAATCTTTTCATGATTGATCGTTGCGGTTTGCTTTTGGAGAGACATGCTAAGATTGCTACTGATGGACAAAAGCCATTTTTGAAGAAGGACTCTGACTTTAAGGAAGTCCCTTCTGGAGACATTAATTTAGAGAGTGCTATTGCACTCGTCAAGCCCACCATTCTTTTGGGATGTTCCGGTCAACCGGGTAAATTTACAGAGAAAGCCATTCGTGAAATGAGCAAGCACGTCGAGCGCCCCATCATTTTCCCAATCTCTAATCCCACTACTCTTATGGAAGCGAAGCCCGATCAAATTGACAAATGGTCAGATGGAAAGGCTTTGATAGCCACTGGTTCCCCACTTCCTCCTCTCAATCGCAATGGTAAAAAATACGTGATTTCCCAATGCAACAATGCCCTCCTTTACCCTGCTCTTGGTGTTGCATGTGTGTTATCCCGTTGCAAGTTATTGAGTGATGGTATGCTGAAAGCAGCTTCCGATGCTTTGGCCACTGTTCCCAGATCTTTATTTGCTGCTGATGAAGCCCTCTTGCCAGATTTGAACAATGCTCGCGAAATTTCTCGTCACATTGTTTTTGCAGTCTTGAAGCAAGCTGTTTCTGAGGGAATGAGCACTGTGGATTTACCCAAAGATGATGCTAAATTGAAGGAATGGATTATTGAACGTGAATGGAATCCCGAATACAAGCCTTTTGTATAAAGCCTTTTATTTTATTTTTTTTTGAAACCTGCTTTTTGGTCTGCTTGTATTTAAAGATATTCATGTAAATAATTTTTTGAAAGATGAATTTACAATAAGTTGCTAAAAAGAAAATTCCCGTTTTATTCAAATGCTCATATTTGAATATTAGAAACATTATGTACATATTTAGGCATCTTCCATTAAGAATGATTAATGCGTAGAAAGATAATCAATTATTATTGCTTTTTTCTCCTATTGTTATTCATCAACTATATACATTAAAAAGATTGGAGTATAGCAGAGGTAGAATTTCTTTACTCTGAAAAGTAAATCGAAATAAATGGTATATGATTCAGTCTGAAATAAATTGAGCACGAGTATTCAAACCGTAAACCGTTATGTATTGAATGAACCATTTGATTTAATAAAGGTTATAATTTTACGAATTTATAATGGGTAGTTATATAGAAACACCAAGTTAACTTTATAATCAGATTAATCTGAATAATAAATTAAAAAGGGAAAGAGAAATCTGTATATGGATGAAACAAACAAATAGTAAATCGCATTTGACACCTACAAAATGTGTGTGAATATATACATACAAGGAGGGCCTGTAAATAGAACTTTGTATTCCCAAGGGATTTAGTGAACACCCTTAAAATCGTTATTACTAAATTTCGTAGATCAATAAAAAAAAATTCTCTCAGTAAAGCAGAATAAAGATATATGATGCAGTTTCTTGATAAAGTAAAAAGGAGCCGCGGCTAGACTGAGAAATCTGATTTCCCCATCCACCGACAACAATACTTCCATACTCGTTGCCTACGCGTTCTTTGAGAAGCGAAAACTTCTTTAAAAAAGTTTCATTTAAACAATTGGATATAAATTCCTTTAGGAACTAGAAATCCAAGAAAGTAAAACATTATCTAAGATGGAGTCCATTCAATCGACGATGAAGAACATCAACCTTTACGATATCAAGGCGGCGGTTCGTAAAGCACAAAATGTTGTAATGAATTATACATCTATGGAAGCCAGAGTTCGTGAAGCAACGAATAATGAACCCTGGGGCGCTAGTACTTCTTTGATGATGGAAATTGCCCAAGGAACTCACAACTACTCTCAGTTAAACGAAATTTTACCAATGATCTACCGTCGGTTTACCGAAAAAACTGCAGAAGAATGGCGTCAAATTTACAAAGCACTTCAGCTTCTGGAGTTTTTGGTCAAGAACGGGTCTGAAAGAGTGGTAGATGATGCTCGAGCACATCAAGCAACTATTAAAATGCTTCGTAATTTTCACTACATCGACCATCGTCAAAAGGACCAAGGGCTTAATGTTCGAACTCGAGCTAAAGAGCTGGTGGAATTACTAAACGATAGCGAACGTATCCGTAAGGAACGCAAGAGAGCGCGTCAAAATCGTGGTAAATTTATAGGTGTTGGTAGTGATGGAGATTCTAGGATTTCCACTAGCTCTAAATCTAGGTTTCCTAGCTTTGGCTCTTCCCGTGGTTCTTATAGAACTCGCGTTTACGGAGACGGTGGCGGCTTTACCGATTATGGTAATGGATACCATGATTCATCTTCTATGAGTGATTCCCGTGATGCATCCGATAACGATGTAGAGGAGTACAATGAAGATGGAGATGGTGGTTCCAGCGATGCTGCAACCGCAAACTCCACGCGTGGCTCACGTCGCACTACTACCAAACAATCTGACAAAGCTCCCGAGCAGCCAAAACAGGAATCTGCAATGATCGATTTATTGGGTCTTGACAATGAGCCTTCTCCTGCCCAACCACAAACAAATACTTCTGCTCCTTTGGCGTTCGAAGATGATGGCTTCGGTGACTTCCAAAGTTCTGCCGCTGCCCCAGCTTCTTCCACCTTAAACAATGCCTCTCTCTTTATGGGCTCTCAAACTGCTTCAACTGCTGCTAAAAATGACGATGATGCTTTTGATGATTTTCAAAGCGCTCCCTCCGCCAAACCCGCTTCAAATACTGCTGCCTTTTCGTCAATTTCGTTCGGTGGCTTTAATAGTTTAAATCAACTTCCCACATCATCCAGTGCCTTTACACCTCAACCTACTACCTTTAATACGGGTTATACATCTGCGTTTGGTATGTCATCCGGATTGTCTAATACCTCTTCACAAGCCGGTCTCGGATTAACCTCACAACAACCTACTGCTGCCAAATCTTCTGGATCTAATGGTGATGCTTTTGGTAGTCTGTGGTCCTCTGCCGTAAACAAAGTTCATCAAGAAAACTCAACTAGGGAAAGAGTTGTTTCGTCTTCTAGCGAACCGGTTTCTAAAACCCAAAACTTCCTAGACAACGACAATCTCCTATTGTAATAATTGTTTTTTATATTCCTAGTTTGTCTTTTTTAATACTTCCTATTAGCATGTGTTTGCTATGGAATTTAAGTAGTCGTTTCCTATCTCATTTAAACTATCTCCAGCCCTTGATCGTTAGCAACAAGGTCTTAATACCTTCTTTTGCTTCATTTTTTAATACCTTTGTTTATTGTCCTTATATTTCTCTATACATCGTCTGCTTTACGATTTTGTTTACAGTTGGTGAAGCTAGAATGAATTTTGGAAATGTTATTCACGTCGGTAGAATGACCTTCATTGCAATTTTGCATTTTCCTATAATGGGAATGCAATTGGTGGCCTTATAAGGATGGAGATTGATTAATTTATTTAGTTTGATATATTAGAGGTATTTCTTATCTAAACAGCGTCGAGCCTCGAGTCCTTTACTCATTCGCCTTAGTTCAGTAAAATAATCTTACAAATCCTTAACATGAGAAATAAAATTGAAACTATAATTGTTTATTAAAGAGAGTAAAGTAATTTCGAATCGCTAGATGTCCTCAGAAGAAAATGGTACTGAAAGAGTAGTGTAAGCGACGAGTTCGATTATGGTCATAAAGTTATGTCCCAAAATGGGTATGAGTTAAAATAAACATCGTGATGCGCATATGAAAATTCATTATGTAGAAATTATGAAGAAAAAAGAGAAAAGAAAGATTTCGGTTTTTTTGTGAAGCTCAACACTCCATTATTTTACAATTTCCTGTCACAACACAATTTTCTAAAACTGCATTGGAAGGGATGCAAAGGATGGTATTTTCCGAAGCAACAATCACGATGTTTCCTTTTAATATCACGTTTCTTCCGAAATATACATTTCCAGAAATGGATAGAGAAACTAGGTCTTTCATGCTAGGCATGTAAGGAATACGGCAAAAAAGTTCTGCGATATCTTTAAATTCATTAGACATGCGAACGACTGGAGGGGGAAAACCGAGCCTTGATTCTTCAATTTTTAAGGAACCATGATCAACGTTGTATAAATCACATCGTACCAAGAATAAATCGGAGGAATTCTTGACAGAAATAAAGCGTGGTCTTGAAACTCGAATTCCCTCGGTTTTTTTAAATTGGCTGATAGCGGAACCAATTGCTGTCGTAAATTCTATAATTCGTGCAGGCTCATTGTTATAGTAGACGGTTTCGATGTTTGGCATAATATCTAAGTTGAGTTCTCGGTTTTCAACTACGCGTTTGACTGCCGGAAGGTAAAGCCACACATTATTCGTATTAATGTATTTGAAAACTTTATCAGACATAAATTCTTCTCGATGTTGTTCGGGAACTTGGTTGGTTTCTAAAAGTCTTAGTAAGCCGTCCTGGTTGACAAGGATGCCAACTTTAATATCAGCTTTTGTTTTATCAGTAATTTCCATCGAGTACTCGATTTGATTGTCTATGACATGAGACAGAATATTAAGATCCACCGAAGCCCCGAGATTGTCGATGTTGCTGACAAATAAGTAATCTTTACCCTGAGCGAGCAATCGCTCAATTGTACCGGAGTGGACTAACGCATCAAAAATATCACCATGACCTGGTGGGTACCACTCCTCAATAGGAGAGGGAGCAGCTTTTGGAACAGGAAGTTGAGAGTCAACAAATACACGGGGATATCGAGATTGTTCGAAAGTAGAAATATCAATCTTGCAGCCTGCATATTTTCGAAGAACTTTACAGGTTTCATCATTTGTATCGTAAGAGTTCATTAAAATGAAAGGCACGGACACATCGTACCGTCTGTTAAGATATTCGATTTGGCGAATGCTAAGGTCGAGGAAACTTTGATTGTCACGAACCTCAATCATGGCTTTAGGATAATTCACACCCAACGCATTTCCCATACCTCCATTTAATTTAACAACTGCAAGCCGATTTAAGTACTTTCCAGCATTTTTGCATAACGGTAAATCACCGTAATCTATCATGTCTTCGGGTCCCAGAGGCCGGATAGAATCCCAATCACATTCATAACCTTTAACTGTGTGTAATAAATATCTTCTATACAAAGCAAAGAAGTTGTCCATTTGTATGCCAAACGTTTTTTTATCCGAAACTCTGGAATTCAGTACAAGTTTATCTAATTCGTTTTTCATCGTACTGGCAGATATGCTAACTGCAACACTGTCAAAGTCCAAAGTGGACTGTGATTTAAAATGAATTCGACGATGCAACATTTTGGAGTTTTGTCGATTCTCCCACTTTTTGGGGTGAGAGTGGTAGGATGAAATGAACCACTAGTTTTAACGATATACACTCCGATGTTCCAACGTGATCTTTTTCACTTGATATCCTCCTTGTTCAGATACTGGCGGATTCTTTTCTGCTATGGATTAGAAAGATAATTACGACAAGTTATTTTGTGTCAAAAATGTCCAAGTTTCTTTTATTGTGTATATCTATCACTAAGTCTTATTACAGTCAGTTCTCGACAAAAAGACTCAAAACTATTAGATACAATTTGTTTTTTATTCTATAAGTGAATTTAATAAAACTTCTCTGTATTAATTTGCATACAGTGACAAATCATTCTGTATGGTTTCGAAATAAGGGCAATATACCTTAAATAACAAACTGAGACACTTTATATCTATGTTTTACGTCTTTTGTTTTATTAAGTAGATTGGTAAAGATGCAACTTATTCAACTTAAATTCAAAACAAAGCAGATAAACAGAAAATCGTTTGCTTGGGCTGAAATAAACAAGTCCAAACTATGGTACTTAAGAAATTACTCGCAACGTTTAAGTTACTAGAAGATATAGAGCTTATGATTACAATGCTATGTTTGCATATCAATACTTCTATTGTTATAAGAAGTAGACTTTGCTTAAATGATTCTGCTGGAATTATCGACAACCATCAGAGTCAAAAAAATTCCTCATACTGCACAACTTTTTGACATGCATTTTTATTATCAGATTAAAACGTTCGCAATTGAAAATTTGATAAAAAGCTGTTTGTTCGCCTAAATTTCAGTATAGCTAGTTCAATGACTAGCTAGGTAATCAATTCAAGTATAGTGAAATGTCTATCACATAGAGTTATAAAGAAAATCAGCTATTTCTAAAAAACACTAACAGAGGATTTGAATTATTGTGGTCATTTATTACTTCATTAATTGTTTCGAGTAAGCCCTTTCTATGTGTTTCACTTGTAATTACCTATTGTTCAACATTCTTTTAGGTCTATTGTTTATAGTTAATAAAAATGAATCTACGTTCTATTGCGCTATATTTATTTAACACAGGCCGACGTAGTTCATTATTAAAATGCAGACTTTCTTATATTAGCTTAACGATTGCTAATCACATTTTGTCACACTGCTATGCAGTTGTTATAGGATAGTATTTAGTTTTTTATAACTCGCTTTGCTTATGATGGAATAAACTCCTTAGAGTCTTCAATAATTATTTACATATGACTTTACGTCCTTTTAAATATACATAGGCTTTTCTCACCTTTTCCACATAAACTATAAGATTCATACCAATAAACTACTTTAACAGCTATTTGCCGTAGTCTTCTGCAGCTCGGTAACCAGATTTCATCTAAAAGTAGTCACATATTTTCTTGTGGAGAGCAGTCACAAATCACTTAGTAGTACTAGAAGGATGCTTCGCCTTTGTCATTCACCACACGCCAAAAAATTTAATTGTAAAAAATGGGCAAGGAAAAGGGACATATTAACGTCGTTGTTATCGGTCACGTCGATTCTGGTAAGTCTACCACCACTGGTCACCTGATTTACAAGTGCGGTGGTATTGACAAGCGTACCATTGAAAAATTCGAGAAGGAAGCCACCGAGTTGGGTAAGGGTTCCTTCAAGTACGCCTGGGTTTTGGACAAGCTCAAGGCCGAGCGTGAACGTGGTATCACTATCGACATTGCCCTTTGGAAGTTCGAGACTCCCAAGTACAATGTTACTGTCATTGATGCCCCCGGTCACCGTGATTTCATCAAGAACATGATTACCGGTACTTCTCAAGCTGACTGTGCTGTCCTTATTATTGGTGGTGGTACTGGTGAGTTCGAGGCTGGTATCTCCAAGGATGGTCAAACCCGTGAGCACGCTTTGCTTGCTTACACCTTGGGTGTCAAGCAACTTATTGTTGCCGTCAACAAGATGGACACCACTGGCTGGTCCCAAGCTCGTTTCGAGGAAATCGTTAAGGAGACCTCCAACTTCATCAAGAAGGTCGGTTTCAACCCCAAGACCGTTCCTTTCGTCCCTGTCTCCGGTTTCCAAGGTGATAACATGATTGAGCCCACCACCAACATGCCCTGGTACCAAGGCTGGCAAAAGGAGACCAAGGCTGGTGTCGTCAAGGGTAAGACTCTTTTGGAGGCTATTGACTCCATTGAGCCCCCTGCACGTCCCACTGACAAGCCTCTTCGTCTCCCCCTTCAAGATGTTTACAAGATCGGTGGTATTGGTACAGTTCCCGTCGGTCGTGTTGAGACTGGTGTTATCAAGCCCGGTATGATTGTCACCTTCGCTCCCGCTGGTGTCACTACCGAAGTCAAGTCTGTTGAGATGCACCACGAGTCTCTCGACGCTGGTCTTCCCGGTGACAACGTTGGTTTCAACGTTAAGAACGTTTCCGTCAAGGATATTCGCCGTGGTAACGTCTGTGGTGACTCCAAGAACGATCCTCCCATGGGTTGTGCTAGCTTCACCGCTCAAGTCATCATTCTTAACCACCCCGGTCAAATCTCTGCTGGTTACTCTCCTGTTTTGGATTGCCACACTGCTCACATTGCTTGCAAGTTCGCTGAGCTCATTGAGAAGATTGACCGTCGTTCCGGTAAGAAGATTGAGGAGTCCCCCAAGTTTGTCAAGTCTGGTGATGCTTGCATTGCTAAGATGGTTCCTTCCAAGCCTATGTGTGTTGAAGCTTTCACTGACTACGCTCCTCTTGGTCGTTTCGCTGTCCGTGACATGCGTCAAACCGTCGCTGTCGGTGTCATCAAGGCCGTTGAGAAGGTTGCCCCTGGTGCCGCTAAGGTCACTAAGGCCGCTGTTAAGGCTGGCGCCAAGAAGTAAACATTTTTTACTTCGGATTTAAGTAGATCTTGAGTTGTTGTAATCAGGATAGGCTAGTGAATGTTATATTGTTGATTAATATAATTTGGTATACTACTCAGTAATTAAATTTACTTATAACTTAGGAATTGAAATTTAAATTGCATGGTTAAATATAGATTTGCAACGATAATTCTTTTTTTCATTTTTTAAGTGCAAAATATGTATATGTAGAACTAAGTGCGTACATATGGAGGACTTTGAATAGGTGTCGGAGACATAGCACGATTAAGATTCAACATATCAAGCAGAGGTACACGGTTGCTCGTTTGTCTTGTAAGATTTATTTCCGACGGAGAACGTACGACAGTACTAGCAGTGTGTGGCCTTGATAGAGCCTGTTTCAATGTGCTAACCATTTCTCCACGTTGTGATTGCTGGTGAATAGAAACGAGCGACTTGGTAGCATGAAGTAAAGGATTTTGTTGGTAATCCGAAGCCGGTGATATAAATGGAAGTGAATATTCTGAAGAAGAAGTAAAAGACTTTTCGCGAGACGGTTTCTTTAATTTTTGAATAATATCGGTGTACTTGGGGTGTCGCGATTGCTCAGCAAATAGTAGTCTAGAGTCCTCTGGGAATACTTTCGGGCTTTTCTCCAATAATTCATTTACAACCATGTCCAAAGGCAACATGACTTCCTCGGTAGAGGCATTTGTTAGTTTCTCCCAAGAATGCGTAGAAGAACCTCTGTTCAAGAGACTCGAAGGTAATGAGCTAGATAATGAATCAAGCCACTTTCGTCCACTTGACTGAAGAGTTGTGATCTTCAAATTCTCTCCAATATAGATGATATAATAAGCAGTAACCGCCTCGGCAATACAGCGAGGAGGATCATTTTCAAAGGGTCGTAGTCCGCGATACATAGCAGGTAATACCGCTGTTACAGAAACTGGACCATAAAGCTGGTAAAGCCTTTGGATGATGAGTTTTAGAATATAAAATTCAGACTGCACCGAAAACACCTTGAGCCAACGTTCAATATGCCAACTGGTTTCATATATAAAATCCCATAATACAGAAAATGATGTGATTGCACTTTTCCGTAAAATAGTATCGAAATTTATTAAAGATGGACGGAGAAAGCACAAAAATTCGTAGAACACCTCAGCAGTTTTTATTCGTACAAAAGGTGACTGGGAAGTGTGAAGACGTTCAGCGGATTTGGGCCAGCTATGCAACAAAAAGTCGGTA
This sequence comes from Schizosaccharomyces pombe, assembly GCF_000002945.2. Taxonomy (NCBI): domain Eukaryota; kingdom Fungi; phylum Ascomycota; class Schizosaccharomycetes; order Schizosaccharomycetales; family Schizosaccharomycetaceae; genus Schizosaccharomyces; species Schizosaccharomyces pombe. The sequence goes on along the minus strand of NC_003421.2, from coordinate 266,863 downwards.
ACTAAAGAGAGAGGAGCACTGGATTCTTTTTTTGTATTTAGCTTTTCATTTTGCAGCTTATGAAAAGCTGTTAAAGCTACCATTTGTATAGCAGAAGAAGTTTCAGAATTAGCAAGAGTGTCGATTTCTCGCCATACATCAGCAAATTCTTCATCGTAATATTGATGCTTAGTTAAACAGGTGATACAAACCAAAAGTAAATAAAGGCGCCTAGGGAGCTTTTCCGATGGAGATTCACACATATTATACCAAGTTTGGTCATCAGCATCGAATGAATTGACAGCGTTGATAAGATGCGACCCCAAATCACGTAACACGTCAATAACGGATAAGCCAGAAATTGAGTTTTTCGAGTTAAGAATGGAGTAAATCATGTATGGCACCATCACATTAGTTTCAGAGTTGACAATACGAGAACTTGATAAACAACGAAGACAACAGAAAAAGATCGAATGTCGAAGTTCAACAGGAGTCCAATCCAAAATTTGGTTAAGCACGACAGATATGTATTCTAGATTTACCGGAGTGTCGGATTTTGCTGCAAAAAAATGTATCAAGGACTTCGTACTTTCGGCCATAAACAGAGGATCTGTCTGAGTATATATGTTGAACAAAATTCTAATACATAACTTCTTAATGGCAACATCTATATTATCACCCGCTTCATCATGCTCGGGTAATGAAACACCAGTACTACTAGGAGGCAATGGCTTATATGATTTAGCCGTGGAACGAACCAAATCAATAAATGACTTCTTCTCCTGATCTGATTCACTCCAAGAATTAATCAAAACGCAATGTATAGCAAAATGAGGTTGATAACGCATTCCGCCTTCAGTTCCAGCAAACTTGCATGCGGTTAAAGCATGGAATGCTTTCAGGCCAAGCATTTTCGACTGCTGAGGATCAACACAATCAATACCTTTTGATAATTCAAAAAATGAATTGACTAAGTTATTAAAAGCAGAATGGAATTCGTTGCCAAAAGTGGCAGGACTCCCCTTTCCACTATTATCGCAAAACGTAGCAAAACAATCAACGCAGGCAGACAAAACTTCTAAATTTTTTGACGAACTAGCAACAAGGAGCATATTTACAACTTCGGAGGCCATCACGTTGATGTTATCCCGACATTTTTGAACCAATGTTTTGCATATTTTCAATCCGATAATAACCTCACTAAAAACATTTAGAAATAGAGCCTAAAACAGGAACTTACTTATCACGTTTATGATAATAGCTATGACGAACACGACTCCCTAAAAAATGAGCCACTTTTCTCAGTTTACTCGAATTGGATGCAGCATAATAACTTAGGTATGCTAGAGGTGACCCATTCGGTTCCGTTTCTCCTAGTTTCCCCGAAGGAAAACATCGAAGGACTAACTTCTTATGCTTAGAACGAAATAGTAACCACATAGGACCTAAAAAACTGGCTATCACATGGACAGCAATTTTAGTTGGTTAACGGATACTTCTGAGTAGTACGATGATCAAAATCAATATATAGCTTCACGTATTAAAAATGACGTATTAAGGTAACTTTAAACGAGTCGCTTGTGTAAGCTTATTTTGAGTAAATGTGTCTACCGGTATCCTCTAAACACAAAAAATAGAAAAGTGATCCGTATAATTCAGTTAATTATTTAGTGCAAACTGCTATCTTAAGTGGAACACGCCACCAAAAATAACTGATCTGAAGATTAATGAGTTTACAGACATATGTAAATGATCTTGTTATTGAGAAATGACTCATGAGCCATAAATAAAGCGTTTACTGCGAAAACAACTTTCGAATATTTAAATGACTTTATCAAAGGTTATAGAACATGCCTTATATCCTTATTCCTGCTTACCTTTCCTGAAAGTTTTTCTTACCGAACATGCTCATATTCTCTAAAACTTAAACATTCCCTATATCTTTAAATCTCTTTTATGAATTAAGAAGCCAGATTTTGATGCCAATAGACATTATTAAAGATATCCATTTGCAAACGAACATTTGAACTGGTTTAAAACAAGGGATGTCGGTTATCACTTACTAAGCAACAATCTATTGAAATATATTGAATAAAACAACAATAATTTACATACCCAACAGCACTTAACGTAGCTATTATTGCGCTTCCTGCCGTCAATACTAACGATATCAACAAGATTACTTAAGTATTATTAATTCTAAACAAAAGTAATATTTAATAAACATAGGAAGGAAAATTATAAGCTTGCAAAGCAAGCAAAGTATTATAAGACAGAAACGGAACAAAGTCACTTAGTAAATAAAATCGTTTTTTCAAACAGCCAATTGTAGTAGTAAATGTATACAAGAAACAAAGAATGCTCAATCTACCTACAACGATTGATCGTAAGCTCCTGTTAAAGCTCCGAAAACATAACCTGAGTAAACACCTTTATTGACAAAATAATTGCATGATAGTATGAGCAACCCGACTTTTGCTTTATTTTAAAGCATAATCTCCAATGGATTTTCCAAGATCTTTTTTAGGGCGGTGGTAAATCGAGCAGCCATAGCACCATCAACAACACGATGATCGGAACTAAGAGTGCATTTCATTATGGGGGCAACCTTAAAGCCCTTTTCAGAGGTTGAATCAGGAACAACTGTATCAACAGTGGTTCCCACAGCAAGGATACAGGCTTGAGGAGGATTGATGATAGCAGTGAATTGATCAACAGGGAACATACCCAAATTAGAGATGGTGAATGTGCCTCCTTGATATTCCTCAGGCTTCAATTTGTTGTTACGGGCACGTTGGCCATAATCCTTAGCTAAAGTGGAAATTTCTGCAAGACCGAGTGCATGAGTATTGCGAATTACAGGAGTGATTAAACCAGAAGGTGTAGCAACAGCCATAGAAATATCGACGTTCTTATATTGACGAATAAAGTCACCCATCCAAGCCGCATTAACTTCGGGAACTTGCCTCAAAGCAGCAGTAGTAGCTTTGATAACAAGGTCGTTAACCGAAAGCTTATAGCGTCCATCAGCCATGGCGTTGAGGGCAGCACGGAGGCGAATGATTTTTTCCATGTTAACCGAGACCGTAACGTAGTAATGAGGGTTCATGTTTTTACTTTCTGCAAGACGAGAAGCAATGATCTTACGCATGTTGCTTAAAGGAAGATCTTCATAGTCACCAGGTGCTGCTGCGTCGGCAGCGGAGGCAGCAGGAGTTGTAGCTTTAGCAGCAGCCTCATTTGAAGGTTTAGGTGCGACCACAGGTTTAAAGTTTTCAATATCGACCTTAATAATACGTCCATTGGGACCTGAGCCGCGAATTTGGGATAAGTCAAGATCCTTCTCTTCGGCCAACTTGCGAGCCAGAGGTGAAGCAAAAACGCGATCACCGCGTTCTTCGCCAGAAACATTAGATGGGCTAGAGGTCTCTTTTGATTGTTTCTCGCTAGAAGGAGCCGACTTTTCTTCACCGCTCTTAGCTGAGGGTTCCTTGGCAGACGAATCCTCAATGGTGAAATCAGCCATAGCGGCAACGTCTCCTTCATTTTCGACTGTAACAGCTAAGGGCTTGCCAACAGGAACATCCTTAGTGCCAGTTTCAATCAAAATTTTTGCAAGGTAGCCCTCGTCCTGTTGTTCAAAGTCAATCTGGGCCTTATCCGTTTCAATCTCACACAAAACATCGCCAGGTTCAATTTTGTCTCCAATTTTCTTTTGGAATGCTCCAATATTGCCAGTAGTCATAGTCGGAGACAAAGCGGGCATGTTAATCACGGTATGAGCAGGATAGTCTATGGTAACTGTTAGAAAGCCATTTCTCAGCCAAAAAAGCAATCACTTACTTTTGGTAGCGTATGTGCGAGCTAGCTTAGCCATAACAGGATAAAGAGCAGACTTTTTAACCTGAACTTTTCTGCACACTGATTAGATTTTCGTTTAAAATTCATTACGATTAATCGATGAACCAGAAGCATCAATATACTGATCTATCTTACTTACCCATTCGAAACAAGCAGCATTCTAGTTACAGCAACACCATGGTGCATACGACGAAGCATATTTGCTGATAGCATGATGTCCCTTTCAATCTAGTAAAAGATTTTTTCAATAAAAACTTTTTGATGACAAAAAGGCAGTGTGGTGTTGGCAGAAGTGAGACAACGTACTATCGATACTGCCCACATACTCCCAGTCTATATGGGGGGAGTTCGGTGGCCCATAATGTCGGCATAAAAGAGAGATGTAACATAGATTAAAAAAAAACCGCACTTCATGTGATCTATGTTTTAATTATTTGATGCATTTGATAAATTATTCAAATTCAAAGAATAGTTTTAAGTTACTAGCAGGAAGCATAAAGTTTCCAATTTTCAATTTCTCTATGAACTAGATAAATGTGTGCATTTTGATTCTTATTTCGCTAAGTCATCTGATTATAAAAATATTTGTAAATTAAAATAATTTATATACAGCATGTTTTAAAACATTACGAAAATTCTCATTTATCTATGTACATGCCAACGATGTGCATGAGTCTATTAATCTATACATTCTTTGGCAAATCCAAAGTGAATTGTATCTAAGTTTTGAGTGAGGTCATTAAGCTGAAGGAAACTTTATTGTCCAAAATACTCTCAACGTTGTATTAGGGAAGAAAACAAGAAGATTAGAATGAGTTAGAATAAATTAGATAAAATAAACAGAGGAACTGTTCATTCTTTCTATTTCGCCATATGGGAAACAGCGTAATCATTGTTGGTTCGCATTTTACAAAGTTGCTTTTCAGCTGTAATTTTAAATGACCAAAAGACAAAGTTTCAAGTTTGTTGAACAGGTTAGATCAAATTCATGCTTTTCTCTATTTGTAAGCTTCACGATAAGTTTCTCGCACACACATGCATCAGCCGGGAATAAAAGGTCAGACATTCTATATTCGACATACATTACACAGTGAAAATAACTAAGATTTTTAATTTTCACTTCTCACTTTCTAGTCGAAAGTAACCATAAATTTAAAAAGACAGAAAAATTTTATAGAACCATCATATTGATCCATCATGGTCAACTTCAAAGATTCGACTCCATCACACGATATGTTTCAGTGATGGAATACATTGAAAAAGTAGATACACTGAAGTATTCGTTGGCGGTTTAAAGACCTCCAGAAGTCAACTCTCGAGTGGTTTTCCCATCACTCTCTTCCGCCTTCCTTTTTGACCTTTCGGCTTCATCTTTCTCTTCTTCTTCCAGATGTCGGTAATATTCAAGTACATTAGGCAATATCGTATCTATGTCTTCATCTTTTCCGGGATACAGCAGTTCCTGTACATAGACAGCACGCAAAGTTAATAAGATTAGGATAATCCACACGATAGTGATGGTGACACCACAAACCTGGCCGACAATACAAACAGCCTTTGAATCTATGGCTCTCCCCAATTCTTGAACATCCATAACCAGTCCCACATTGGCAAAAATCATGGCAAACCAACTGACTTTAAATTTAATTCGTTGTCGTGTACAGAATCCAGCAACAACGGACACAAATGCAAGACAGAAGTTGAAAATACCCAGTCCTATCATGAATAAAGCCATAAAAGTTGCAACAAACTCTAAGTATTCAGAAGAATTATCTCCAACAAAAATATAGGGACGTTTTGCTTTTGCACCAAAAGCGAGATCAAGCAAAGTAAGGCCAGTAAAAGAAGGAGGGCTGACGAGAATGAACATACCAGGTCGATCAGCAGCGGGCTGTAGGCCAACGGTAAAAAATCTGCACATGTTCACAGCATAAACAATGATATAAATCCAAAAACCAAGGCCTTGAAATGCAATACCTGCCACTACCATATTTTTAGCTTGTCTAGCCGGTTGCGACTCAACAATAGCACTAGCAATAACACCACAAATCATACAAGGAAAGATGGGTAAAACCAGGGCAGGTATGATAGTATTGATGCGGAAAGGGTGTGCATGAAAAAGAGAATAAAAAAGTGAAATCACAAAGATGCAAGCAACTGCAACGAATATCCAATATAAAATTCGAATTAACCATACCATCCATTCACCAGTGTAAGGAAAGGCGTATGGATATAAATTACTGATAGAGGTAGCAATTGCCAGTAAAGCAGTAGGCATGAATAATACCTCTGAAGGATTTTTCCATGTTTTACTAAGAGTACCCGGGTAGCGGATGAAACGAAACGTGATGCAGCAAATGTATAACGTTAGGATAGATAATTGGAAAATAAAAATGATTTTTCCTAAAGTATTAAGACCGTAAAACCGAAAATGGTACAGACTAGTAACCATACCTATACCGCCTGTACCCATAGCAGATGCAAACCAGGCCCAAGTGAAATGTTCAAGACGATCTGCCATCTTCATGCGGGGACCACGCACCCGCAAGTCAAAAAGTTCATGATAACGCTGCTTTACAATATCCATTATGTCAAAGCAGTCGACAAGAATGAGAAACTAACAAAAAATTTGAAAATAAATTAAAGAGTTCGAGAAAAATCAGTAGTCAAAGCAGAATTCGAAATAACGAAGAAAGTATAGTAATCTGAAAACAACTTGGAACAAAAGTAAAAAGACAAACAAGTTTTTTTAATGTAAGAAGAGAAAAGAAAAACGAAAACGACACACAACTAAACAGAAAAGTAAAATCAGTTGATAAAATTATAACAGAAAAAATAATCAACTGCAGAGTAAGTTGGAAGTTGCGATAAAAGAAAATAAAATGGATCAAGTGATAATGCGAATGTCCCCTAGTTGGCATGCAGAAGGACAAAAAAATTTCAAAGTTGAATCAACAAGTATGTATTATATACTTGGATGAGGGACCAACGTTGAAGAAATGCAACCTGCTAAATACTCTAGCAATAGCTAAACAAATTAATAAAATACGGCAATCGTTCTTGCTTAACTGAGAAACAGCAAACGATTGTCAATAATTTGAACTAAGAAATCCAACGGACAATGATATGATACCAAAGATATAGCTGCCCGATGAGTGATTTAAAATATGATTATTTAATCCTTGTTAAAGAAAACAACATCAATGAACTTGATGATTGTAATGAGGACCGTAGATGGATGTCAAGATAAATTTAAACCGAAACCAAGGGTAAAGAATAAGATAAAAAATAAAATAGGAGCGGTTTTAAATTGGGCGTAAAATATCTAAAAACAAGGCGAATGATGACGAAGGAATACATGCAATACCGAAAAGTTTTAAATAAATTAGAGGAAAAAATGATTGTCGATCGTTTCGGTAAAGGAAATTAAAACGTGTCGGAATTGCTACTTAGTGGTGCGAACGACGAGGTCTTCTATTATTCATATAATATATGAAGGAACGAAGAAGAAAGGAGATGCCCAATAATCAATAAATTAAGCAGAAACTAAAGCGACGAATGCAGCGAACACGTACTGCAGATTCTTGAATTAAAATGTTATCGTTAAATATTATATATACAGATGCATGAAGAGAATCCTTTAAAGAAACGTTAAATTAGAATCAAACTTTGCAGTTTGGCACTTCTCAAAAAAGTAGAGTTAGTATAGGGAGAAGGGCAAAAAATATAACGTTGTGAACGGAAGAATCCAGGTAGTTGAAAATAATACCGGGATAAAGGGGGGAGCCGAAGTTGACATAATTTATGGGAGAAGGAGCAAGTCGGTTAATTTATACTTGTTTAGTAGCATTAACAGAGCAAAGCAGAATAAAAAAAAAATCATTTTCCGTTATCAGGTTTTCGAGTTAAGAAACCATTTAGGGTAAGTATATTGGACTACGTCGGCACTTTGTAATTCATTTTTGTAGACAGTCTAGCTGTTAGCATACAAAACTCTTAATGAATTCTTAAATTGATATAAAAATTTTCAAAATGCAGATCATAACGGTAACGATATCTAGACACCGGAGTAATAAAGGGTAGAACCAAGAAAACCAGAATAGTATGCTCTTGTTGTTCGAGAGAAGTAATATTTAGGAAACTGGATTATTAGATATTCAAAATACGAATTATTCTTCGTCTTTCAAATGATAAATGAAGTATTTAGACAATTTACTGGAGCGTAAAGCTGCATTAAATATTTTTTTTGCATTATAAACCGATACATTGGTATATCTTTTCAAACCAAACAGTGGTATACTAATATCTTTTAAAACTTCTATAAGAATATAGTAATAAGTATCATGTTACTAGGACCGTTATTTAGAAACAAACGTATGTTATAATTAAGGATAATTATTCTATTGTCTGGAATACTAAATCCATTCTTTCGTGCGAAAGCTGGGGTTAATGGCATCTCGGAAATGACGGTATTATTCAAAACAATCCTACTTGAATGGGTTAACCAGAATATTTGTATTCTTCGTATGAAATGGTTTGAAGTGGCACAGTAAAGACGGCCGAAAAGCCGGGTGTCAAGAGATAAAAAGTATATCAAAAGACGTTAGGCTAAGTGAGCTCTCAAAAGAAAGGCAAAAAAGATGCAGAATTAATTTTTATGAACAGTTTGATTCGTTTAATTAACCATAGATTGCTAGTAGTAGAGCTCTAAACTGCAAATATCCAAAGTATTTGCAGCCAAAGTTGGTAGGTTGCATGCATTGAATTTTGTCATTGTAGATAGCATTGATGTCTGTGCTGATGCTAAACTGAATATTCATGCGTTTTATCCGCAGGTTAAGTAAACATGAATGGGTCAATTGGATAAAAAGGTTAGCTAGAAATCTTCTTTACAGTGATGTCTCTTAACAAACTTTTGTATGGTATAACATCCTTAGCATATTTCCTTTTACCTTAAATTTCAAGCCTCATTTTTAGACCGATTATTACCGCATATAAGTGGCAACAAATCATGCCGCCTATGTACAATAAAGCTCTGTTCTCGTTAAAACAACTGCTGTTGGATCACGCGAGTGGTGAAACAATAACTTTTACTACCCGGAAATGGTGCCGAGGAAAATAGCTTTAAAAAATTAACTACGACCGCGGTACGTAAAATGGTTGGAAGATTAGTAAGTTTTTGGAAAGATGAATTTGATTATAAGATGAGTGAGAAAAGACAGAAACGAATGTCTTTAGCTCTTATCATGCTTTCAACGACACCCTTGACTTTTGTATATGCTGTATTTCATTCTCATGTTGATATATAAATTACAATCTCAAGTCTACATTATCAAGATCAATATAGTGATTTTGTCTCATTTTTCCTTCAAGGGTTCCGTTTCACTATTTTTTTTGTAGGTTTGATATAACTCGATATCCTTTAGAATTTATTGTCTTATGTTTTTATATAATATCGATATTATAAGGAATAAACGATAATTCGTTTTATTTGTCAGCAATACTACACTACGCTATGATATACTACGTTGCGTATCACTATATGTCACATGTTCTAATTATATATCGTACCATGTATGATACGATATGGAGATTAATCTTAATGATAATCTATTAAGATCAATATTATCTGAATACTATAAATAGAGCTACTGCTGAATCTCGTTCCTCAGTTCAGTTATGAGCTATATTAGTGATAGGTAACATTATAACCCAGTTAATACAATACCTATACTCAGTTGCTACTTATACAACCTGTGTATTGTAATATAATAGATCACAAGGAAAACTCACCGTGGTTCTATGTATCGTCAAAATAGATACCAAACGGCGTAGCTGACAATTTCGAGAATAAAGGAAATACAAGATTTGATTTTAACTGTCAGCGATACTACATTACGCTAACTAAAATTAATTCTTTTCAAGAAAAAGGAATTATTGATTATAAATATATATATTTCTCTTCTTCTGGGTTCTAAGGGAAAAAACTATTTTAACTATTAACAGCATTATAAGTTTAGTTTTCGTACTTGATGAAGACGATTATCTATATATTACAACTGTTGGAGGTCTTATGTTGTCTCTGGCATATCACACTTTAGAACAAGTTAGCGATAAAGTACTACTAAGAAAGAGTAGTTATAATCTTACAGATGATGATCTTCAAGCAGTCGTTAATTGTACTACGACGATTCTTGAGCAGAGGGCAGTGATAGATCAAATTGCCTATCTGGGGCAAAAATATTACTGGGTGTCCGTTGATGGCTATAATAATAATAACTATACAATTAGTGATGAAATGGAAAATTTATTAAGGCAGTGTATCAATAACTATGATGACAGAGCTAATGTTGCATTAGTAACACATAATGTCTATGCAGTCAGTGGATCGCACTCAGAATTACAGTTACAGGAACATTATGACTATTTCGGTTATGGTCTCCCAGAAGATTATGATGGTCAGAGTTCAGAGTACTATGATACTGATCTTGACGTTGTCACTGACTCTAGCATACAATTGAGCAGACGTTCAGGCAACAAGCCAGATACTATTAATGATAACAGCTGGTCAAGGTATGGTGTAGCCTTAGCTTTCTACCTTTTCACAAATGGTGTGCAATATGTCGCTACTAAACACACACCATGGTGTGGAAAGTGTTAAAGTATAAAGGGCAAGGTATTATCCTCAGTTGAGATTAAGAATACACTTAATTATCTGATAAGTACAGTCCTGTTGGATGCTATTTAGCAAAGATGTCTAAGCACAATGGAATTACAGCGTATCGGACAAATAAATGTTTGCAATCATTAAGTCTCTCAAACACTGTAGACACTATTTGGGATCCACTATCGAACCTTTCAACATTTTAACAGACCACCGCAACTTAATTGGTTACATTACTAACGAATCTGAGCCTGAAAACAAACGTTTAGCTCGTTGGCAACTATTTTTACAAGACTTTAGCTTTAAGATTAACTACAGACCTGGATCGGCAAACCTCATAGCTGATGCCTTATCCAGAATTATTGATGAAACAGAACCAATCCCAGAAGATTCAGAAGACAATAATATAAACTCTGTGAACCAAATCTCAATAACAGATGACTTTAAAAATCAAGTGGTTACAGAATATACAAATGATACAAAATTGCTAAATTTACTAAACAATGAAGACAAGCGAGTGGAAGAGAATATGCAACTTAAGGATGGCTTACTATTTAACAGTAAAGGCCAAATCTTATTACCTAATGATACTCAGCTGACTAGGACAATTATTAAAAAGTATCATGAAGAAGGGAAATTGATTCATCCAAGCATTGAACTTGTTACAAGCACTATATTACGTAGATTTACGTGGAAAGGTCTAAGAAAACAAGTACAAGAATTGTACAGAATTGCCATACATGTCAAATAAACAAATCTAGAAATCATAAACCTTATGGACCCTTACACCCAATTTCCCCATCAGAAAGACCTTGGGAATCTTTATCAATGGATTTTATTACAGCCTTACCAGAATCATCCGGTTATAATGCACTTTTTATGGTAGTTAACCGTTTTTTCAAAAATGGCAATCTTATTACCTTGTACGAAATCCATTACAGCAGAACAAACAGCTTGAATGTTTGATCAACGAGTTATTGCTTATTTCAACAATCCAAAAGAAATCATCGCAGATAATGATCATATTTTTACTTCCCAATCGTGGAAAGACTTCGCACATAAATATAATTTCGTCATGAAATTTGCGTTACCATACAGAACACAAACTGATGGACGAACTGAACGTACAAACCAAACTGTGGAGCAATTACTAAGATGTGTATGTAGCAGACATCCAAATACATGGGTAGATCATATATCTCTAGTGCAACAATCTTACAATAATGCGATACATTCAGCTACTCAAATGACACCTTTTGAGATAGCACATCGCTATTCACCAGCTTTATCACCCTTAGAATTACCTAGCTTTAGTGACAAAACTGATGAAACCTCTCAGGAAACGATCCGAGTATTTCAAACAGTTAAAGAACACTTGAATACAAACAACATAAAGGTGAAAAAGTATTTCAATATGAAAATACAAGAAATCGAAGAATTTCAACCTAGAGACCTAGTTATGGTTAAAAGAACGAACACAGGTTTTCTTCACAAATCCAATAAATTAGCACCTAGTTTTGCAGGACCGTTCTCTGTGTTACAGAATTCGGGCCCAAATAACTATGAATTGGATCTTCCAGAATCAATCAAACACATGTTTCCATCTACTTTTCATGCTTCTCACCTAGAAAAGTATTGACATGATTCAGAACTCAACTACGCTACCATTGATGAGTCTGATATTGGAACAATTCTTCATATCCTAGACCATAAAAATAGAGAACAGGTACTCTATCTAAATGTTAAGTACATTTCGAATCTCAATCCAAGTACTATTATAGCAGGATGGACTATATTAGCTACATCGTTACAAGCGGACAAAGCAATTGTTAACGATTATATTAAAACCAATAATCTAAATATCTGAGAACATATGACTTATCCTCAGATTTACATAGAAAATTTTGGGGAGGGCAATGTCAGCTATACTACACTAATATATTAAATCACAAGGAAAACTCACCGCAGTCCTACGTATCGTTTAATCAAATACGAAACTGCGTAGCTAACGTCAAAAGATTACGTTACTATTCTTTTAACTTAAAATAACAACTTTTAACTAAAGTAGAATCATATACACTATTTGGCTTTTTAATATAATTAGCTACATACTTGTAGTGTGGATGATAGGAATGGGTTTGCCTAACAATGAGCAAAACCAGTTTAAATTTAGAAGGTAAGAAAGAAAGGCAAAGGACAAAAAAGGGGATCATTTATTGATTCGAATTCAATTACGAATAATACAAATACGATGCACAACTGATCATCAACATGTCAATCTACCCAATGTACAACTAAAAGGAACAAAACCTTGGAAATAAAAAAAACAAAAATAAAAGATAAATTTTTTCAATTTTTTTTTTAAAAAAAAAGAAAGACGATAAGCAAAAGCGTATAACGTAATGACTGGCTATAAGTTATGGTGGTGAAAAAAAAAAAAAAAAAAAAAAAATTTTTTTTCGTTAACAACGTCAATCCATTCAATTTATCTAATCTTATGGGAATTTTTTTATTAAGATGATTTGATGCAACAAAATTAGTGAATGAAATAGTTTTGGAGAGAAAAAAAAAATTTTTTTTATCATTGCAATTTTCAGCGTTTAGATATGAATGAATATTTTTTAGATTTATTCTTTTCGTCCTTACTGATGTTTTCAATGAATGGAGATAAAACACTTTACTGTATGGCACGTTTCGCCTAGCTAAGTTTTTATTGCTACGGTTCAGCTGCATGTCTAAATGTTAAATTTGGGGGCATTTTGTGTTTTCTCAACGCTTTCTGCTTGCATATGGTAAACGCACAACGGAGCGGAACGCAGTGGATAGAGAGTGTATGAGAGAGAGAAAGAGTATGTGTGATTGAAAAAAAAAGAAAAGACGGATTGTATTCATAAACATGGGGAATTCTTCATTGTATTTCAGTGTTTGTCATATATCCAACCGATATTTCATTTTTGCAGTGAAGTGTTTATCCATCGATTTGATGCATGAGAAAGCGATTTATTTTTTTACAAAGCTCATCCTTGACAAACTCTTTTGTTTTTTTATCCTAGAATAAATATTTCAACAATAAACAATTCGTCTTTATTGTCCAATAACCCAAATGACAGAGATGCGCTTTTTGTTTACATTTGGTTAAGCGCCGGTTTTTTGGGTATGGGCAGCAACACAAGCAACATAAGCAGCAGTCAAACGAAGCATCAAACAAACGATCAATCAAAATACTAGAGCCGGAAAAGCAACGGATTGTAAAACCATCTTGATGGCAAAAACTTGCAATTCAAGTAATCAGATATACTGGGTGATCCATCCATACCTATACAAACAATTCCACATTCCAGTGGCGGCCCAAAAAATAAACGTGCCATCTTATTACTTCTCCTCCTTTAGCATTATAAAGGTGGAGTAGTAAAAGGCACAGGCGCATTTTGTTGGGATCAATCAAACAATTGTTTATACCCCAACCCATCCATTAATCTCATCGCTTGATTCATCAAATCGGCATCTTGTCGACGTCTTACTTTATTCCTTTCTCCGCTATCTCCTCAGCTATAACCAACGACACTGCATTGCCTACGCTACACTTCCCCCCTTATGCATCTTTCTTCCACTCTACTTTGGCCTCTTACTCTCCATTCCCCTTCTCTCTGTTGGCCTCCCCCCTTCACACTATTCCGCTTTAGGTGATTGCCACCCACGTCTTTATTTTTGAGTAACACATCGCATCGCACTCATCTCCTCCATCGCGCAAAGCACTGGGTATGGAGGGGTCTCGACCCTTGGGTCCTTTTACCCCACAAATCGATTACTGTGACCAGCCATTCATCACTCGAGACTGGCTCTCCTACCCAATCACCGTTGAGAAACGAGGATCACGGTACTTGTAGCATCTTCTCGTTGCCCTGGCAGGCTATCAAGAGATTAACCAATCACATGCACTCTCTCCTTCCAACACACCAGTCTTCCTTACTAGGATTTCGTCATGACCTCGGCATTTATGCTTCTTTTTCTATGATCACATCGACTGGTCCCCCCGCGTTTAGACTGGATTGCCGGTTCTAGACCGATTCTCCATTGGTGGATTTTTTTCCTTCTAGCCAATCATTCATTGTGTTGCTTCTCTGAGAAACCCAATTCAACTAAACTCTCTCCTCCCGACGTACATTGTTACTTGCCATGAGATCACGGTTGACCTTCGGTGATCATGTAACCGAACTTTGTTTCATCTACTATCTTTCTCATTAGCAGGGGGTTGACGTAAACATTAAATGTTTGACTAGTTTGTTTCTAACAGGTCAAGCAATATTTGGCCTGCATTCTCCTGGTCAATTCCTTTATATGTGCTGCCATCCCTCCTCTAACTCAAAGGTAAATCAGGTTTGGTAGTAGCTAAGTTGTCGTCTACCTGTTTGCTCCCATCTGCCATCAACTTCCATCGTTTCTTCAAGTAAAGGTGGTTTTGCTCAAGTTTACTTACACCTGTTTTACAAAACTCTTGACTTTTCTCTC
Organism: Schizosaccharomyces pombe; assembly: GCF_000002945.2. NCBI lineage: Eukaryota > Fungi > Ascomycota > Schizosaccharomycetes > Schizosaccharomycetales > Schizosaccharomycetaceae > Schizosaccharomyces > Schizosaccharomyces pombe. Next base: position 251,850 of record NC_003421.2, on the reverse strand, counting down.
TCTCTCTTTTTTTTTTAGTTGTTACTAATCTTTTTCACTCTTTTTCTCCTTACTACGTTGGATCTTAGTTACTGTGTACCTCCCTTTTGGTCCTTGTTTTTCTTAGTTATCTAAAATCTTCTGCATCGCTTGGTTGTTTTAATCACCATTGTACTTTTTTTTTCTCCTCTGTCTTGAAAACCCCTTTATCTCTTTTCAAGACTTTTTTTTATTATTCTTTTAATCCCTTTCCCTAACTCAGTTTTCTTTTTGTTGGGTTCTTTTATTTTTTATTTCGAGAGCAACTTTTTTCTCTTTTCGTTCATTCTACTTGGTCATTTCAGCTTTGTAGATTGTGTAAAACAGACGACAACGCTACAAGTTGGTTTTCTGTTTAAAGGATTTGGAAAAAAGAAAATCGTCATCAACGTTTTTCCTAAGATCGTTGCTTCTACAAAAAAGTTGCCCGGTTTGGTAAACATTGACTTTCAATTCACCATTGCTGAATGCATCGCTCGCAATTAGTGTTATAAATATATTACTTTCTTTATTTTCTTCTTCTCTTATCTTTCTTCCCCCCTTTTTCCTTTCTTTCTTAAAGTACGCTCTCCAACCGTTACTTTTTTTTAGTTTTTAAAGTTTGGTCAACCAAGTGAAACATTCGTGTGTTTACACTATTTATCTACAAACTTTCACTTTTATTTGGTGTTAAGTACTTCCTTGGTCTCCCTCGATAACTTTACCATTTCCCTTTCTTTATATCGCTTAGTTCGCTTTCCATTGCAACGTTTTTATAATTTAGTTGCTATCATTCTATTTTCCTTGTTTGTATATTCATACATGGTATATATACATATCTTTATATTTTAAATTATTACGTACCTTTTAGCAGTGACAAAGAAATCGATTATATTATTTACTTTCTTTTTTGCTCAGAAGGTTTACCTCGCATTATATTTCACCCCATTCATCAAAGGCAACATAGTATCCCGTCTGTTATCTGCTTTGTTCCTTCCTTGGCTTCGTTTAGTTTGCTTGTTCGTTTTGTTTTCTGATTCCTATACTCTATTGACTGGAGAGTGTAACTTTGGTTGTCATAATCTTTTTTCAAAAACGTTAAATATTTTAAAATTATTTTTGAAACTTTGTTTTTGAAAATCCACTAGTCGTTGAAGGATTTTCTCGAAAAGATATTTGTGCTTATTTGGATTATAATCTTATCCAATTTTTTTCACTTTTAGCACATCTCGCTTTACCTCAACTTTATTTGTTTTTATTCACGCATTGCTTAGTGTTTGTTGTTTATATATTACTGACAACGGCTTAAACTCTCTTCTTACGTTTCTTTGAGAAGTTTACTTGCATCTGGCATTAACCTATTCCCAAGTAACTAAACTTGTTTTTTTTTATCAATCCCACGTCGGCGATCGTACTTTTTGCTCACTGCGCCGGATTTTTTTAACGACTGGATTTTATCATTTTGTTTCACCCTCAATTGGTTTCTGCATTCTTACTTTGTTCATCATCAACAATCGTTTGTAAATTTTCACTGTTAGTGGGTACATACTGTAAACTCGCTAAGCATACCTTTCAAGTTGAAGTCTCTTTATAGTTATTGATTTTATTATTTTTGTTATTCCATACAGCTTATCTAATCCTCTTGAGTTTTTGACGAACATGGATTACATTTTCTTAATAACTGGGTATAAGTACCGACATTTAAATCTCGAGGCATACAATGCAAAATCTCGTGCAATTGAAAATGAGAAGAGGTATCTTGGTAATGATCGAAACTTGCCATTTCACAGAGAACGTGAGAAGGTTGAATCCAATCCGAATTCTAGTGACGAGGAAGATTTAACTTCTACTAACAATACTCGATCTTCAGATAATACTACCTCGGATACTGAAGATGATAGTGGAGAGGATAGTTATCAGGTCGAATGGGAATCTGGTAAGGATCCTTTAGCCCCTAAGAATTGGCCAATGTGGAAAAAAATCTATACACTTTTGGTTGCATCCTTTATCGCTATTGTCATTACAGCCAACTCTAGTATCTTTTCTGACGGTGGTGGCATTGCTGCACAACAATATCATGTTGGTGCTACTGTGGGAGATCTCTGCTCGGCTACCTTTTTGCTTGGTTTTGCAGCTGGTTCTGTTTTATTTGCACCTTTAAGTGAAGTGTATGGTAGACTTCCTCTTTACTCAGTTACGTTAGTTATTTTTGTTGTTTTCCAAATTGGTGGTGGATGTTCCAAAAATATTTGGAGTCTTGTTATTTTCCGCTTTTTTCACGGATTTTTCGGTTGTACACCTATGTCAGCCTGTGGTGGTACTATTAGCGATCTCTTCAACCCAATTCAGCGAACTGGTGCCCTTTTAGTGTTCTGTGCTGCCGCATTTGTTGGTCCTTTAGTTGGTCCCGTAATGGGTGGATATATTACAGAAAGCAAGCTTGGTTGGCGCTGGGATTTTTGGATCAACATGATTTGGGCTGGTTTGACATGGGTAATCGTTTGTTTCACGATGCCAGAAACCCATAGTGAAACGTTGTTGGATTTCAAGGCTCGTTACTTGCGTAAAAAAACAAATTGTGACAAATGGTACAACGAGCATGAGCATCAAAGGGATCCTGCCTATGCAATTAGGACGGCTTTGACGAGAGGTGTGCGATTGTTGTGTACTGAACCCATTGTCCAAGCATTTTGCATGTACTTGGTATTCATCAATATTCTTTTGTATATTTGCATGGTTGGTTACCCCCTTATTTTTTACCAATACGGTTTTAACGCCGGTGAAGTTGGTTTGGCTATTCTTGGAATTCTGGTCGGCATTTTACTTGGTCTTGCTTTAACTCCTATTATTTATGTTCATTACAGACGTCGTTATGAAATGAGAGATGGAAATATTTGTCCGGAAGATAGACTGTTTCCTCTATTCTTCGGTTCATTCTTTATTCCCATTGCGTTGTTTTGGTTAGGCTGGACGTGCTACCCTTCGGTTCATTGGGCTGCACCCATGGTTAGTGGTATTTTTCTGGGATGGGGCTTTTTGTATGTTCTTGCTGTATGCTATAGTTATTTGGTGGATTGCTACCATGAGATGGCGGCTAGTGCATTATCCGTAGCTACATTTACTCGTTATGCCGCTGGCGGTGGAATGACGATTGTTGCTCGACCAATGTATAATAATTTGAATTACCATTGGGCTACTTCTCTTCTGGCATTTGTTGGTTGTGGCTTAGTTCCTATTCCTTTCATATTTTTCTTTTGGGGAAGGAGGATTCGTCAGCGTAGTCCTCATGCTTATAAAGGATAAATCTATAAAATTGCACGTTGGTTGTATATATTTGCACTCTTTTTACATTGCTAGTTTGGTTTCATCTTAAACGGCAGTCATGTTGAAATCACTCAATATTTGTCTTTTTCTATCTGATTAAACCTAAATCAATAGGTATTGTATAGTTATTCACGTTTTCTAAAAATATTGTCGCTTCTTTTCAAGCTGCTAATGGAAGGCAAAATGCATCAAATTAGATAAGTTCTGATTAAACGATGTGTTCTACCAATAGTTCAGAAGGCTTGTTATCATTTTCGTTTTGTCGTTGACGAGTTTATGAGTTTTAATTTTCTTTTTATGTTTCATTAATATTTTATACATAGTAAATATATTTCGCATTTGGAAATTTATTAACTTTTTCTTATTATGATGATTAATAGTTCGCACTGTAATATGTAGGATAATAGAAAACACTAATCTTTATCTTTTGCAACGAAAATATCGTATTTTTCTATGTAAGTATTATTATATCCAGCTTTTTGAGATTTACTTGAATATTGCAGGAAATCTTTATTTTTTACAAGTAAATAAGCGACTTCCTTGTTCAAGTTTAAGAATTTAACAATTTAAATTTGCTTTACAATATTCATACGATAATAGATTTGTCCCCAATAAATTTATGCTCTTAATACTCACCCTATCACAATGAGTATGGTTCATTCAATACTTTAAATTTGCAATAGGGAATAATACTCTAATCTACATAAACATTTGAGGAAATAGAGAACCAACAAAATTAGTTTGTGTTTGAAATTTATTAAAAAAATGAATGCTGATCCCCAAGGAAGTTCAAATGATGAAAACTAAACAAGAAAACAAAAAAGAAAAACGTACCAAAAACCCAAGATTCCCACAAAAAAACGGATTCAAAAATAACAGAAAAAAATACCAAGGAAAAAAATTAAATAATCTGAGTAATTGATCCTTCAGCTATACTGGCAGCCTTTTCCAAGCTTTTCTTATCACTAGAGCTATCGTCGAAGCTATTGCTGTCGAGTTTGCTGGCATCATAAAATGTGCTCCACCTGGAGGCTGGAATACTCAGCCAGCTAATGAGACCAAAAATTGTGATAGCACCAAATATCACGGGAGCATAGTTGAAATTTTTACCTGTGACAGGATAAGCTTTTGGCGAGAATAAAATAACGGCGGTAAATAAATTCCATAAAAAGGTGATAAGTTGAAATGGCTTGGACAGTTTACCAAGAGACCATTCTGATTTTGGAAAATCGTTTCTGGATAAAAATAGGCGACCAAAGGCAACAGCTGCGTAAGCCATAATAGTAGGAACAGCGGCGGCTGACAGTAAAGATGTAAAAGCTACAGCACTAGGCAAATTAGAGCACAAAAGTGCCGCTGAAATCAAGAAAATAAATGTAACGGCATTGGTCGGTTGACCATGTGAATCTACCTTTCTTAACCACCCGGAAAATGGTAAAACGCCATCTCGGGCAACAGCAAATACTAAGCGGCTTGAAGCAACTATCGATAACGAAGTATCAAAAATCATTCCCAAAATACCTACAACATTCATAAAAACATGAGCTCGTTTACCCAAAGCATACGCATAAAAACTAACAAAAGGTTGTTGAGAATTGGACTTTATAAGTTCATACATAACATTGGAAGGAGGAAGACAGTATAAAAACATGACAATGATACCAGTGCTGAGAATAGCATTGCTAAAGGCAGAGTAAAACATACCGCGAGAGGCAGTCTTGCTAGCATTTTTGGTTTCTTCAGCGACGTGACCTGCAGCATCATAGCCTACCAAAATGCGTGCTGTGCAGAAAAAGGTAAGACACCAAGACCATCCATTATTTACTTTTCCAAGATCGTAATTCGTGGATTTCATAAAAGCTTCATCTCTAAACCCGTATTTGGTAGAAACGGCAATGGGAAGCCAAATCATGTTTAAAACAAAGTCAAGCAAAATCACTGCAACCGATACTCTAAAAATATAGCGAAACCACTTGGGAGGAATAAAGTTTAATAAAACACATACGAGTAGTATAGCCTCGCCAACAGCCCATTGAACAGCACGAAATTTTACATCAGAAGAACTGACGGAAAACCCAGAATTGAAGACGGGCAACTCACCGAAAATAAACTTGGTGGTAGATTGGCAATTAACAGCTACAAATGATGTCCAAGCTACTACTACCCACCAAGCGACTATAAATCCAATCAGACGACCATACTTTTTGCCGCCTGCGGCAGAGGCCCAAAAGTACAGAGAACCAGCGGTAGGAAGAGCAGAGCATACCTCTGCCATTGTTGCAGCAGAGATCAGTTGGAGAGGAATTGCAATAATATACGTGATCCAGTAAGCTGAAGGTCCACCAGTCAGTAGGCCGATATAAAAAGAGCCTCGAATATTGCTCATACAGTCGCATGCTGCAAAAGAGCTAGCAAAGTTCTCAAAAAAAGCGTATGTACGATGAAGCTTTGGTTTGTATCCCATTTTTTGTAAAAGCGCTTCATCCTTCTTGATCTCGCTAACAGCGACATCGCTTTCGCCAACTTGACAAATACCTTGTTCCTTCGAATTACCGAACAGCCTCATGTTAGATAAATCTTGGACTGGTAACGAACGGATACTTGAAATTTCGGTACATTGTATTTAAAATATATATACATGACCGGAAAAGGGCATCCTGAAACTCGCACTTTTAGTATTCACCGGATACATGGTGTGCAATAATCAAAACAAAAAGTCCGCCTTTTATCGCATCTGATATTTCGAGATAATACTAGATGATTAGATAATATGTTAAATGTATTTAACAGTTTTCAACAAATTCGCATTTTTTAGCACTGCTTCCAAAAAAAAAAAAGCAACAAAGTAATTATATATTTTAGGTAAATATACTAATACTTATAATACCTTTCGGCAAGCTTAAGCTACATACTTTGCTTTAACTGTTTAAAGGATAAATCACATTGGCGTCAACTGTCTTTAGGCTAAATTTAACAAATTATAAGAAAACTCGTAGTTAAAAGTTTGCACAAAACAATGCTACCCATAATGATTGACACGCTGTCAAAAGGAGTTTTGCTTCGCTTTATTAATTTCGCAGTACATAGTAAGCAATGGAGAACTAAAAGTAAAAAAAAGACCCATTGAGTAATTAAAAGATTTGAATGAATGAATATTTAAAAAGAAAAAACAAGTGTGATTGGGTATATGATAAGTTCCAGTAAGCGTTTTTAGATTTTATTAATTGTTTGATATTCAGTTTACAGCATTGCTGTTTTTGACTTAGAAAATTCATCATATGTCACCATCAGTAAATTCTTGGTCATAATAAATAAAAAATTTCAATGCCCGGTGCATGTTTCCAACATCACAGAACCTTTCAAGCAATGCACTTGCTCATCCATTTCGTCAGGAAATGAAATCATGCAATAAAAATACATCTGAAATACTCTAAACACATCATGATTTGTTTGGTAAATCACAATCATAAAGGCGCTTCTTTATTGCACATTCTTATGAAGAAAAGAAGCCTCATGTAAAAAGCGCCTTTATCATACAATTAGTAAAGTTAGCAATATAATTAGGCTTCACTTTCGGAGTTCATCTCACGCAATGGAACAGCTGTGTATTCATTCACTTGCTGTTTGGCCTCATAACCTAATGATAATTAGCATACACAATTAAAAAGATATCATTTTAAATTTACCCATCTTTCTGATCAAGTTGACCCTGATTGATCCAGGTTTTACTGTATTGTTAATATAAATAAGTGTTTAGTCAACAACAAACCTGTTTCAGCAATAAAAACAAGGATGCTCAATACAACAAAGATAATGTGATCAGCCAAAGAACATTTCAATCCCCATCTGTCGCCAAAAATGTATCTTAAATTCATTCTTGGTGATCCGACAAGTATGTTAAATAAAAAGACTTCACTGAAAGCCATAGGCATGTTTTCCCACTTCTTTAAAAAGTGCTTGATTCCTTTTCCGCAAGCCTTGACACATTGTGCCAAGAAAATTGCAGTCACCTTTACACATTTCGCCAAGGAAATTACAGTTACTTTAACTGCCTTGGTCCAAGTTTCATAGAAGTCTAATGAATTAGTGACTGAAGGTAAGAATAACCCCATTGTCTCACTTACAAGTCAAGAATATTAAAGCCAAAGTGCAAACAAGACACCAAAATCCAAATAATGTCCATTCCGCTGCACCATAATTTTTAAAAAAAGCGTCCTTATACTTTAGATAACAAACTTCTGGAGCATTGAATAGAATGATTGAAGTGAATGATATTAGCAGTATTATCAACAAAGGGGAAGAATTATCTGTCGTCCCATAAGAATGGTTTTCTCTATGTGTGTTAGGAGGATTATTTACAAGTGCATGATCTGTTTAAATTAATATAATGAAATACTTTAGTAAAGAAAGAGCATGTATCAAATTGTGTGCATTGCATGGCCGACTGTAAACAATGACCAAAGCATGCAATTTGACAAGATGGCAAGTTTCAACTTTCCATTGAGTAATTCCTTTCTTATTATTTACAATTCTTACCTGAATATGGAGGCAATGTACTTTCCTCCTCTGAATCATATTCTGGGAGGGGTCCTTTTTCCAAATCGATTTCATGATCTGTCTTCAATTCATCTTCTTCATCTAGAGGACTTTTCAAAGAAGTGTAATTATTCTTCATAATAATAAAATCATTCTTTATTTAATAAAATACATGCGCGAATTAATTGCTATGATTGCGACAAACCAAACAGCGAAATCAAGAATATTCACTTTGTAGTCCAATTCCAATCGCTTTAAAGACTTTTTAACAAAATAATAAAATCGTTCAAACAAATTTCCAACTAATTCCTTCAAACAATGGCATAAAAAAAGAAGAACGAAAAAACTGAACGAGGCAGTGAATTGCTTCTGACACATTTATTCTGTCACTGCCTTTTTTATTCACCCCAACTTAGCTTTCCTTAAACGTTTTTGAGAAACAAACCCATCATTTATCAGTATAGACGTTTACTGCGACTTTTGAAACTGAATAGTGCGTGCAAGTGTCGCTTCGTTATCAGGAGTACGTCCGGCGTCGTACTATTTAATATTATGCATTTCAGTATTTAGCAACCACCAAATTCCATATCCCCGCGGTACTAGGGGAAAGTAGTAGGAGATCACTAAGTGTTTGACCAAGAATTCAAGGGAGGGGTTTTCTTCACAACCCATGGAAGAAAACAACATGGTGACAGGAATGAATAATTTGCATCAATATCAAAAATTGTAAGCCTAAATTTATCTTTACAAATTTCACGTACATAGACTGTTTTAGCTCCTCTGTCCATTTCAGTACAGTTACCGCATCTCGAACGAAATGTACCGAACTCATTAACATACGAATACTATCGTTATGATGGAATAGGGGAGATAAGAGAAAAAGCTTAGTAGAGAAAAAAGAGGATGGAAGAGGAACGCCATGCAAAACAGTAAATACATGCTTTTACTAGACTGACTTAGGGATATGCAAAACGTACGTTAAAAAAGAAGGCTCTGTTAATTTCCAATTTCGTAAATTTTGGCTAATAAGCAAAACAACGCCTTTTACTCCAAACTTCTAGATTTCCTGCCCCAACTTTGTGCCCTTCGGCTTCTACCCTAGCTGACCTTTTTTTCCTTTTGCTAAGACAACCATTTGGGAAGCCACAACGAAGCCCTAATTTTCCTTTAACGAGGTATGCTCCATCTCCTTATTGCCGAGATCTCTCCCCCTCTTCATACAAAGGCAAAATTCCTCTGCCAGACATGTCCAGAAGCATACGTAAGGTAAGGAGACTGAGAAAAAGAATGGATCTAGTAGGAAGAATATGAGGAATGCATTTCCAGGTTCTGAGAACGGGCTTAGATGTGCAATGACAGAGATGCGAAATGGAAGTGTAAATTTATTAAAGTCCTTTGTATCTCTTACACTACCCAAGTTTTAATGTACATGGTTTTATGTTGCCTATATCAGTGTGTAATAAAGTATATCACAGCAAATCCCTCCTTGTGTAAATTATAACAAGCGTAACTGTAACGTGCTTTGGTCCTACTGCGCTATTTTTTTAACGCTACGCTGTGCGCCCGCCTGCCTTGCTCTGCCATGCTTCTACTCTAATTCCTACTTTTTCCGAGATCCCCCGCTTCCCCCCTTCAAACTTTACTCGTTTCCCATAAACCTTATGCGAGGAAAATCTTCAGTGCTGATTGATGGATGATCGAATGTTTTGAAGATTTGCATTACCCGAGTAACCCCCTTTTCGTCGAACTCTCATATTCATTGGCACCTGCGTTTCGGTTCCCCTCTCCTTGGTCCGGGGTCTGTCTGACTAGCCACTAAGGTCCTTACTCTCAGTTGCCCAGTTGGCTAGGCTACTGCTACATTGACGTAGTAGAGCCGAAAGTGTAAAAGAGCATTTCATGCATCGTGCAATGCACATCATTGGAAGCGGTAGGAATTGTGGGCGTGGTAACCAGCAAAGCTTAAATACTAAAGTCTAAAGTTTGCTCACACACCTTGTCATACCTGGGCCACACGTTCGAGAGCTTGTCGCCCCGCCTCACCCCGGGCAGTCCCGCATCTTAAAAGGAAGTTTGGCTTGGGTTTGTTTTGTTTACACCTTGTCCCATGTTTGCGGAGACGTTAGGTTGATAGATGCATTAAGGTCTTTCCAATCGTGTCTGATGTCACGAGCATTGCTTCAAGTTGTATATATACAAGAGTATGGTCCCTCTTCTGAACCCCCAGCAACCTTGGTTTGTAAAACATACTCGCTTTTGATTCGTCGTGTGGAGTTTAGGTAGGTGGTTGGCGAATTTTTTCGTTTCGCTTATTGTTGGGCCGGGGATTTTTGAAAAAAGGGCAGGGTAAGGCAGGGCAGTGAGTAGTGGGTAGTGAGTAATGGTGCTAGTTAAGGGTAGACGCAAAGTGAATCATCAAAGGATATTCAACTCAATTGTCAATAATAATTACCTGAAATATCACCTTTTTCTCCTCTCCTCCCCCTCCTGTTCTCTCCTTTTCTTCTTTTCTCTTTCTTTCTGTCTTTTATCTTTGCTCTTTTCTAACACAATTTAGTATATCTATCTCGTAGATAACAAGACAATTTCCTTCGAATTTAAACTATCATCGCAAATTGACCTTTTGAAAAAATCTCATTGGATTTCCTTTAAATCATTTCATTTGTTTAATTTTTTTTTCTTTCACCCAAAAGAAAAAATATTTTCAATCTTACTTTCACTACTAATCTCGCCTTTTGTCTCAGACACTTTTTTTCCACTTTCTTTCCAACTTTTTTAAACAAAAATGCTATCCATCATTGTTTTCGGTGCATCCGGCGATCTCGCTACCAAAATGACTTTCCCGGCCTTGTTTGCCCTTTACGTCCGCAAAATTATTCCCGAGGACTTTCAAATCATCGGCTATGCCCGTTCCAAATTGTCCCAAGAGGCCGCTAACAAAATCGTCACCGCCCATATTCCCATTGACGATACTGTCGGTGCTTCTCAAAAGGCCTTAAACACCTTTGTCGAGCATTACAAGTATGTCCCCGGTACTTATGATAAGCCCGAGTCTTTTGAGATGCTAAACAGCATTATTGCTGAAAAGGAGACTGCTCCCGCCTCCGAATGCACACGTATCTTTTACTTGGTTCTGCCTCCTCATCTCTTTGCTCCCGTTTCCGAGCTAATCAAGAGTAAGGCTCATCCCAATGGTATGGTCACTCGTCTTATTGTTGAGAAGCCCATCGGCTTCGACTACAAGTCTGCCGATGCCATTCTCAGCGATCTCAGCAAGCACTGGTCTGCCAAGGATACTTTCAAAGTCGACCATTTCCTTGGCGAGGATATGATTGATGGATTCACTGCAATTCGCTTTGCAAACTCCATGTTCGAGCCCATCTGGAATCGTGAACACATTGAAAGTGTTCGTGTCGACTTTCGTGAAGACTTTGGTTGTGAGGGACGTGGAGGTTATTTTGAGGGCGCTGGTATCCTTCGCGATGTCGTTCAAAATCATCTTTTGCAACTACTTACCTTACTTTGCATCGAAGAGCCAAAGTCTCAAGATGCCGAAGATATCATCAAATGCAAGGTTGACTTCTTGAAATCCCTTCATCCCGTTTCCAAGGAGGACATCGTCTATGGACAGTACACTAAAAGTGCAAATGGAAAGGTCCCCGGTTATCGTGAACTGGATGGTGTTGCTGATGACAGTGAAGTTTCTACATTCTGTGCTCTTCAACTTCGCTCTGAAGCACCTCGTTGGAAGGGTATTCCCATCATCATTTCTGCCGGTAAAGGTTTGGACCGCGATTACTTTGAAGCTCGTATCACTTTTAAGCGTAGGGAAGGAGGTATGTTCCCTACCGTTGATAGCAGCAATGTTCTAGTCCTTCGTGTTTATCCCAAGGAATTCATTGCCCTCAAGGGACACATTAAACAACCTGGTTTCTCTCGTCAAATTGTTCCTGTGACTTTGGACGTTAAGTATCCCGAAGCTTTCCCTGATACATGGATCCATAAGGCCTATGAAGTGGTTATTGCCGATGCCATTAATGGAAAGCATACACACTTTATTAGTGATGATGAGGTTCGTACCTCTTGGAAAATCTTTGATGATGTCCTTGACACTACAGGCGATTTGTCACCTCTTCCTTATGCTTTTGGTTCCCACCATGGTCCAGATGCCACACTCGAATTTTTCAAGAAGCGTAATTTAGAGTGGGATTAAATCAAAGGAAACCATATCAAGTCTTTTGAACCACCATATTTTTTTTAATACACGGGTTTGTATATTTGTTAAGCTAATGAGCAAACTTCATATATGACATCCTTTCGCTTTGCCTTTTCCCTTTTTCAACTTTTTTTTTTATAAAACCATTTTTCTTATTTAGCTTTACGCTCAATTTAATAATCTAATTTTATGTGACAACGAACATCATCCATAAATATTAAGCCTCTTTTCTTACAAAACTTTGTAGTACATAGTAACGAGATGTGAGTATTATTTTTATTCATCGAAAAAATAAAAACGCTTCAAACATTTTGAGTCAATATAAAAGTATCACATTGCGTTGTAAATTAAATTATAGCTCTCTTGCTTAGTGCTTAACGTTTGAAGAAATGTGTATTTACTGAATCGTATACAAATTTTTTTGACATTATTTTAACTTTTTATTGAATAGAGTTGATAGTGTTCCAACCATTATTAAATTGTATTATTGTATTATTACAAAATATCTGTAAAATAAATAAGATTACCTATACATCGTCTTTAAAAATGACCATGCTAGATAATGCCCGTAACCGTTTTCCACCAAACCAAAGTAAAGAACATGTAATTATGGAGGATCCCAATACACTTTATCTACTGTTAGTAAAAATTGATAAAAAGAGAGATGATCCATCAAAAAACATACATAAATGCCAAAAGAGAGTTACCCCATCCATATCCCAAGGTATCATACATGTCCTGGCCAAAAAGAGGGAATGCAAAAGCAGCAATCGATCGAACACAACAGGCAACTGCTGTCGACGATGCTGCATAAATCATAAAAGAATCAATTAAATAAGTTTGGATACCACGCCAGCCTAACATCAAACCTATATTAAACATGGCTGCGCCAATATCTGGACCAATCCAGTGAGTGTGATACTGCGCAGTCCAACCATAAATAAACAAGCCAGCTGGAAAGAAAAAAGTTCCCAATAAAATTACGGGGACTCGAAATTCAGGTGCCATCTTTCCATTGTTTCTACGTTTTAGGTATCGAAACGTTTTATCAATAAATATACCAGATGCTTGACTGCCAAAGATAAGGCCTATCCCCGAAGCAATGTAGTTTAGGCCAGCGATGGAAGGTCGTTCATGATACTCTTCGGTCCACAATGTGGGGTATGTAGTTAAAACAAGATAGAGAATACCTATAACGGTAAGTTGAGGTGTTTCATTGAAGAAAGTATAACTATTTTACCTACCATATTGAATAGCCATATACGTAGAACATAGTATCACGATAGGTTGGGTGAAAAGCATTCGTATTGGTCTCATTAAAGCTGGAGTGACAAGTTTAAGCCTAGGGATATGCTCGAGATTCCACTCAGTATGATACTTATTTGTCTTTTCAGACTTGTTGAGCTTTCGAGCTTTTTCTCCCAGCAGAGTTTTGGGATATGTTTCTGCAAGCAAGGGCAGAGAAAGGGCAAATATAAAGCCACTGAAGATGGTTGTAGACCAAAAGATCCACTTGTAAGTTGTATATTCTGCAATGAATCCGCTAACGACAGGGCCAATAGTAGGACCCAATAGAGGAGCAAGGGACATCACTGCAACGGCCTTTCCTCTCTCGTCAGGAGTGAACAGATCACTGATACTGAATAAAGAAAACGTTAGTCATTTCATCTTTTAAGGGAAAAAATATATATACTTACGTTCCACTACCGAGACCCATTGGAGTGGCACTACCAAAACCAGCGAGGAATCGAAAAATGTACATTTGCGCTTTTGTCCTTGCAAGACCGCATGCCATGTTGAAGACTTTGACAAAAGGTTAGCTGGAAAGAAGTGAAAAGGAGAAGAAAGACTTACCTATGAAAATCACATTTCCAACTTGCAATAGCATACGACGTCCAAAAACTTCCGATAAAGGAGCGCTAATCATGGGTGAAATTGCAAACACAAGCAAATATATACTTAAAATAAGGGCCTTTTCCGTAGAATTTTGGATATGAAAACGATCTGCAATTTGATCCAAACAAGGAGCCACCATGGAAGAAGCCATGGGACCCAAGAGAGCAAAGGCAGAAACCAAGATTAGCTGGGTCCATTTACGAGCATAGATCCAATTTTTAGGGTTTTTAGGATCGGTTGGAGACTGCCAAGTAACTAAGAAAGGGTCTTCTTTCACGTCAATCTCTGCAGTCTCTACTTTGTCTTGAGGTTTCTTTTCTAGATCCATAAAAGAATTTTGTGAAAGAAAAAAATTAAGCGACCAACAATCACCAAAACGTACGCGATGAAACTCGATTAAGGATGAAAATTTTTGTATTTGATTTGCGAAAAAATGGTAGCGATTGAGATGAAAAAAATAAAGTTTACGCAGTCAAGAGATGCCAAGCAAAGCAAATAACGAGTTTAATAAAACTAAATGAATACAAAAGAAAATACAACAAAACAAAAGAAAGAGAGAGGAAGGGGTAAAAAATTTTGCAAAAATTCACCTACTTAGCACAAACACATGTGTAAGCCTTTTGGGGGGAGGAAATTTTTTTTTTCACCATGCAACGAGGGGGTACGTGTATCCATCCATTTATGATGATTGATCAAAAGGGAAGAAAGAAAAGACGGTTGAAGAAAGGACACTCGTCCGCTCCCTTCACATAGAAAGAAAAACTAGCAAAAAGATTAAGAAAAAGAAAAAAAATTTTTTTTTTCTTTTCTTTTTGCTATTTTTTTTTTTTTTTCTTTTCTTTTCTTCGACATTACCTATCCCCCCTCCCCCCACCCCAGGGAGGATGAACAGGGTTTCGTCCTCTTAGTGTGTATTTGACGTATTGTGTTAATGATGGCCAAAGAACATTTCTTGTTGCAGTTGTAATGTTGATTTATAGTATCCCACAGTTTCACTATCTATTGTTTACGTTTTACCAACCATCACCTTAGTTCACCTTAATTCACCGTTCGTTGCGCTCATTTACCATCCATCACCTTAAATGCTTTACAGTATCTCACAGTAAACACAATGATACTTTTCAAGCGCCAACTTTATCCTACGCAACAGTCATTTTGCGTTGCCCGCATTGGACCCACACATTCGTTTTTACCTTAAATTGGATCGAGAGTTGGTTCGTGATGATGTCAAGACGAGAATGTTGTAAAAGCCAAAGGAAAGGAACCCGAAGGAAACCCGGCGAAACTGTGCGTTTTTATTTCGTTTTCTGCATGACTGGAGAAAAGCTTATTTCTCAAACCTTCAGTCCTTTGAAGTTTTTCCGCTACTGTCAAATTTACAGGCCCCGCAACTTCCCCGGTGCACAGCAAAGTTTAGTTGTCAACAACCCTTTTCTCATTCGATGGGAGTGTTTACCTAAAGCAAACATTGGTGGAGGTGATCCGATGTGTGTTCAGACATCTTACCTGGATGAGCTAATGGTGAATTGGACGGAAAATTTGCATTAGGCGATTTGCATCAATGCATGGCAATCCCCGCTTTTCAACATCACCAATCATTGGATTTTCCGGAAACTTGTCTTTAGCGAATTTCATCATCTTCCCATAGCGAAACTTTGTTTTTTTTTAAGTTACTACTAAAGAGGTGCCGCAATCACTATGGCAGAAGCGATCCTTCTTCTCCGCACCTAAACGATCGCTTAGCCAACGATCATTCGTCCTGCCAACCGAGTGGAAGTAATGAGCGGGGTTGTGACAACGTATCAAAGCATAATGCTTTGGGTGTAATAGGCTCATACCCCAAAACCCCATGTAACACGCCATCATGAAGGAACCCCACTCTATAACGTGGTCACCATGGATTTTCTTGCCCACTAACCGAGGAAAACCCTCCGATGCAAAGGATAAGGTATAGGGGAGTAAGGTAGAGAGGAATAGTTGGAAGTGGGTGGTTGGTAGGTAGGAGAATCGATTGATCGATTGATCGATCGATCGACAAAAATGTTCATACAACGGTCGCCTTTTTTTTTTCTTTTCATGTAAACAATGTTCAAACTATCACCTTTTCGTTTAACCCTGTCTTGCCCTACCTTTATTGATTATTTTTCTTATCTACTTTCCTTCTCTATTTTTCTACTTTTCCTCTAACCTTTTTTTTTCACTCTCTATCCACCACTTTCATACCCATAACCTTTCTCTCAAATCCCATTCATCCCACTCAACCGATTAACTAACTTTCTACTACTATTGCCCCAGACTTTTTCTGCCCAGCCATAGTTAGCGGGGAGTTGGGGCTGCAGCATCGACCCTTACGTATAGTAACTTGTTCCCTACTAAATTCTCACAACCATTTGGACTGGTGTCCCGCATCGTTGGTAGGCAAATTTGCGTTTGAGTTTAACAGGCATAGAGGAAGTGAATGGATTTGGGCTTGGTATGCAACATTACACTTCCTAAAGGGTGTTGTGGAAAGTTTGTTTAGGATGACTATTTTGCACACTAAGTGTCTCGACCCAGGTTGATATGAAAAGCTAAACAATACTACGTAGAAATGGTAGATTGAATTTGCAGTATCCCCGCATTTGGTTGAGTTGGAGGCTCTATTCCATAACATATATAAAGTGTGAAAAAGTTGGAAGGTAAAGGCATCTTTCGAGCTACATTCTCTGATCTTTCCTAAACTTACCCTTCGCAGGTATAATATCAATCCTAACCTCACAGGTATATATATACCCTGCTGAACAAGGATCGTTTTTCTTATTTGTGATCACAGTTTTCGTTGAATTCGTTTTCAAGGTTAATTCACACTAGCGGTACATATCACACCATACCAATACACCTGCAATTTCTTTTTTTTTTTGCTTCTTGTGGCTGTATCTTTGGTTGATTCCCATTCTCTCTCATTCAACTGCCTATTCCAATCCAACAATCGTAAGCGTAAAAGCGTAAGCGTGGAAGCAGTATAATCGCATACCCATTTGTTTACGATCTTTTCACAAGATACTAGGAATTTTTGTCTTGCATTTGATCGAACGAAAATAGGATTTTGAAAAAAACAAAACAAAACAAAACAAAACAATACCAAAGAAATAATTCCAATAAAGAAACTCTTTTTTTTTCATTTTCTATTTGTTTTTTCTTCTCTTTTCTCACTTAAATTCGCGACTTTCTTTTTCTCTCTTCCTATTGAGAATTACATTCCTATTTTCAAATACTTAGGAATTCTTCAGGCAGAGCCTACAAAGTCTTAAAAACAAAATATCCTTTAACTTCACAACATCGTTGTTGGTCTTTTTTTCTTTCCTTCTTCCTTTCTTCTCTTTACCTAAGGCAAAATGAGTAAGACATTGACCATTACGATGCTGTTGTTTGTGTCCATGGCCGGATGGATGTTCGGTGCTGACACGGGTTCCATTGGTGGTATCACCAATATGCGAGACTTTCAATCTCGTTTCGCAGATCGGTATAATCCGGTGACTGACACGTATTCGTATTCTTCAGCGCGGCAAGGTTTAATTACTGGTATGGTCAACGTTGGTTCTTTCTTCGGCTGTTTAATTTCTTCTCCCACTACTGATCGAATTGGTAAGCGTAATTCCATTATTGGGTTCTGTGTTATTTACCTCATCGGCGTTATCATTCAAGTCACCGCTGTTCCATCCTGGGTCCAAATCATGGTTGCTAAGATTTGGACCGGTCTAGGAATCGGTGCCTTGTCTGTGCTTGCTCCCGGTTACCAATCTGAAGTGGCTCCTCCCCATATTCGTGGTACCATTGTCGTTACCTATCAATTGTGTGTTACAGCTGGTATTTTCATTGCCGCTTGTATCAACATGGGTACCCACAAACTTTATAAAACTGCTCAATGGCGTGTATCCATCGGTATTAACTTGCTCTGGGGTATCATCACCCTTGTCGGTGTCTCATTCTTGTCGGAATCTCCTCGTTATCTTGTGTCCATTGGTAAGGATGATGAGGCAATCCAGGTTATGTGTAAGAACGCTGAGCTTCCTCCCGATTCGGACATCATTCAAACGGAATACAAGCAAATCAAGTCGGACTGTGAAGCCGCCGTCGAGGGTGGTCCATGCACATGGCCAGAGATTTTTGGTAAGGAAATCAGATACAGAACATTTTTGGGAATGGCTATTATGTCCTTTAACCAATTGACCGGTTGCAACTATTATTTCTACTACGGTACCCAAGTGTTCAAGGGAACCGGTATGGAATCTCCTTACTTGGCCTCATTGATTCTTGATGCCGTTAACTTTGGATGTACGTTTGGTGGTCTTTTCGTACTTGAATATTGCGGACGTCGTGTTCCATTGATCATCGGTGGTGTTTGGCAATCCATTTGTTTCTTCATCTATGCAGCTGTTGGTAATCGTGCTCTTACTCGTAAGAATGGTACCTCAAACCATCGTGCCGGTGCCGTTATGATTGTGTTCTCATGTCTTTTCATTTTCAGTTTTGCTCAAACTTGGGGTCCTGCCGCATACGTTATCGTTGGTGAATCGTATCCCATTCGTTATCGTTCCAAGTGTGCTGCCGTTGCGACAACTAGTAATTGGCTTTGGAATTTCTTGATTTCCTTCTTCACTCCATTTATCACCAACTCCATTGGATTCAAGTATGGTTACATCTTTGCATCGTGCAACCTTTGTGCCTCCATCGTAACGTTCTTGTTTGCTCACGAGTCCAAGGGTCTTACCTTGGAAGAAATTAACGAACTCTATCTCTCTGACGCCAAACCCTGGATGTCACGTCCCAAGAATTTGTCGGAAATGGCAGAAGCCAAAGAAGTGGAGCGCGAGGAGACTCGTCCAAAGGGCGAATCAGCCAGATATTTGGAGCACGCTGATTCCAATTCCGATTCTGAAGACCTCTCTTCCAGTGCGAACAACGACGTTCATGAGCCTGTTGCCCGCCAAGATCCATTTAATGAAAATGAAGTGGAAAAGTCTCGTACCCGACCAAGCCAAGAATCATACACAACCTCCTCCAACTAATTTCGGTTTGATTGTTTTGGTTTAAAATTTTTTTTAAATTTTTTTTTACTTTTTATTTCCTCACATTTTCCTTATTTTCACCTTCTCATCCTTTTGTTCCTCTATGAAAATTCTGTTTACTCTTTTACACACCTGTATTTAATTGTTTTTTGTTTGATTCCGTTTTCTGCTTTAAGGATGTTTACAATTCCGACCCACATTCGCCACGCCTGAACCTGCGTTTCCTTAGCCATGCTCGTTCACGCCATAAGGAGAAAGCCATAAAGAACACGACTTGAAATTTGGAATGTCCTATTTCATGCAAAGTAAAACTCAATTTCAATTGTAGTACGATTTTTCAGTCTAAAAAAGCTAAACCGATTTCCAAGTGAATCAAGCTGGCCGATCAATCCATCGAAATACGCGAAAATCTCGTTCTATTATTTCTCTCAATTCCTTTCCCTACCTCTTCCAATCTTTCCAACAACCATAATTAGCCGTTTAATAATGTATCATTTCTACTTTGCTCGTATGTATAAAATTGATTTTCATTCAAAATAATACAAGAATTATTCTTTCACTTTAGCGATAATTTACACATAAAGTGCAACAACTTTTGTAGATGTACGACTCTGTAAAATATAGAAATTAATAGCTAAAGGCAATAAAAATCCACGGTACATTGGGAGAGTAGAGTGAACCTAAAATTAGTAAGAAAAAGAGAAAAAAAAAAAAAAAATATTAAAATAACTAGTAAATGAGCAGCAGTTTTTTTGTAAGAGGTAAATTTTTGTAAATTGTGAATGGTATTGTAAAATGAATTTATATACATAATAAAATTTAGAAAAAAAGAATATTAACAATTGATACAATTAAATAAAACGATAGGAATTTAAAAATAAATAAATAAACAAAATAAATATCCCCCAAAAAAAAAAACAATTAAATTAAAGAAAAACTAAAAAATAAAATAAAATATAAGAAACCAACTTTAAAGGATCCAACGTTAATAAATCCATACTAGAATATTTCATTTTAGCCTTTACAATTTTCAAAACAGACTTGCCTTTACCCAATTGAAATATACAAAACATGGTGGGAAAGAAGCAGCCTCTCTGAATCCACGACTCATAATGAGCGTTTTATGGACTTTTATTAGTGTTATAGCGAAAAGTATTTTCGAAACATAAAACATATTCACTGTTAACAGCATAAAGGTTCATTTCTGAACAGTATAAAGACTCATGTTTATTAGTATGCTTGAAAAAAACCATTGTCTCAAACCACTGTCTTAATTCAAGATACAGACATTTTACAGGGCTTATTAAAAATTCCCAGTGTTTTTTTTTTTTCGCACCGTTAATACACGTGCTTCCGCAAGCCGACACACAACCCTAAAATGAAGCCGAAAAAAAAAAACAAACAAACCGCTGATAATTAGAATAGCAATAATAATATTTTCGATCTAAAAATCTCCTAGTCAATTTTTTCTAATTTTATTTTGTTTCTTTTTATCTCCTTATAAACACTCTTTCAACTTTACCTTTGCATTCATTTCCCTTTGCTATTCTTCTCCTTTCCTTCCTACTTCCTTCTCTATACCTGTATCGCAGCAAGACGAATTACGCGGCTGCGTTCTTCCACCTTAAACCGCTTTTCCCATCGTTTCCCCACTTTTTTCTCTGCTAATTAAGGAATCTGGACAGTCCACAGTACGAATTGTGCTTTTTTCATTATCAAAATTGGCGGTAAAAGTGGAGATGTTTTGTCTAATGTAGTCTAGGAATGTGTGCGATTTTTTTCTTGAGGGATGGACGTTTGCTTTGATATCGAAAAGGGTGGATATTTCTTTGTAGAGCTATTGAAATTTCTCTAAAAATTTCACAATAATCAATTCTCCATTCTGCAGTGCTTATAAACCCTTCACACTTAGCAAGCGTTTTCTTAGCTTTTCGCTCTTATGCTCAAGGAAATCAACAAATGCCACTTTTCGTCGCTACCCCTCTTCCCCTCCTTAATCAACGAATAGAGAGATTCCTACCGCACTACTTTTCCTACTTGTATTGCCCTTGACTGCGCTTCATTGGTAGACTCCGCAATATTCCCCACCCAAAAAGACGAATTAACGATGAGCTACTAATCAATCGCATGGGCCCAAGGGAAACCAAGTACCAAACTTCCAAGAAAAAGGTTAAACGCCGATTAACGAGGCATATAATTAGCAAAATCAAGGTGCGAAATCTGCTAATTTGTCAAATGCCGCTACATAGTCTCTTGTCATTTATGCCTCGTTGAGTGGGTGCCCTCATTTTGAGGGGAGTGCAGGAAACTTTAACCACCCAGGTATTCGCCATCTGTGTACCCCATCTTCTTTCATATAAAAGGAGGTCTTCCCTCCTACAGTACGGGTTCTCACATCCTCGAAAGTGGATGGCATATTGTGTGTCCAACAATTCGTGCTGTAGGATGAGTGTTCGTTATAACGAGAAGATGTCAAATTGAAATTGACCTTACATTAATGTATGAAAAACGGTGTAAATGAAAGCAACTTTTGGTCTTTACTCTTATCATGAAGGGATTTAACACGTCTGGCAATACACGGTAAGATGTGTAGTACGTGTGCGTATGCGTGAAATGAGGATTGTTTGTCTGGAAACCTGGTGGACGCGATTGTGAAAGAAAAAGAGCGTTTCAAAAGTATTGGATAGGTCCATTAAAACATGATTCTATTAAAAACGCGTAAATGCATTTTTTTTAAAAAAAGATAAAGGATAATGAAACAATTTTTCCTTTTTCCTTTTTGGATCATCTCGTCTCATCTCTTCATATCATTTTCTGGTTTGTTTATACTTGTCTCGGGTTACTACGCTCTGTTATTTCTCAATAGTGATATAACTATCGTTGTATACTCTTCTCTCTCTTAACTATTATCTTCCCTCTCTTCCTTATAGGTATCTTTACGAGTCTTTACACGGTTCATCCTTGGCCTACCTTAGCGGCTTGCAGTACAGTTGAACAACAACAACAACAACTAGAAAATCAATTCATCTTATATCGCCTCCCTACGAACTACGATAAGATTTTGTAAGGATGCGTCTAATAGATCTCTTTAATCTACCTTTACCGCAAAAGTCTCCACTCTTGCCATTTCCTCTTAGCATTGGCATACACTACACCTCGTAAAGCAACGGCATAGCAACCAACGTTGCAATCGTCGTTGCAATCTACTTTTTTAATGTACCTCACTGGCGGAGTGGACAGTTATGGTGCATTCGGAATAGTGCCGTACTAATTTGACCATCCTATCTTTCCCACTAACGGCAGGAAGTGCCGGAGTCGTCATTTTCTCCGCATTTTCTCACGTTTGCACGAGACTAGTTTACAGCCCTCTCCACTTGGCTTTTTCCAATATTAGACGCTTATAGGTACACCAACTGGATAGGGTTTCACCGGCCACGCAAGCCAGGATCAAAATACTGGTCGAGACCCTTTCATTACCCTCTTCAGCTTACCTAGTCCGTTCTTCACGTTCGATGGTTGTCACAAGTACAATATGGACAGTTTTGCTATCAATGTGACATTTGGTAGAAAGTAGCAGAGGTTCGTCTGTAAGTTTTTTACTGTGCAGTGCTGGATCATCCCTACTGTGGGTCATTCCTTGGTAGTTTTGACTATGATTCGTTATTATTTTGTGGGTGTAATACCTTTGTATTCGACTTCTTTAGTGTTAGATGTTTGCCTTAAGGGAGCCGACAGAGCTTTCAGTTATTCAACCTCGGCCTTGGATGCCATTCTCGTCATAAATGGTTCCGCATTTGGGAGTGCAAAACTGAGCATAATTGCTTCCTCTCTTCACCAATAGTAGACCTGCATGTACGGTGTCTAGCCTACGTGAATCGATTTAGCTACGCTGTCAAGGACACTCCCCGCAACCCCGCAAGCGCCCCACATCCATTATTGCATGTATTTTTTTTCTATATAAGTAGCCCGCTCACTTGAGTAGCCTTCTACAGCTTCTGCTCCAAATTGTACGTTTTACTTAGTAAAATCTGTGGTTTACGGTTAATTTAACTTTTGTTCGACGGGGTTTCAGTTCCTTCGGCTTTCCTTTTTTTTAACCCACTCTTTTATTTTTTAAAGCGTCTTCGTTTTTCTTGTTTGGAACGCTCTAGCATATCCATTAATCACATTTTCATACACCCCTTCCCTCATCCTTTTGCGGTTATTTAATCCTTTAAAAAACCTCTATTCTTTTCTATTTAATTTCGCTGGTTCATATTATCCACATTCCCTTTACATTAATACTACATACTTCACTTTTGCAACATAGAGCTTTGTGAAATCTCATCTTTTTAAAATAGATTTTGAAACGTTTATTATTTAATAAAGTTTCAATCACATCATTACATATTATTTTTTGTGCCCTATATTTTTAGTATTCGAATTTACTTAAAATGGGTAAGACATTGACCATTGTCATGTTGGTCTTCGTGTCCATGGCCGGATGGATGTTTGGCGCCGATACCGGTTCCATTGGTGGTATCACCAACATGAGAGATTTCCAATCTCGTTTCGCAGATCGGTATAATCCGGTGACTGACACGTATTCGTATTCTTCAGCGCGACAAGGTTTAATTACTGGTATGGTTAACGTTGGTTCTATGACTGGTTGTATTTTGTCTTCTCCTCTTATGGATCGCATTGGCAAGCGTGTTTCCATTATGTTTTGGACTATTGTTTATTTGATTGGTATTATTCTTCAAGTTACCGCTGTCCCATCTTGGGTCCAAATCATGGTTGCTAAGATTTGGACTGGTCTTGCCATTGGTGCCTTGTCTGTGCTTGCCCCCGGTTTCCAATCTGAGGTTGCTCCCGCTACCCTTCGTGGTACCATTGTCACCACCTATCAATTGGCTGTCACTGGTGGTATTTTCATTGCCGCTTGTATCAACATGGGTACTCACAAGTTGCACAAGACTGCTCAATGGCGTGTATCCATGGGTATTAACTTGCTTTGGGGTATTATCATGTTCATCGGTATTTCTTTCCTTCCTGAATCCCCTCGTTATTTGATTGCTATTGGTAAAGATGAAGAGGCTCTTGACATTATGTGCAAAAACAACGTTCTTCCTCGTGAACACGAAATTATTCAAACGGAATACCATGTCATTAAAACTGACTGTGAAGCTGAAATGGCCGGTGGTCCCGCTACTTGGGGTGACATTCTAGGTGCGGATATTCGTTATCGTACCTTCCTTGGTCTTGGTGTCATGTCTCTTCAACAACTTACCGGTGATAACTACTACTTCTACTATGGTTTCGAGGTGTTTGAGGGTACTGGTATGAACTCTCCTTATCTTTCTGCTTTGATTCTTGATGCCGTTAACTTTGGATGTACGTTTGGTGGTCTTTTCGTCCTAGAGTTCTTTGGTCGTCGTATGCCATTGATTATTGGTGGTGTTTGGCAATCCATTACTTTCTTCATTTACGCAGCTGTTGGTAATCGTGCTCTTACTCGTAAGAATGGTACCTCAAACCATCGTGCCGGTGCCGTTATGATTGTGTTCTCATGTCTTTTCATTTTCAGTTTTGCTCAAACTTGGGGTCCTGCCGCATACGTTATCGTTGGTGAATCGTATCCCATTCGTTATCGTTCCAAGTGTGCTGCCGTCGCTACCACTGGTAACTGGTTGTGGGGTTTCCTTATTACTTTCTTTACTCCCTTCATTAGTGACTCCATTGGATTCAAGTATGGTTATATTTTCGCTGCCTGTAATTTGTGTGCTGCTTGTATTATTTTCTTGTTTGCCCATGAAACCAAAGGTCTTACCTTGGAAGAGATTAACGAACTGTATCTCTCCGGCGCTAAGCCCTGGATGCCTAGGCCCGAGAATCTCGGACAAGCTGCAAAGCAACAACAAGAGGTTCTTGAAAAATCTCGTGGTGTTCAAGGTGAAAGTGCCGCTCATCTTGAAAACGTTGACAATGAGGGTATGGAGGATACTTCGAGTAACGACATTACATCTTCTACCTCTTCTTCTGAAGGCCGTGCTAAGCCTGAGTCTAACTATGTTGATGAACAAGATCGCTACGCATAAGTTTGTTGACCGAAAATGGCAATGCTTTCGGTTTACACGAATCGGTAGTTTTTAAATGTTATTTCTTTTTAATGAGTATGTGTTTTTTGCTGATTCATCCTTCATTAAAATCGAATTGTATAATTGGATTTTGGCTGTGCCAACTTTGAGAGTTATTTTTTATTTGCATTTCCTTTGTCGTTGTTATTCAAACTGTTCCGTCCTTTCTGTTAGAGATATTAATATTAAGTTGGTGTGCATGCTTTTTAACTGGTAATGTTTTTATGAGTGGCCCGGTCCTTATTACTATGGAAAGGCGTTGATGAGGAACTGGCAGGGATTGCATTATAATTTTAATAATAATGTAAACAGATAATTTAGTTAAATGCTGATAGTTTTTTCGTTAAGGATTAACAAAAATTAAACAGTTCCTTATTTCTAATGTGCTATTACATATCGTTTTGTGTATTGCGAATTGTAGACATTGAGTAGAAAGGTATGCTGAACAGTAAATAAGCGTAGTATCTAATTGTTGATATGTTATTTAATCCTTGAATGTTTTTGAATAGCATTCGTTCAATTTATTTACCTGGTTAGAACGATGCAAAAAAAGGTTTCCGGTAAGTAATCAACGATATTTACGAGTTAAGTCGGGAGACGTTCAATTCTACTTAGAGTGAAACATTGAAAGCTATGGTTGAAAATATTATACTTAAAACTATACGTGAAATGCCATCGGTGCGTATCTGTGAATAATCCTCATAAAAATCCAAGCTACAAGAAAACGCTATTAGCCATGCTTGTTGAACGCAATCGCATTTTGTAACGTTAAATAAATTTACATATGCCCGAGATTACACTGACTACAAGTCACTAAATGATATTTATGATAATACCAGAAGAATTTGATAATGCAGTTGTAAACCGCTGCATTGCAATACGCAGAGTATTTGCCATCTACAAGAAATATATAAAGTACAAATCAATGGTTGATTTGCTTTGAAGAATTTGCATATAATTCGTTTTTTTAAAGGATTTTATTTAAACTTATTATTTTGATAAAGCTTTCTCTCCGGATTAGAAACGTTAGAGCTCACATACCAAGTTCAATAGTAATTTATCTGTCTGGGCGCAATGGTTAAACGCAGTTCTCATCGCCAAGTAGTTTTGGATGAAGACGATGAAGAAAATTATAATAATAACTTGGACGATGAGAAAATGGAGGTTCTATTAATTCCACAATCCAACAGCACAACTTTTGCGTCTAGTGATGCAACTCAAATGTACAAAAAGTCTCGCATTAGCAGTAATTCAGAAAATAAAAAACAAATCCCCGATACAAAAACTTTGCTCGAAACGTTCCAGAAAATAAAAAAAACTCTGGAATGTCCCATTTGCACAGAAGCTTTACAAAGACCTTTTACCACTCATTGCGGTCATACATATTGTTACGAGGTAAGTGAAAATTTGATGCTTAACACTGGAATAACTTTTCATTATCATTGAATTCCCTCATTGTGAGTGAAATATTGAAAGAGCAAGATTATATCTTTAAAAGTTTCTAGATTTACTTTTTTTCTATAAAGGATTGAAACTAATAAATAGTGTCTTCTAAATTGGTTAAAAGAGTCAAAATCTTGCCCAACTTGTCGCCAAAAACTGTATACACAACCTTCACCAGCATATCTTGTATATGAAATAATGAATGTGGTTGCTGCCTCAAACAGTGGCTTCCCACTTGTGGGAATCAATGAAAATCCAGCAAAGAAGCAAAAGGAGGTATTGTTTGATGGGATGTTTAAACAAGAAGATTCTCATTACCCAAGAAGTATCCTTGTTGATTCTGAAGATGGAGTTTTACGATGCGCTCGTTGCCAATGGGAATTGGAAAATCCGTACCATTGCGATCATTGCGGTTTTCAAATATCGGATGACCAAGATTCTGGTCGTGAATGGTTTTGGGATGGAGAAAATGCTGAGAGTGATTCCAGCCTAAATGGCGATAACACCCGTGGTGGGAATATCTCGACTAACCGCGCATTTAATAATATGGGACATGCGCCAATAACTGCAGTACCACAAGATTGGCTGAGATTTGACGAAGGAGAAGAATTTGTGGGGTCTGATTTAGAATCTGATTTTTCTGGTCCAGGTGAGTACGATGTTGATGATGGATTTATAGATAATCGTGCTACAAGCCAATTATCTCCTGTCGAAAGTGACGATGACTTCGTAGCTCCTGTCAATGGAAGTAATGGAAATGGTATTACTGCTTTGGATAGCACAGATAGTGAAGAGATTGATATTATGAACGGCTTCGATGAAGAGCGCGACTCTGGAGGGACGAATATGGTATCTCGATCTGAGACCTGTTATAACGATGGGCAAAGATACGATGAGTTACGAAGAGAGCTTGCTGACATTCAGAATGAAAGTTTGGATTCTCTCAATTCTTCCTCAAATAATTCTCCTTCTCATAACAATATTCATTCCAGGCAACATCCATTCTCATCAGATGAGGATGAAGGAAATATTGTAACTAATGGAACAGGCCTCCGTAGTTCACAATCATCCAGCCAGAATAGAGGATTTGATCTTGAACCCTATTCCGAGGTATTCACTGCAAGCTATCCACGTCGGCAAGCTCGGCGAACTCGTACAATACAACTAGACTCTGACGAAGAATCATAATTACTCAACTCTAACGAAGAAAAAATTATACCGAGAAATCAAGTAACCTTAACCTGGTCTATGGTTTCTGTTCATGATGAATGATTTAATTGTGATTTGGATTTTGGGTCTCTAGAGCATAAGACACTAAAATTTAGCATACATGTCGGATTTATGACTAAAAAAAAAAATTCAATACTAATGATATTTGTGCATGTTTGTTTTGTCTTATAATTATACCTGCCATTTAACCTCCTAGTTGATACAATTAGTTTTAAATATTATAAAAAAAATGCTAAATATTGTTTTACCGTGTAACGTTGAGACGAATACAACTTCGTCACCTTCTTCGAGGTTATATTCTTCCTTTTCAAGAAGTTCCCAATCCTGGTCATTTACTAAGACGATGATCCCCGGACGTCTGCAGGGAAGTGTTAGTTCTGCAAAATCATTTAAAACATCGTTTGAGCCTGAAAAAGATGATACCACTCCATGTTCACTTACACAGTCCCATTTAAAATAAATAAATCTTTTTGAGAAGGCTTTTCTATTATTTGAGCCATATAATCAATCAATGATCCCAACTTAGTTGAGCCAAGGTTTGAAAGTGACAACGACAACGCTTTCTGCTTATTGAAGAGCAAGTCAAGCCCACCTCTACAATAATAGGTTACCAATTGTAATAAAATATGACACCTACAGTAACTCTACTTTTATAGCCATTGTTTTTTAAAACTTTGGGGATTCGTGAAAGCAACGCAAAATGTACGTTCTAACTGTATATTCCACTGTAGTTGTTAAAGAGTGATAGAAATTCAGTGTCATGTCAGCTACGCAGTTTGGTATCTGTTTAGCGTGTTTTATGACTCACTACGTTATGTATCATTATATGTCACACGCTAACCACCGTATTATGAATACCCGTTGATAACAACTGCTGACTCGATTCCTCAGTTTAGTTATTAGATATATTGGTATTCGATACTATTAGACTTCTTATAACAATAAATATAATATTGTTAGTTAACAGGGCGCATACCGCTATATTGAAATTACTAAAAACCTCACCGCAGTTCTACGTATCCGTAAATCAGATACCAAACTGCGTAGCTTACATTTAAGGAAAGCTAAGTTGGGGTGAATAAAAAAGGCAGTGACAAAATAAATGTGTCAGAAGCAATCCACTGCCTCGTTCAGTTTTTTCGTTCTTCTTTTTTTATGCCATTGTTTGAAGGAATTAGTTGGAAATTTGTTTGAACAATTTTATTATTTTGTTAAAAAGTCTTTAAAGTGGTTGGAATTGGACTACAGAGTGAATATTCTTGATTTCGCTGTTTCGTTTGTCGCAATCACAACAATTGAACTATTTGTGTGTATATCATTCAATAATAGATTGTTTCTAAGAAATGAAGAATAAAGATTATCCCTTGAGGTCGTCTATGGATGAATTGAGTACAAAAAACGATAATGAAATTGATTTGGAAAAAGGTCCTCTCCCAGAATACAATTCAGAAGATGGGAGCACATTGCCTCCATATTCAGGTAAGTGTTGTGTTGTTGGTGGATAAGATAAAGAATTGAGTGTGTCAAGGATTATTTGCTGTGTCTGTTTGTTTTGATTTACAATGTTTTTGTTGTATTTGTTTGTTTACAACTTGACATATTACGAGCATAAATTCGTCTAACAGGGCACACACTTTCTTCCTTCTACATCATTTTAAAAAAAAAAAACCAAATTTCAAAAGTTATTTATTTTATTAATGCTTTCAGAAATTTGGAAATATATTAAAACTGTATCTGAGGATTCAAGTACAGGACCTACAGAAATTGCAAATCCCAATGTCGAAAGAAGACAAGAATTCAAAGATTCACATCCAAATATATATTCCCTTCTGAGACTACTAATATCAGTTCTTGCAGTTATTGTTGTCTTTTTTACTGCATGGGTTTGTGTAAACCCGTTGGAGAAGTCGATATTCGGCAAGGTAGCTTTCTCCGTCACAATTGGTATAACATGTCCAATAGTGTTTATTGTTATTTTCTGTAAGCTATGCATGAAGTTGTTAATATGTCCATTCACTAACTCATTAGGCTTCTTTGAAACTTGGACCCAGGCAGTGGCACAATGTATAAAGGTGACTGTAATTTTCTTGGCACAATGTGTAAAGGTGACTGCAGTTTTCTTGGCAAAATGTGTAAAGGTAATTGCGGTCGGTTTGTATAACTCAAAAAAAGATTTGGTGGTTACAATCTGGCTCGCATGGGTAGTCATTTGTTTTATACTCTTTGGTTGCGTCAAGGATGGTAGACTAAACTTAAATAAGGCACTCATCTGTTCCACATGCAGTATTTCGGCTGCTTTATTTTTCATTTTATTGCTTGGTAAGTGAAATTATCTTGCTAAACGCTAACATACAGTTTGTATTCCAATTTGGACACTCAAGCATATGCTTTTTGGTTTGTTTCAAGTGCTGGGTGTACAAAGTTGTGTCGTTATTGTAACGAAAGGTTTGATGTATTTATTTGATAAACATATCGACGCGACAGGCTACGAAATTGAAGCCTCTTCACTCTTTGTTATAGGAAATTTTCTTTTCTTTTACGAAATGGGTTCGTTATATATTCCTGTAATTTACTCTAACCATACCAGAACGTCCAGGTGCTCTCAAAAGGATGCCCAAATTTATCGGGAATGGTATAGCTTCTTTCCTAGGTATGTGTATTCAACCAACTGTATGAATGATTTTTTACTTACCCGACTAGGAGGTTTAGGAAATGCATTTGGAGGGATAGGAAATGCATTTGGAGGGATAGGAAATGCAATTGGGCGGATAGGAAATGCGTTTAGAGGTGCCAACGATAATAATGACATTCCCTTGGGAGAAATGGATGTTGAAAGCGAAGTCTAATTGCTTTATTAATGTGGTTGTCGCTCCAGTTGGAAAACCTCTTTACCAAAATCACCAACGCAGAGAAGCTGCGGCGTTTTTTAAAAATAAGCACCAACATACTTTAATTATTCTCTTGCCTTATAAGTTTGTGAGATATAAGCTTAACTCATTCTTTCAATTACCAAAAATTGCCAACCAATGCATTCTACGATGTTGGATAATGTGCATTGAGGACCGAAGTCTTTATTTATTATGTATGCGAGTCTAATTATGTGTCTTTTTTAATGATACTCTACGCTACAAACAATAATGGTTTAACTTGTTTACGACAACTTAAAATCAACTAATGAAATCGGAAAACTCGTTGTTCCGCCTTGTTAAATTCACAATTTCATTTTCGTTTATTGCATTCATTTCTCCTTCATCTTGATTCTTAATGAATCAAGCTTAATTATCATTTTTTCCATTTGTTTAATGGTTTACTTTAATACAAACAAATTTCAATGTTTACGAAATAATGAATAGCATAATAAAATATTGTGACTCAGAACGATGATTTGTTATCGTAATAACCTAAAGACATATTGCAATAGTGAGTATGTAATAACGCAGTAAACGTATATACTGGTTTTATGTTGAGTTTCTTAATGATGCATAAGGAAATCTAAGTTGGGGTGAATAAGAAGGGCAGTGACAAAATAAATGTGTCAGAAGCAATTACATTTTGAAAATGAGTTTTGGAATTTTACTTTTCACTTGCTATTATTGAAAAAACAGTTTGCTTTGAAACGACTATTGCTCATTTATTTATGTTGAACGGCGGGAACTGAACTCCAGAGTGAATATTCTTGATTTTGCTGTTTCGTTTGTCGCAATCATAGCAATTAATTCGCGCATGTGTTTTGTTAAATAAAGAATTATCTTGATGAAACGAAGAATAATTACACTTCCTTGAAAAGTTCTATAGATGAAGAAGATGAATTGAAGACAGATCATGAAATTGATTTGGAAAAAGGACCCCTCCCAGAATATGATTCAGAGGAGGAAAGTACATTGCCTCCATATTCAGGTAAGAATTGTAAATAATAAGAAAGGAATTATTCAATTGAAAGTTGAAGCTTGCCATCGTAGTCAAATTGCATGCTTTGGTCATTGTTTACAGTTGGCCATGCAATGCACACACTTTGATACATGCTTTTTCTTAACTAAAGTCTTTCAATCATATTAATTTAAACAGATCATGCACGTTTAAGCAATTCTCCTAACACACATAGAGAAAACAATCCTTCCAGGTCGACAGATAATTCTTCCCCTTTGTTGATAAAACTGCTAATATCATTCACTTCAATCATTCTATTCAATGCTCCAGCAGTTTGTTATCTAAAGTATAAGGACGCTTTTTTTAAAAATTATGGTGCAGCGGAATGGACATTATTTGGATTTTGGTGTCTTGTTTGCACTTTGGCTTTAATATTCTTGACTTGTAAGTGAGACGATGGGGTTATTCTTACCTTCAGTCACTAACTCATTAGACTTCTATGAAATTTGGACCAAGGCAGTTAAAGTAACTGTAATTTTCTTGGCACAATGTGTCAAGGCTTGCGGAAAAGGAATCAAGCACTTTTTAAAGAAGTGGAGAAACATGTTTTTTGCTTTTTGTAAAAGTTCTATTTTTTGCTTGGTTTTATTAAAAGGTGTAAACAAATTGAGTTCACATTTAGGTGATCAACAATGGGGATGGAAATGCTCGGCATCCGCTTTCACTTTCATGGCTGTATCAAGCATTCTCATATTCATTGCTGAAACAGGTTTGTTGTTTACTAAACAAAATTAATACTGACAACATAGTGGAACCGGGATCTTGCTCTACGCATTTACTGACCAGACTTGCAACAACTTGCGGTAAAGATGATAAAAAGAAGTGTACTTTAAATGTGTTTACTAATTATTTTTAGATCGTGATGCCAGACAACACGTGAATGAATACACTGCTATTCCGTTACGTGAGATGAACCCTGAAAATGAAGCCTAATTATATTGCTAACTTTACTATTGATTTATAAAGGCGCTTTTCTCACGAAACTTCTCTACAAGAATGTGCAATGGAAAGAAGCATCTATATAATTGTGATTTACCAAACAAATCATGATGTGTTTAGAGTATTTCAGATGTATTTTTATTGCATGATTTCATTTCCTGACGAAATGGATGAGCAAGTGCATTGCTTGAAAGATTCTGCGATGTTGGATAACATACACTGGGAATTGAATATTAAAATAATGGTTTTATTTATTCGTTTTAAAATAGCAGTTCACTAATTGACTGTTATCATCAACTAATGAAATTGGAAAACTCGCTGTTCCTCCTTGTTGTATTCACAATTTCATTGTCGTTTATTGCATTCATTTCTCTTTCATCCTGATTCTTAATGAATCAAGCTTAATCATCATTTTTTCTTCTGTTTACTGGTTCAATTCAAACAAATTTCAATGTTTACAAAATAATGAACAGCATAATAAAATATTGTGACTTAGATAGACGAAATGTTATCGCAATAACATGTCAGCTACGCAGTTTGGTATTTGTTTTAACAATACATAGAACTGTGTTGGGTTTCCTTGTGATCTATTATATTGCGATACGCAGGTAGTATGAGTAGCAACTGAGTATAACATACCTATCCCTAATATAGCATATGACTGAACTTCGTTCCTCAGTTCAGTAGGAGCTCTATTTATAATATTTTTATATTGTTTGTTTTGACACATGTAGTAAATAGTTTGCCTTGGTGACTTGAATACAACGGATTTGCAAACATTACATCTATCGGTGACAACGTAACGTACATAGGGTAGTATTGTTAATGAAATTCGAACACAAGAGTCATAGTGCTTTACACTATATTATGCACCTCTTCATCTTTGAGCCTATTCTTGAGCATAATTACTATTGATCATCTTGTAATTTCATAAACATTTTAATTAACTGCCAAATGAATATTTTGCTATGAAGATGATCTATTCGAATGTTCCTTAGTTCACATATAATCTATTCCAGTATGTTTAGAGTACTACACCCATCACTCTATACATCTTTTAATAGTTATATTGATTTTGCGGGAAGCAAAGCGTCGTATGAAGATCACATGCTTAACCATCGTAGAGTGTGTCCATAAAGCTTATGAGTTGAACATCGAATGCTTCAAGCAATTAGCAGGTACGCTTTTAGTTTGATATATATACTTTTTTTTAACTTTGGTTTAAGGATGCTATTGAAATATTCGACAATTCTATTTTCCTTCTCACAAGACTCTACCCTTATCAAATTTTGAAATTTAGCGATTTGCAGTCTGAGATCGACTCCCTACACTTGTTTTATAGACCTTTTTGCTCGTTTTCGAAACTACAGTAATTGGGTTAATACTAGAAAAGCAATAGCTAAGAAGAAATGGCCTCTTTTTTTTTTAGAACCGAATCTGCGAACAATTTAAAAATGCTTATATAGTAAATTCCTCGTTCCTCATATAAGGAATTTTGTTAGTAAAGCACGACTTGAAATTCCGTTAAAAAACACTCACTTTAATTTCCAATTAGACAATAGGAAACATTGGGCGTACATGGTTGCTTGAATTAATTAAACTTATTGCAGGTCTGAACCTTCGAACCATTTGTGAAAATGCCTCCAATAAAAATCGTTTCTTCTAATTACTGAATGAATATTAGTAACGCTTGAAGTAATTGTGAATACCTATGAATCAGTAAGACAAAGATAATTTCCATTTATCCTTTATAGCATGCAGTGTACCAATATTAAACCTGATCAGATACCTCAAAGGGCTGTAACTTTTACTCTTTGTTTGAATTTACAAACCCTGTCAACTCATCAAATGTAAACGATCGCTAAGACTTACTGAATTATTTAATAAAGGCGGCAAAGCCCATGCCTTCGATTTAATACTCCCCGCCAAGTATGCCATCTAATTTATATACTATTGCATACTGCTGCGTCGTCTTTTAGTCACAAACGAAATTATCGTCTCATGGCTTGCTGCATGATTTTTACTTAGCATGATAAGACGATTGCATGAAAGCAACCGCCTTTACATTTAATTGAAGAAGGGAACAGAAATAAACAAGTCTAAAGTGCCTCAAACATTATATTGTAAATTTTTGCAAAATAAATATAGCTTATAAACTGCTCTAAAGAAGGAAAAGAAGAAATCGTTAATGATATAAAATCTCACAACATATTGCATAGGCCAATAAGAAACTGCTCTTATTTTATGTGAAGACTTCTTCATATTAATTTAGGCTGACAACTTCAATTCGCTAATACGATTTGGTAAAAACACATCTTTGTATTTGTTCCATAAGCCTTCAAGTCTTCGGATGTACTCTTCATGAACCTCATAGATTTCTTGATTTGTGGGGTGAGACTTTTTAGGAACATCGATGGGCTCTCCAACAACGATGTTAATAGGTTTACGCCAAGGCATCAACCCAAAAGTTTTGTTTAATAGTCCACGACCATAGAAAAAGGGGACTGTAAATCCTGCAATTTTTTTGACAATTTCTTGAAATTTGTAGATACGAGTACGCGGATTGTTATCAACCTGTTCAAAAATGTCTTGTGTTGGTTAGCAAGATACTAAAGTAAACAACATCAAAGTAATTCGACGACTTTTTAAGCTATCTAAAAATACTAAAATTCAATCTTACCAGACTCTCCAAAAGCAAAGCAAGGGACTAAACTGGATCCTGTTAAAAAAGCTAACTTAACGAACCCGAAACGCTTTTTAAGTACAAGATTGTTTTGACCTGGACGGGACAAAAGAGACTCTTGAGCTCCCCCGATAACAATCAAAACACTATCACCTGGCTTACGGGAAAGAATGCTAACACAGGATTTCTTGGATACTGAGTTGATGTTTAAAGCCATGAGATAGTCACGGTAAACCGGCACATAAAAGTTAGAATTAAGGGTCAGGACAGAAACGTTGATGCCAGGAAATAATTTACTAAAATCGGCCCCTAATAGCATAAGGTTAGAAATTAAATAAGAAAACTATGTGTGGAATTAAAAGGGAAAACACTGATGTAGAGTAGCCTCTAATTTCCGGGTTCTCCATCATAACATACCCTCCGAAGCAAAACCACCGAATGCACCAAGCGAAATAATTCCGTGTGGATGATATCCAAATATGTAATTTTTTTCAGAGTCAAGCTCAGTAGTTTTATGCAGACGAATGGGGAAGTAATGACAAAACCAACGATAAGGGGGAGCATTGCGCAGCCAACGTTTTTGCCGATCTTTTCCTGTTACAAACCCATCGTCATATATTAACCAAATCAAATAAACAATTAAAAACTAAAGGAATGAAGGATTAGTAAAATGGACTGTAAAAAAAAATAGATGGATCAGTTTTCAACATTTGAGAAAGGGAAGCGAGACGGATTATTTTTGTAGTCCGAAAACCGAAAAGTACTTAGTATCATCGAACAAACATGAGATACCTAACGCCTTTTTTCAGCAATTCGAATCGCGATACATTTTGCAAATGAAGTTTCACTTTCAGAAATCATTGATATTGTAACATCAGAAAAGATGCTCACTTACAGGCCAAAATGGGAGGAAAGCCCATAAAACTGTATACCAAGATGCCGTTAATGTCAGACTGACACTATGAAGGAATACCGCTAACGCTTGTAGCCAGTGACTGACGTTACGTCTACTATCTTTTGAAATAGGTGGAGTAGAAGCTATGATTCCGGGAATTGATGTTTCTTCTGACATTCCCGTTCTATATAATCGTGTTAACTTTTTCAACGAACAGTTTTCTAAGATTTCCTTGAAATTGTGGTTGGCGGATGGCTAGTGTTAATTTGATGTCATCCGCTTCTTTATCCAAGATACCTTTACCTTCCTACTAACATCTCCTTTTTACACCGCATGATCTTTTTGTATATATGTAACAATTTTTTTAAATAAGTAAAGCATGAATGAAAAAATTATCTGCATTTAGGTCAAATTTTCCGGCTTGCCCTGAGCACTTCATGAAGCCTCTTTCATTGACAGTCAGATATTGGAAAGACACTTTTCCCTTTGCAAGCAAGTCAAACCATTTTTAGAAAACTTAATGGAAACTTTAAACATTTAACATTTTTTTGACGTACACTATACAATGACTTATTCAAATCTTTGTAGAAACATAATTTCAAATGTTGCTATCTTAAACTATGTGCGGTTCATAGTAAAATGATAGACGAGAGTGGTGGTTTAAACTTAGAAGGCAGTGTACATTCTTACTTTTAACATTTTTATGGATTCCAATTAAGTTATCTTTACCTTTGGCAAGCATATTAATTAAATCACTACCCATGGATTCAATTTTTTCTGGTATTGACTACTATCGATAATTAAAATTTTTAATTTATTACTTATAATCACCGTTTTGAAAAACGAAAATAATCTTGAAAATTTAAAGAAAATGTCATAGATACTTCTTCAACGATTACATTGGCAAAGGTGACTACGCTAACTCATCCCAACTTTGCACAAGCTGCAATAACATATCTCAATATATGTATAATGTGTGTGTGTTTATGTATACATAATTCCGTTCCTCTAATCACCTTACTCATTCAAATTTTTAACAAACTTGAAAAATTGGCTTACATACTGATTTAGACCATTTACCTGTATTTATGTATATATATATATTTATACTGTTTTGGAAACTTTTTTATCCTCTAACGATGACGATAAATTTACAACACAAAAGGTAAGTATAGGATAAGAAGATGCAAAAAAAATATTTTTTTGTTAAACAAAAACTTGGAAAAACATATTATATATTCAATACAGTAACGACCATTGGAATAAATTGTAAAAAGACAGCAAGGGAAAAGAGACTTTTAAGAAATCCAAAGCTCATTTCACTTATTAAGAGCCACAATCGACTAAAGCTAGGAAAATTAAATAAATCCAAACCAACATTAAATTTAAAGCATGAAATGATGAGACAAAAACTTTCCGTATGCCTTTCTGGGTATTCATTCATTTATCTTCCAAATGCAGCGAGTGAGACAAGAATAAATTAGTTCCAATCTTTAAAAAATGCCACCGCTACTCCTAACAAACATCAGAAATTTTCAGGGATATAATAAAAAACAACAACAGGAATCAACGAACCACGACAAACATTAAGCTTAAAATAAGCGCATTTTAAGCTTTTTATAAATATTGTTGTTATCAATCAGCAATCTATGCGAATTGTTCTTCCTGATCGTGGTAGCTAGATTCGGGCTTGGCACGGCCATCCGAAGATGTTGTGGAACTAATGTCATTGCTAGAGTCCTCAATACCTTCCTCACCGTCAACGTTTTCAAGATGAGCGGCACTTTCGCCTTGAACACCACGGGATTTTTCACGAACCTCTTCTTGTTGCTTGGTGAAGTTACCAAGGTTCTTAGGTCTAGGCATCCAGGGCTTAGCACCAGAGATATATAGTTCGTTAATCTCTTCCAAGGTAAGACCTTTGGTTTCATGAGCAAACAAGAAAATAATACAAGCAGCACACAAGTTACAAGCAGCGAAAATGTAACCATACTTGAATCCAATGGAGTTGGTAATGAAGGGAGTGAAAAAGGAAATAAGGAAACCCCACAACCAGTTACCAGTGGTAGCGACGGCAGCACACTTGGAACGATAACGAATGGGATACGATTCACCAACGATAACGTATGCGGCAGGACCCCAAGTTTGAGCAAAACTGAAAATGAAAAGACATGAGAACACAATCATAACGGCACCGGCACGATGGTTTGAGGTACCATTCTTACGAGTAAGAGCACGATTACCAACAGCTGCGTAAATGAAGAAAGTAATGGATTGCCAAAGAGCACCAATAATCAATGGCATACGACGACCAAAGAACTCTAGGACGAAAAGACCACCAAACGTACATCCAAAGTTAACGGCATCAAGAATCAAAGCAGAAAGATAAGGAGAGTTCATACCAGTACCCTCAAACACCTCGAAACCATAGTAGAAGTAGTAGTTATCACCGGTAAGTTGTTGAAGAGACATGACACCAAGACCAAGGAAGGTACGATAACGAATGTCGGGACCAAAAATTTCGGGCCAAGTAGCGGGACCACCAGCCAATTCAGCTTCACAATCAGACTTAATAACATGGTATTCCGTTTGGATAACTTCGTGTTCGATAGGAAGATCGTTGTTCTTGGCCATAATTTGAAGAGCCTCTTCATCTCTACCAACAGAGATCAAATAACGAGGGGATTCAGGAAGGAAAGAAATACCGATGAAGGTGATGATACCCCAAAGCAAGTTAATACCCATGGATACACGCCATTGAGCAGTCTTGTGCAACTTGTGAGTACCCATGTTGATACAAGCGGCAATGAAAATACCACCAGTGACAGCCAATTGATAGGTGGTGACAATGGTACCACGAAGATCGGCGGGAGCAACCTCAGATTGGAAACCGGGGGCAAGCACAGACAAGGCGCCAATGGAAAGACCAGTCCAAATCTTAGCAACCATGATTTGGACCCAAGATGGGACAGCGGTAACTTGAAGAATAATACCAATCAAATAAACAATAGTCCAAAACATAATAGAGGTACGCTTACCAATGCGATCCATAAGAGGGGAAGAAAGGAAACAACCAAAGAAAGAACCAACGTTAACCATACCAGTAATTAGACCTTGCCGCGCCGAAGAATACGAATACGAATCTGTTACCGGATTATACCGATCTGCGAAACGAGATTGGAAATCTCTCATGTTGGTGATACCACCAATGGAACCGGTATCGGCGCCAAACATCCATCCGGCCATGGACACGAAGACCAACATGACAATGGTCAAATTTTTTCCCATTTTTGAAAATTACGATTAAAAGGGTAATATAATGGAAGGAGAAAAATTAATAAAAAAAGATATAAAGGGTTTGATTGTAAATAGGGTTAAAAGACAACAAAAAGCTTTCAATGACAAGACAAAAGCCCAAAATAGAACCGAAACCGAAGTTTAACTATCGTTATAACGCAACAGTGAAAAAGAAATTTTTTGAACAAGCTAGTAAAGTATTTTTGCTTGCTTGCTTGTTTGTTTTTCTTAAAAAGGGTATAAGATTTCTTTTTTTTTCTTTTAAAAAAGAT
The DNA here is from genome assembly GCF_000002945.2 of Schizosaccharomyces pombe. Taxonomy (NCBI): domain Eukaryota; kingdom Fungi; phylum Ascomycota; class Schizosaccharomycetes; order Schizosaccharomycetales; family Schizosaccharomycetaceae; genus Schizosaccharomyces; species Schizosaccharomyces pombe. The sequence goes on along the minus strand of NC_003421.2, from coordinate 212,031 downwards.
GTTTGGAATTAAAAAGGCAAAAAAAAAAAGAAACGACAGATGAGTTTAAGAGAAGGGTATATAGAGAGGGAGAGCGAATACGCAAAATACAAGACTCAAACAAAAGGAATGAGAGAGAATGAATGGAAATTTGGAAGATGAACGATTCCTTACAAATCGAAAAAGGCACAAAACACAAACTACTCGAAGCAAAATAAAGCAATCGAGATGGGAATGTGAAAAAAAAAAGAGTTTTTAAAAAAAACACAAAGGTTGAAAGGGAATTAACTTACTAACAATCGCTGAAGGGAGAAAGATACACACAGACAGCTAAAGTTGGACGCAAGACCTGACAAAGGAATTAACGATGATAAGGAAGGTAATGTAGTGTAGAGATGGATAAAACCGATTGTTGGACGAAGGAAAAGACCGGGTTTGCAGTTATAATATATACCAACAAACGTCCCATCTTGCCCATACCTTGGATGCGGGGTTAAGTGTATGAAGTAGGGTGTAATAAGAGGGGAACGCAGAAATGCCCACTCTTGCGCTTGGAGACACGCATTCTGATTGGCGCACGTCGGAGTAGCTAAAATTTGACAATACAAATGGGAACACTCTCCCATACCCCATCTTTTGTTATACTCCACAAAATTGCCTTGCTGACAGTTTTACCGAACGGACAAGTAACGACGCATGGATGGAAGCGCCAAGGATGCGAAGATGATGGGAAAGTAGGCCGACACACACGTTCCATCCCAAAATCACCCATTATGACAAGTGAAGTATGGAGAAGGAAAGAGAGGAGACAAACACTCTCTACCAAAGTAGCTACAAACTACACTGTGGAGATGAAAGGGTATGCGGGGTGTGAATGCGAGACAGAGGAGAGAAAGACAAGACAAGACAAGAGCAGAGTAGAACAGACTTGGAAAGGCATGAGAGAGAGAGAGAGAGACAATGAGACAGTGAGAGATGGGAAGGGATGTAACGGTACTGACCCAGATTGTCATGTCTAGGCTGTCATGCCATGCTATGCCATTGCATCGTAGTGTAAGGAGGGGAGTGATTGCAAAGAAACAAGGCTTTGATAGCACTATGTACTCTATGGGCGGCTGAATGGTGAAGGAAATACCGAACGAACAATCGAATGCCGAGTGGTACAAGGAAGATGAAAAAAGAGTGGATGAGAAAATCGATGAGTCGAAGAGGGAATCATAATTACTAGGATTTCTTGGTGTCATGGCTTATCATTTACTTTTCCTAAAATTGATTTCATTTCATTTCGCTTCGCTTCCTTTCATTTCCCATCCTCTTATTTTTCTTCATTTCTCTTCATTTCGCTTCCTTCTTGTCGCCACCTGATGTGGGACCAAGGTACAATGGATTCAAAGTTAATTCTTACACGTCCAACGATTTCTGCACGTTCTACGCTACTTTTGGAAAGGTATGCATCATCCTCCTCCTCCTCATGACAAGCTATCTCCAGCATCAGGCAGTACGTTTACCACTTGAAGCTAGAATGTGAATGGACCAACGAGGTGAATGTAATGGCCAACAAAGTGAATTTGAATTGACATTCAGGTGTTAGTCCATTCAAAAGTCCTCCAACTTATGAGCTTGATGTCTCCCTCACATCCAACTCTACTCGCCTCTATCTATCTACAGCATCTCAAGTCTTTTTTTTTCCAATTGCTTCTCCCTGTGATCCTAGCTATCTACTAACTATGTACTAACAATGTTTTAACTAAACTATCGTCCTAATATTTTTTTTTTCACTATCTTTTTTTTTATCCTCTTTTCATCTTTGCTTTCCTCCTTCTTCATCTTCACTAACCTATCTAACCTGTCTAACCTTTCTAATCTTTATTAATCACTCTATCCTCTCTCTCTCTCTTTCTCTTTCTCCTCAATCACTCACTCTCATTTCTTTTCCCCCTCTCTCTCCCTGCCCCTCAAAACATTCGTGTCCCATAAGATCCACAAGATCCACAACACACACTACATGATTTGTATGCACTTGATTACTGTGGGGCATGCTTCGTCCATACCGCTCCTATATATCTTTTAACCTCTGCACCATCCAGCATTTTCACTTTTCTTTTTGAAACTTAAAGCCCCGCCTTTGGGTGGGCGTTGCTCATCCTAGAGCGTTTTGACTTTGCTACAAAAATTTTATTAGCTGCCTTTCAACACTAGAGTTTGAAAACAAGTTCTACTTTTGCAATGTGTGATGCAGCTATGAAACCATCCTACCTACCATGGCTTCGCACGCTACCCTAACCTAATGGGTAGGTGTGGAACACACACACAAATAAACTTCCTTGCTGGGTTTGTTGTGCGTTTCAACAATGTGAAGACTTGTCTCGCCCAATTCTGGGTCAACATGGGTCAGAACAAAGAGGGAAATGCAGACAAATCCTCATATTTCAAAGTTGTTTCCGTAATCTTAACTTTGCGTGGATACGTACAGCTTGGATACATGGTGATTCACCTAGTTACACATACATTACATTGCATTACATTATACATTACAATTACACATTATACAATATACATTGTTAACATTGTTATACAGCTATGGTTATACCGATATATTGAAAGATTCTTTTATTCTTTGTTAGTAGAATATTGCGAAAATTTATGCGACTCTAAAGAAAAAAGAAAAGTAGTAATTCGTTTTTATTTTCATTTTTATTTTTTCTTCTCTTTTCTTTTCTTTATTGAAAAAAAAAAATAAATCTTTATTCCCATCAAACCTTTTCCATACACACATACATAAACAAAAATAAAACACATAATACACATCTCTCTTTCACACACATTCTCTTTTTCGCTCTCGCTCTCGCTCTCGTCTCCTCTCCTCCTCCCCGCTCAACCTTTTCTTTCGTCTAGTTTATTCCTTCTCTACCCTTTTTCTGCTTCTTCTTCCTTTACCCGTCTCTCTCTCTTTCTTCATGCTTGACACCCTCATCCATTGTCTTTCAAATGTTTGCATTCAACCGGCTTTGTTTTCTCTGTCACCCTCGTCATCCTCCCCCAACCCCTCTTTTCATCTTTTTCTATCGTGTGGAGAATTCGCATTTTAGGCTTCCTAATACCGTGTAACCCCGCAGTATATCGCCCATCCACCAATCCCATCACCTTCTCCGCAAATCTTGACCAATTTTGTGGTGGAGAGGCTATTTTTTAGGTGCACAGGCTTCTATTCTGTTGGTCGCAAATTTATGTCATTGGTGAAAATTATTATCGGAATATGGAATTCACGTCAATTTGGACACTTTCATGGGAATCCTCTCCAAATAGGTCAATAACCTCCACAAAAATCCCCTCAATCATTTCAATTTCCCCACTTTGTTTTTCTTTTCCACTTTTTTTTTCCTTTGTTGCTGCTCTCACTAAGGTTCCACTTTTCTTCCGTTCCGCCACTGTGGTTTGCTTTGCTTCTTTCCATCACATGAGTCTTTCCCTAGTGCGTACCCTTATTTCGGTGTTTGATAATAGTACAGGTGAGTGTCAGTCAATGTTTTGCTTAGTCGGTAAAGTCAAAGCAGCTTTTGCTAATAGAGAAGTTGGGCGAGCCATTTGTTATAGTGGGAATTTTAGGCGACTCGGGGTTTTGTCTTGTTGTCCCATGTATAGTATTGTCCTTGTATTGTATTGTATCGACTAATTCAACTTATTAATTAATTAACGCTAATGATTCGCAAACATCAAATGAAAGATTATTTTCTCGTTTTGTTTCGTTTCGTTTTAATCTGATCTTGTTATTCTTCTTTTCTTTTTCTTTTCTCTTTTTCCTTTTCTTTTCTCCTTCTCCTTTTCTTTTCTTTCTTTTTCTCACATTCTCTTTCTCTTTCTCTCTTTCTCTACAATGGCATGCGACTCCTTTCCTTTTTTTTTTTTTTTTTTGCGCAGCTCTTTTTTTTTTCTTCCTTTCTTCCCTAGGCTTGCGTCTTATCGTCTTACTCGTTCCAGCACCCTATAACACCGAACCATGAGACTTGTGACACAGGAGTAAAAGGCTCATAGCCCCAGTAAAAATTTGTTTTCAACATTTATATACAGAAAAGTACATTCCAAAAAGCTATTCAATTTTGAAAAGCGATTTTTTTTGATAGAATGCGATATTTTTTTTTTCCTTTTCTTCTTTCAAAATCTGTGCTACTCATTAGCATCGCGTGCCTTTTTCTTTTTCCTTTCTCGTTCGCTATCTCTCGTTAAATCGGTCACTATTTCACGCGATCCTTTTCTTAGCGACTCTCTACATTCTCGTTTAGCGTTACGTTCCACATCGCTTGTTTGCATTTAACGATAGCTTAATCATCCATCATCCATTTTTGTCATACACCATCATCATCATCAATGAATTCGATAGTGAAGTAAAGGTAAAGCGATCGTTATATCAGCTAGGCCATGATCATTCCATTCCATTCTCCTCGTCTCCTCTCATTTCATCTCGTCCCTTGTTCTCTTCTCAATCATTCATTTTTGTCTCGTCTCAATTATTTTTTGATATCGCAAATTGTCATCCCATATTCAATTGTTTTTGTTTTTGTTTTTTTTTTTTACGCATCACAAAAGCCGTAAACGCCAATCTGCCTCTCCCATTACATTTACATATTTACATTGTCTCTGCTGACGAAAATGCAGATACTTGTTCATTCACTCTCCAATCCGTATTATTTACGCATGTTATTCATTTAAAGTTAGTCCCTATATTTTTTTTTGCAAATTATGTATGTTTAAATCCAATCCCCATGATTTTTTTTTACCGTAATCCTTATGAATATATTTTTTTTATTAATCCTCTGTCCTTGCATACTTACATAAATAACTATGGTACAATATGTATTGGTTCTTTTTTTTTTTTTTTTTTTTTTTACTTGAATATATATATATTTTTATATTTTGGTTAATTCGTACTATTTTCATGTCATTCTCTATCCAATTTTTGATTTATTTTATTACATGTATACATATATTATTTCGATATGAAATCGAATTTTAATTGAAATTCAATTTTTTTTTTTTTTAATTTCATTAATTAATTTATTATTTCTTTTCAAATTTTTTTTTTGTTATAATCTCAATTAATTTTTACAATCTCTTTTTTAATTTTCTCTACAGTAGTCAATTATGACTTCCAAAAAAAAAATTAAAAATTAAAAAATAAACAGATCTATAAATATAAACAATGAACCAATTTATTTTATTTTTATTTAATTTTTTACTTTTATACTTTTCGCTTCATTCATTTTTTCATTTTCTTACTCTACACTTTCTATTCACATATCTTTCTCTCCTCTCTTACTCCTTCATTCACAAACACCACTTCAAACAAATGCAACATTTATTCATTATGCAAACTGGGATTATAACCTACTATCTAGTTAGTTAACAATATTTTTTTAAACGACCCATTCCATTTTGATCGAATGAGCAAATGCAACAATAAACAATTTAATAATAAAGGGAACAACGAAGGAAACTGCAACTACTTCCTACGCATAAATAGGAAGCTCGTGCAAAGCAAAGCAACAAGGTGCTATTGCTATTAAATAGCAAATGTAAAAAGTTGAGGTGGCTTTTCGGCGGAAATCCAATTTTATCTGGACTTAAAATCTAAGTGTCTTCATATTGGGACTTGAAATCCTCTATCTAGTGTGCTTGATTCATAAAGCCATCAAGAATTGAATTCCCTCACTAGTTTCATAAGCCAACCGGATTGGTGACTTGTTGAGGATAATTCTCACTCTCTGTAGAGTGTGTTGAAGCATACGAGTTGGGAGCATGCTCAACGTATTCATGTAACTTAGAAGTAGGTCCACGCTCCTTTTCTGAGTCGCTTTGCTTAATATCTTCCCGATCACGCTGGTAAGCACCAGTGTTCCAGGGCTTAATATTCGACAAATAAAGTTGGTTAATCTCTTCCAAGGTAAGACCTTTGGTTTCCTTGGCGAATAGGAAAATAATAATAGCGGCACACAAGTTGCAAGCTGCAAACACATAACCATACTTGAAACCAATTGAGTTGCTAATAAAGGGAGTGAAGAAGGAAATCATAAAGTTCCAGAACCAGTTGCTAGCAGTAGCGACGGCAGCACACTTGGAACGATAACGAATGGGATACGATTCACCAACGATAACGTATGCGGCAGGAGCCCAAGTTTGAGCAAAACTGAAAATGAAAAGACATGAGAACACAATCATAACGGCACCAGCACGATGATTCGAAGTACCATTGGGGCGGGTAAGTGCACGATCACCTACAGAAGCATAAATAAAGAAACAAATAGATTGCCAAACACCACCAACGATGAGGGGACCACGACGACCAAAGTATTCAAGAACAAAGATAGCACCAAACGTACATCCAAAGTTGACAGCATCAAGAATCAAAGCTGCGAGGAAGGGGGAGTTCAAGCCAGTACCGCGGAATACCTGAGTACCATAGTAGAAGAAGTAATTGTTACCGGTCAATTGTTGGAATGCCATGACACCCATTCCCAAAAGTGTTCTGTAACGAATTTCGTTGCTAAAGATCTGAGGCCAGGAGCAAGGACCACCAGCCAATTCTGCCTCAACGTCAGCTTGAATGGCATTGTATTCTTTTTGCATGATGGGATGATCGGCTGGGAGGCCAGCATTACGAGTAAGAATTTTCATACATTCTTCATTTCTTCCTTTAACTGCAAGGTAACGTGGGGATTCAGGGAGGAAAAGCATTCCAAAGAACATGAGAATACCCCAAAGTAAGTTAATACCGATGGGAACACGCCATTGAGCTTCAGGATGAGTGGTGTATTTGTGAGTACCCATGTTGATACAGGCGGCAATAAAAATACCAAGAGTAATGAACAATTGATAAGTAGTTACAATGGCACCACGAATATGGGGGGGAGAAGATTCGGATTGGTAACCAGGAGCAATGACTGACAAAGCACCAATGCCAAGACCAGTCCAAATTTTAGCTACCATCATTTGAACCCAAGATGGAATTGTGGTGAGTTGAACGATAACACCGGTAATGTAAACCAATGTCCATCCCATGATACACTTACGTTTACCGAATCGATCTCCAAGAGGTGAAGAAAGTAAACATCCAACAGTAGTTCCAGTGTTAACCATACCAACCAAAAGACCTTGGCGAGCAGAAGAATACGAATACGTATCTGTGACAGGATCATACCTGTCTGCGTATCGAGATTGAAAGTCCCGCATATTAGTGATACCACCAATGGAACCCGTGTCAGCACCGAACATCCATCCGGCCATGGACACGAAGACCAACATGACAATGGTTAAGATTTTCGCCATTGTTCTTAATAAATGCTAGTTTTTTTAAAAAGAAAAAGTAATGACCAAATGAGAAAATTCTTTAGTCCTGATTAAGTAAAAGAAAAAAAAGAAAATTTCCGGGTTGCTTTTATAAATATATTAATCGCAACGATGTAGTAATATTAGAGAAAGAAGGAAAGAATAGAAGAGTAAGTATAGAGAATCCTTGGTATTTAATAATACAACGCTATATGTATATAAACCTTATAAGAATACAGAGAATAAGAATACCGAAGAGAAAGGACTTTTTTTCTTTAAGGAATGAAAGGATAGTCTTTATTTCCCAAGTTAAAAGAGTCTGTATAGAAAATCTCAAAAGATATAATATAGAGAAAGAAGAAAAGTACCGAGGTGAGGACCGCTTTTATAGGAAAAAAATTGGTTAATAAACAAACACCAAAGTCAACAAATTATGTAAACAAACAATAAGGATAATCGCTCAATGTTCCAAAAAATTCGACGATTAATCAAAAAGGGGGCTTGTCACTATCGGATGTTGGAGTAAAAAACAAACAAACAGTGTCAATAATGTGGAGAAAAATGGGATGTAAACAAACGAAAATAGTAATTCACTCTTTTAATAGAAAAAGAGAGAAAGTATTTTTGTTTTGAAGATTAAAAGGAAGAAAGGGAAAGAATTTAAAAGAGACAGTAATAGCGGAGTTGAAAATCGAGGAGGAAAGTATTTAATATCAAAAAATCACAAAAGACAAAAGTCAAGAGATATACAGCGGGACCAGCGAAATCAAAAAAATGTTCAAGGAGGATTTCCTATAAAAATGATAGAAAACAAAATAAGCGGAACGAAGGAATCGTATTTTAAATGATTATCAAACGGCTGCAATACTCAAATAGGGAGGGATAAAGGGTACTTCTCTTATTAGTATAAATCAATATGAGAAATATCCTTGTGGCTGTTACAAGTAAGCTTCAAATTATTAATGGAAGGAAGAGTGTTTGAATTTTACCCTTTATATACAAAATAAATGGCATCTTTTTTAAGCCTCCTAATCGTTTTCTGTTCAGATGTTGACTGTCATATTCTGTCATTACCAGACAACTAGCTAATTCATCAATTATAACCCCGCACTTAGTGCAAAAACGTTCAAGTTTAATATATCTCAAAACGTAGTTTAGCAAAAAATGATTGGTGGATTGACCTTATCGTTAAATCTCCTAAGAAAAAGCTTTAGACTATTGGCCCAAATTTGCAAATCAAAGTAGTTTATAATAAATGATTAAAAATTTGAGCCAATAAAATAATTCACCGCCTTACAGCCCCTTTTACCCCAGAATTACTGTTAAACGATATCAGGTAGCAAACTGAAGACAGAAGTTGTTAGCAAATAATGATTGTTTTAATATTAACTTTCTAGTGACCATTGAATTTTCATGCTATTATCGTGTGAATTGTTGGCAATTAAAGAGATGAGTTTGTAATTAATTAATGAAGAAAAAGAGATACATGAGAAACCTTTCCTTTGACTCAAAGTTCCATCCGTCATCGGACTGTCTCAAATGAACTAGCGAAAATGTCAGAAAGGTCATCTCATTCAGTCATCCTGTCTCAACCATGAATCAGCATGATTGGAGTTTTGTGTAATTTCATCACAATCCAAAGAGGCGTAAGTTCCGGGAAGTGGTTTAGAATTGCGCCCGAGACGAACGAATGACTACTAAGTGACTTTACAAATTGTTGAGTAAATATTAGATCGTAAGTTGAAATCTCAGTAGGTGGAGTTTACAGACGCTAAAATTACTGTTCTTCGCTTGATTGAAGAAAGAGGTCTATTTTAAGAGACTGAAGAGGCTTAAAGCATGACTATTATATGATTCTTTTGGTGATACAGTTCTATACATATCCTTGAGGTTTCTGCATTATTTTTTCATACACATAATCTAATAAAACAAAGTGGGAATATTTTTGTTAACTCTTTTTGCCAGCTTTTTGTCGGATCTACTTTTATTCATTATTTTTTTTCGGACTCAATAATTTTGCCCACTATGATCTGTAAAAACACTTTCGTTGATTATCCAACTACACAAGTGAGGAAGGAACGTGTACATACCTATCGCACCTTGACCTCCGCTACCCCTTCTTTGGAATTCTTCAGTAACGAAAACACTAACAGACTGAGTGAAGTTCAGTGCAAACTGACACATTTTTTAAGCTCTTCTGAAAATTCATCTAGCGTTCGAAACACCCGTACCCATAAATTCAAGCAGTTGCTCCATTATATTTTCTTTTCCAATAGATCTTCTTCAGTTCTAGGAAAGCAAAATGTACATAATTCCCAAACGCTGGGTTCTGTCTCGTTTTGTGAGAAACACGCTATTGACATTAACTACTCCGAAAATGTAAACAAGCAACTAAATTTCGAATCTCACCTTGATGACCAAACTTGCTCTAAGAGATTTTATTTTAATGAGCAAAGTGGAAGCGATCGCTATTCTTTAAAGTGCGATTCCGATACTGATTCTTCCACATATTTTGGAGATAGTGCTTCCGAGACATGCTCTTCAGCTTCAAATTCGTTATATAAGCAAACCGATTTAACTTCCTTGTGTATGTTTAATCAGAATAAAATTCAGACCGATTGGTCTTCTATAGATCCAATGGATAATGACAAAATTGTTTGTGCAGACTTTGAGAAAAATTTCAACATTTTAAAAGAGCTCTTAAACAACACAAAAGATAACGGCATTGATCAACAAATCGTGCATAAGGAGCACATCTCTCATCTTGAAAAAATTTGGAAAAATATCAATGAAGAATCATCAGAGGATCCTTCATTATTGTTGCTACGTTTGGAATTCTTGCTTACGGATTTACAAACAGCCATCCGTAAATACTCAGATACGGTGTCTACAAACTCTGTCAATGAAGCATTTTTTGATAAAATAAAAATAGAATTACAAGCATTTGGCGTTCTGGTGTAAAATATGTGAAAGCTATTCTGAACTTCCCGATCATGTTCACCTAACTTTAAAAATTTTGGTGATGAAATGCTTTGACCTTCAATTTTGTGATCACGTATTACCGTTGATCGTTTATATTTTGTTTAATTTTCTTTTTCACTAATGACCTCCCTAATTGTTAGTATTTTCGATTTCTTTTAAGCCTAACATCTAATATATCGGAATATTACACAAAATTAATTAAAAAAGTAATTGAAACTACTTTTCCTAGTAAAAGCTAGATTGTGTAACTGAACTTGCTCTTTTAAAAAGTGACTTTACCGTTATCAATATATTCAATAAATATTCAGTAACCGACAAATCAGAAAACTAGTACGCCATGGTGCTACCATATAATAGTGTTAATATTTTGTATTAAGAAGTACAGAATACTAGAAGCCACAATCATAAAAATATCGTTCCACGTGACAACTTTTGCCTGAAAACATATTGTTGATATTATCAAAACAATTTAGTTGTGCTTCCACAAAAAACAAGGATACGACGTCTCGGACCAGTAAAATAGAAAAAGACATTTTGTAAAAAGAAAAAAGAATGTACATTAACAAAATAATGACGGACTTCAAAATTTGCAAATCCTAAACTAAATAGGAAAAATGAATTTTTCCTATATTAGAGCAAGTAATAAACCGATAACACATATTTCTCAGGTTTGCTTATTTATACCCTTCCTTCGAATCAATTTTGTTAGAGCAAGTGACTTATCCGTTCACTCGTATTTTAAAGAATAAATACTTGACCCTTTTCACTTTTGACGAGTGCCACTTTCAGGATGTTTGGCTGCTTGCATGATGTTCTCGAAAACAGATTGTTTAGAAGCACCTTCTTTGCCACTAATTAAATAAGTCGTTAGTAAACAATAGAATAACAAAGTCTCAATACACATACTACCAAAAGTTGACGAAACGAATTCCTTGTGCCGTTTGAACAGTGGTATTAAAGGCATGGCATCCGAGTAATAAATAGTTACGTGGGCTTACCATCTAAACGCTAGTTAGTAAAAGTTCTATCAAATATTGGAGAAAGGAGTAAGATGATTCAAAACATACCCAGGCATAACGCATAAAGACGCTGGAATAGAGAATAAGTGCTAAGGAGATTAACAAAAAAGCAACTTTTAAACGATACAGAAAGTCATCTCGATAACTGCATTGACAACAGAGATAACCACGATCAGCGGAAAAAAGGAAACTAACTCCAATCTCTAAAAGAGCTTCCCCAAAACCGCATTGTCATGGCCAAGTTATTGATATGACTATTTTTTAACACATACCACCTGTCATGCGCCCAGAAATAAGCCTGGGATCCTTTTTCAAATCCAAAATAGCAGCAATAGGAATTCCAAAATTCGACAACGGACCCCAGAAGCTATCTTATTAGCAAAGAAATCTTTTAAACCATAAATAATATAAAAAAAACGAGAGATAGCAATCTTTAAACCTTTCCATCTACTTACTGAGTACTACATAAATATTTTCTGAAATCAGGGCTTTTCAACCAGGTAATAAACCTTCTTGTGACCGACTGAGCAGCCTTTTGGCTCAACTTTTCTGATGCATTCCTACAAAAAAATGTTAAAACTGTTTTTTTTAGTGACATACATTTTTAAAAAAATAATATAGGCTGTGGTTGGCTTGCCAAAGGCTTCAAATTACTAGCTTATTATCCTATTAGTGGAGCAGAAAAATCGGAGATTAGCTACAGTCTCTTAATGTTTATACCTCAATCAGTTGATGAATATTGGAAGATTATATAACAAATAATCTATTATATATATATTTTTTACTTTATCAGGAAAAAATCTCACTTTTTGAAGAAATCAGATACCGAAGCTTTACGTAATCCATTAATTCACATTATGAGCTTTATTAATTGGATGTTAAAAGAAAAGAAATTCCTGTTGATTTTTTGTCAATTAAGAAGTATACTGATTTCTGGGATTATAGGGAAGAAGGATGATTTCGAGACAAAGTATATATTATTACTTAAATGAGCCTCGTAGACGATTTGAACACTATAGGTAAATTCGAACAGGACCAATTATTTAAATTTTTGTAAAAAGGTATGCTAACTATTTTTGGATAACAAAAACAAAAAATTTGGCTAAATACTCATTTAAACCCTTGCTCAGATCTATACTATTCTATCAATCTATCATTTAAATATTATAAAAATAGAGCAATGCGAATATTTTCCTTACACCTTATTACGAGTGTGAATTTGATATTAAAATTTATGCTGTACAAACTTCTTAAATTAGTTAAGGAAGTTTGACGAGAGAATTATTTGTTTTACGGAAATGAATTGCAATGCTTTAAAGCTGCCTGCCTTTACAACCAGTCCGTAAATATATTAATCAATCTGTCAGTAAATAGAAACGTTTGTAAGCACTAGGTCTGCTTATAACTTTAAGAAAATGACCGCTGCCGCATCGGATGATGCTGTCTATAACAAGTAAGGATTATTTATCAAAATACCATTTATGAAACGATTACTCTAACTTTGTCAGGGTAGCGGATATTCTTAGACAATGTGAGGTAAGTGGTCCTTGTTAGGATGCTTGGAATTAAGATCGAAAGCTAACAATTGATGATTTTAGGATTTTCATCGATTATCTACTCATATTGAGCGATTTGAACGCGAGCAAGCGTCTCTTAATATGCATGTGAAAACGGAGCTCGAAAAGCACGTGGAAGCCGTTGAGGTTAGCACAAATATTAAATTAATGCGATAATTGTAATTGATCTAACTTACGTCTTTAGTTGGGGAAATTGGCACTGCATGATGCTCAAACGAAAAGAGTGAAGCTTCTTCAGGAATTGCATAACGTGAGTAAAGTCGAAGCTTAAGCTTTCTTGACATTTTCTAAAAGACTTTTTTACTAATGTTGATTTTTTTTTAGATGTTGACTTTATGTGAGAGTGCACGCGAGATGGTCGATGAATTTCCGTTAATCAGTCGCATGTCTCGGATATACAAAAATTGTTATGCAACAAAACAAATGATATCGCAGTTAAATAATTTAGTCAAGGAGACAGATGTAATAGAAGACATGTTGCGTGAAGATTTAGAACTTGACTCTGATATGCCAAATTTGTTACGCGCCCATTATAAACTTTCTAAGCTTCGAGAATTCCGTGAAGAAGCCCTATACCAGGCATCCCTTGAAGGCCAAAGTGATCTTCCAATTACCCTAGAGAATTCTTTTTCTAATTTAAACACTCTATCTGATAATTTCGATCGGTTGGTTTTGAATTTTTGCCGTAACATTTTCCAACTCGTCAAAAGTGGCCATATAAAAACCATTGTTCAAATTTTCAAAATTGTCGAGGCTGAAGAATCTTCTGATGAAGTGTTGAAAAGTATACGCGATGCTAAATCCAGCCTACCGGACTCCCAAGATGGTCCTTTTCTAAGTCTGCAAGGGATGACCCGTCAGCTACGAAACTTTCGTCTACGTGTTCTTGAAGAGTTTCAAGGTGCTGCCGCTGAAAACTTTCAACGTGCATGGGTTTCTTACCTTGAGGACGGTAGCGGTGAATTGAACTTAGATTTCATCTTTGAAGATTTAAAAGTTGCATTTTACGTTTTACCTGATCTTACCCCGCCCTCGTATAATATCGCTAAAACATTTGCTTCCATTTATCAAGAGTGTCTTGTTGGCCTTGTAACTAAAGCAGTCTCACTAGATACTCCGGCTGCCGTTTATTTATATTTAATCAACTTTCATAGAGAGTACCGGAAATTTTTCGAAGAAAATGCTCCTTTTTCGGTCGATGAGGTGGAACCTGGTCTTGAAGATGGAAAAGACGGAATTTTAGTAAGAGAATATACCCGACTTTTTACTCAAAAAATACGAGAATGGTCTGATAAACTGTTCCAGAGCAGCGTTGACACATTTATGAAACGTGAAAGTGAACCTGAACTAGATAGTGATGGAAACTATGGTCTTCAAGGTACTATCATCTTTTTCCAAATGATTACTCAACAAATCAATATTATTTCTCATACTAATAATTCTGACGTCGTCGGCATCGTGTTAAGTTCAATTATGTATATTATGCAATCTATGCAGGATCAATGGAAATCAGTTATGCGCTCCGAACTTTCACAGCAATTATCTGGCAACCCGGAATCAGTTCCCCCAGGATTAATGGAGTACTTACTTGCAGTAGCTAATGATAATTTAAAGTGTGCTGGCTTTATGGATAACACTTTGCTCAACACCTTTGAACTGATTACCAGTGAACGAGAGGAAGATTTAAGAGAAGCATTTGGCAAAACCGTTGATGGGTATATATTAATTAGCGATATTGGCGTCAGCCAGATTGTCGCCATTATAAGTAACGACGTTAAGCCCGCTCTCACTTCACTTTTTCAACCAAACTGGTATCAATCTAGCAATATGAAGCTTATTGTTGACACCTTTAGGGATTATATCGTTGATTGTATCGAACATATGGTTCCCGGTTTATTCGATGTCTTTTTATTGGAAGCTTCAAATGCGCTTACCATCAGTTATTTACGAAGTATATTTAACAAGAATGCATGTTTCGATGGAGATAATGCTATACAACAAATTCGTTCTGATATTGCTTTAGCTATAAGGGTGTTTGGAGAATACATGGCTGCGGAACATTTGCGATCTACGTTTGAGCCCATTGAAAAATTACTATTGGGAATGTTAGACGCCGATGTGGAAACTGTCTCCGAATACTTTCATTTGCTGAAAGAAGCATACTGGGATGCACCTTTGTCCTTGGTTGAAGCAGTCCTTCAAAACCGCACCGACCTGGAAAAATCAATAATAAAGAAGATGATTGATATTGTACGCCATGAAAATGATTCACTCCAAATAGACACTTCGCAACAACCGACAGTATTTTCCCAAGTCACGTCTCTTTCTGGAAGTTCAATTTTATGAGATCCAAAGTAGTCGTTGCTGAATTTTAATGATCTACGTACGGTTTATCTTTACCTATAGTAATGTTCCTTTTGATTTATGTTAGACGAAGCCACTAATTTGCGTTCACGCTATCTATTATACCTGTTACTAACTTTCAAGATGGCAATCGAAAGCGTCGCTATAATTAAGGTATTTGTGATAAATAGATATTGGACCTTGACAATTTCGCGGTCCATATTGTTTCCTGTTCATATTATGTTTTGACAAATATTAGCTACCAGTTTAGTAACTTCAAATAAAAATTCGTATATGATTATATATATGTATATATTTGACTATAGATGATGACCCAACGAACCTACTGTAATAAATGGATATATACAAGATCAACTAGGTTCAATTACAGAGAATCATGTAAAAAATCACAACAACAAATAATCTCCTTCTTTTGTTTACCGATAAGTAAATCTTTATCATCAAAACTCCACCGTAAGAAATTAACTTGCTCCTCTGGAAGTACATTAGTAACAGCAATTAACTCTGAGTTATCGGAACCCAGTTCCTTAAATAGTTTGGCTGTTTTGCATGACCATATACATACTCCCCCAGAAGTATCACCAGTAGCAAGATAGCGACCGTTATGACTGAAGCTCAAAGCACTAACAGGAGCTGTATGCCTCATGAATACAGCAAGTTGCTGAAGGGAAATAGCATTATACATAGAAACGATACTGTTTGAAGCAACCGCTAGAATTGGTGTCCCTTCCCGCAAATTCCAGTCAATACAATTAACCGGTGAGCTAAAAGAAAAAACATGTAAACATTCAAAAGCACCAGCATCACCTCTAGACCAAAGCTATACAAAACGTTAGAAAACAGTAATTATTAGAATGACAAAAGAAATTTACCTTAACAGTGGTATCACTAGAAGCAGTTAATAGAAGAGAGATACGTAGATTGTATCGTAAAGCAACAATAGAATTATCATGCGCATGAGAAACTGTAGAAACCGGAGCTTTGCCATCGACCTTGTATACTCGCAAGGAGCCTTCCACATCCGAAGTTACAAATTCATCAAAGCTAATCCATTCAATGTCTAAAACGGAAGATGCAAGTGTGTCAATTGAATATTGTGTTTGCTTCAGTTGATCAAAGAGTGTAATAGTTCCATCCGCCGAACCAGCAGCTAGATATGTATCAGTACCGCTCCATTTCAAAGATAAAACAGGGCCTTTGTTGTTATGAAAGCTAAGGATTTGAGAACCATGACTATCGTAAATTTCAATCACACCGCTGAAGAATGCGTAGGCTAAAAAAGAACCAGAATTCTAAAAGTTAGTATTTCAAAAAAAAATTTGAACCTTACATTCCAAGCAACGCCAGTGATATCTTGGTTATCGAAAGAAGATTGCAGACAATAATCTGTTTTTGCCTTGAAATCATTTTGCTCTTCACAAATGCTAACTGAAGCCAGAGTAGCGTTTGTCATACCAATAGAAAATTCGTAAACATGGTAATTTTCTTGTAATAGTGGACGCCAATCTGCACAGGTAACGGGGTGTTTGGTAGGAATTACTTTGAAAAAATCCGACTTTATGTCTTCGCCGCCAGTAAAAGTAACCTGTTTTATTTCTGTTATTTCCGTGACAGGTGAACTGTTGTACACGGCTATAGGTCGAGCCGGATCCTTCTCTACGTTTGATTCATCGGCCATAGTAATGTCAATATCCCTTTTCTCAATTTTATCCTTAAATGGCATGACCGGAGATGAAGGCGACCCAGACCCCTTATCTTGTAAAATTTTAAGTTGGTGATCATTAGAATTATTGTGTTCGCAAAACCCATTGGTAGAGTCAGCTTTCGTCAGTGTCGTTTCGCATATATGAGGTACGGTGAGATAGAAAGGGAGTTTACAAGGATTTTCATTTACAAGACTTTCTCCATCTATAGATGTTTTGCTAGCTTCTTCGTTTGAGGAGTGATTATCAACGTAGTGCTTTTCGAGCTCCACGTACTGTAAACCCTTCTGCAGAATTTCGACTAAAGCGCCAACCTGGCAAGTACTTCCCCATTGTTTGTCTAAATTTTGGATGCCTGTTTCCCTTTCAAATGCAAATTTAGTATGCGAATAACCTACAACAAAAAACACGATAATGTTAACGAAACCGAAAAAAAGGAGAGATGAAGCGACTATGATTCACAAAAACCAACTATTTAACATACCGCATTCTTTCAAATATCTCCAGATTATATAATTAACTTGATTCGTATCCATTTCCTCCACAATTTCTAAATCTATAATGGTTCAAGCTACCCACGTAAATTAAAGTCAAATCTTAAGGTCTGTCAACGAGTTTCACTTAAAACCTCAACAGTCTTCTATTTTCTTTCTTTTCCTGTCAATACGGATTTAACTTGAAGGATTGTCGACGAATTCCCATTGAGACGGTTTTTAGTAGTTGTGGAAGTATTAGTTACCGAAATTTAACTAGATACGTGCGATGGCTGAAACTGTGGATTAAATCTTCCTGCTCTATTATTTGCACGTAGGTTACTATTTAAACAGCGCTTGATCAAAATAAAAATAATCGAGTGCCCACTTTTTGTATCCGAGGAATTTCAGTAAAGTTTTCCCTCTTTGAAGTCGGTCTCTTAACAACTTAAAACGGCAATGCTAATAGTTCTCTTCGACTTTTAATTTCAATCAAAATTCACTTTTAGAAGTTTGTGTTAAGGAGTTGGCAGCCAGATTGTATTTTCTGACTTTCATGAATTCGTATGCTATTTCTGTACTCAACATTCCATACAAGAGTGGTAGGAGCCTTATTTGGTTTTTTTATTTCTAAAATATACTGCTATTTTATTTGAATAATTTGAACATTCAGGGTCCGCTTATCATGCTAAGGAAATGTGATTTTCTATTACAAATGTTTCAAGGTCAAGCGAATGCTTCTTTCTGATATAAGACCGCTCTAAACAATGCATTCACTATATTCTAAGAAAGGAAAAGATGATTTGAATTATGACTAATAATTTAAGACATTATTCGATTAAGAGAATCAACACTTTGTTTTAACCCAGCAGAGCGATATGCAGCAATTTCTCATCAGGGTTTCCCTCAAAAAACTGCCAAATATAATAAAAATTAATTTCTCCCTTTACTATTTACTCTAACTTTGAATGCGTTTATCTCCTCAACCGAACCGATCATAGTTACTTGATAAACCAGGTTGTGCTCAAACAAATATATCAGCGAGTTTAAACTTCTTTTCTATCTTCTATTAGAATCGGCAAGCTACAAAGTTATGTAATTTTCTGGATGTTTATAATCTGGTCGAGCCATGACCTACCTATCATCTTACCCGCTACCGAATGTCCCTGTAAATGAGATTATTGAGAAGGCATTAAAAAACCAGGTGCAGTGTCTTATCTCAACTTCTCATTTTCTAATTTACTAACTGTATTAATCCATATAGGCAATTTCTTATTATGCTTATATTCCAGTGAAGCGATCTTTGGCCAATTCAGTTTTCGTAAGAGTTTCTATTTTTTAGATGCAAACAGCTAGAAATTTTATTTCGGATTGCACCATTTACTTAGAGGTATCCTGGTATTGTTTACTTTGAGACCAAAATTGTTGACGTCGATGATTTTTACGGTAACGAGAACTTTACTATTTTTTTTTACCTAAAATTTATCAATGAATCATTTCTCCAAGTTTTCGGTTACGAAAAGGCTTCTTATCCTAGAGGTATTGTTTTCTGCAATATCATTTGGAATCAGCATCTACATCAAAGTGTTTGGTAGGAGTTCTATTGTAACTTTCTTTCTTTTATGTTTTCATTTGGTTCCAAATGCTTTGTTCTTGTTTCCATGGACAATAATTACCACAAGTTTTGTTGATGCTAATGTTTTTACGCTACTTTCAAGTATTCTCATTCTCTCGGTGTATGGCGTTGAAATTGAACGTTCATGGGGTCATAAGGAGTACTTGCTTTTCTGTCAGTTTTTAACAGTGATTCCAAACATTGCTGTCTTGATACCTTGCTTTATTGCATACAAAATTACAGATTCACATTACTTGTTGGTCGCAATTATCCAAAGTACGACCGCAATTCAAGCAGGGATCTTAACTGCTTGGTACCAATTGTATTCGTGTAAAAAGGAAGAATCTTCAAACAAATTTCTCTGTCCATTGTCAAAATACCTTATTTATTTGTTCCTTTCAATTCACTTATTTTATGTTTTTCAAAGTTTTCCATGGACTTATTTCTGCTTAGCTGTCTCAGGCACTTGCATCTCTGAGCTATATGTGTTGTTTGTTCATCCTGTGGTTCAAGAACTTTTCCATTTAGAAAGTCATACTCAGCTTCCTATATGAACTTTCCGTTTTAATCAAAATCAATACTTTTTTACGCATTGCTATTGTTTTGACTAGCTATCTAAGACCCGTGTATTGCTTTGCTTTTATAATTATTGACTGCATGCGCAAATGAATTTAAAATCAGTTTGCTTATGATTTTGCGTCTATTTATTAAATAATATTGAAGGCTTTTATTAAAAATAAAAAACTAAGTCTTTTTTGGCAGTTACTACTGTTAAATAACAATCACGACCGTTTACGAGTAATACTACAATTCTTGACAATTCCGCAAGGCACAAAATCCTTTACGGCATCTTTTAATGATTAAATAAAGCAAAAGAAATTACTTTCAAAATCGATACTATAATGCTACTATAATTTTATGCTTACCCTACCCTAAACTCTAGCAAAAAGTCCTTTAATTGAATTAAGTCCGTAGCTGCTGGAATCTACCAAGCACTCCATTAAGTTGGCTTGTCGTCACACTATTTGTGAGAATTCAATGAAGACGGGACAATTAGTCTGAGTGCTTATATTAAAGGACGATTTAATCCAGTTTTTGGGTTGGTCATGGTTCGGGGCCAGGGACTATATGTTAACATGTAGAAGTCATCAAGTCTTAAGCTCTAGCTTTTCTATGTCTAGATATTCTTTATCTTAAGTTTGGATGACTTATTTAGGCCTATATTTTTTGTATTGTTTAGTCGTTGTAAAAGAAGAGTAGCTTTTTGTATAGTTTGACTTAATTGAACAGTTTTATTTGCATGGATTTGCATAGTTTTCGTAAATGGCTTTAATTTTTCTTTATACATATCCAATGTAGAGGTTTTAGAAGTATTAGAATCTTCTGTATTCAGTTTCTTTTGGAACGAGAAATCGTTGGAGTCTGAAAAATTATCATGGGATATCTTTAAGCCTTTCTTCAAATAAGGGTGAAGCTAAGAAAATATTAGTGATTGCTTGATTATTTACATAACTGAAACAATGGAAAACTCATTTTGTGTCATATGTTAAGATGAAGTCTTGAATAAAACATTCGCCTGTTCGTGTTTTAAACTTACTTTAGATTTTAAATCGGCAAGCCGTGAATTATTTATGGCCATGTTTTGTTTCATTTCTTCGTAAGATTTCTGTTCATTCTCCAAACGAGCAGTTTCAACCTTCAATTCCTGTTGAAGTACGTTAATATGGTCCAAATCACTGTATAATTGCTGTTCCAATTGCATCTAAAAATGTTAGTCATATCTCTTTCGTATGTATGCGTATCAAGACTTAATAACTTACATTCGAAGAAAGTAATTGAGAGAACAGTATTGACTCTTTTCTTTTCCTTGGTACAGGCAAATTTCTCAGAGGAGCTTCGATTTTTAAAAGTATATTCATGAACCATTCCTCGGCCAAAGATTTTCTTGTTTCTGATTTTATTGTATTCAAAACCAATCTGTTACGATAGCACAGTTAGCATACGTACACATAATGACTAAAAAAATTTGGAAAAGTACTTAAAAGACTTTTCCAGGTAAACATCAACAGCAAACTTTGATTTCCCTTTCAGTACACAAGTAAGCGCTAAAAAGCACAAGCACTTTTAGCAATAACATGATTCTCAATTACTTACCTTGAACACGTCCTAAAAATAATTATTATTTCTTGGCGCTGCTTATCCTCTAATGGACGCCATCTTTTTTGAATTTGGTCTCGACGCACCGCGCGAACGCGCCTTTTCATTTCCATTGCATATATTTATAAAAATGGTGCTACCACTTCAATTTTCTTTTAAGCAATCTGGAACTTAAATAGCAAAATATGTACGTATGGTTTTATATGAAAAATTTCTCTATAACAAGAATTCGCCGTTTCAACGTTTGCATGCTGTTGTAGCGCTTCGGACGAAGTTGTTTTACATATATACAGTCAACCAAGCCAATTCTCAATTACTTATTTTATTTCAATAATAAGTTGATAAAAGATTTTAAAAATCATAGTTATAATGTTTTCACAGCTATCCCAGAAATTACTTTAAGTAGTCTGTTTTTAATTAATACTACAATTACAATAAACAGAGCTTTTTAAATCATATACTATTGCTACCATTGAATTAAAAGAGAAAATAAATAAAACGTACCGACAATCGTAAATATGGCATGTGTTGCAAAGCAGTTCAAATGAAGTGCAGTATGTTTTAGAATATAAATCGTTTAGATGTTGAAAAGATAATATAAAATTGAATTCCTAAGGGTTTGAAAAGTCTTTCTCGCTTAATCAGTTAGTTTATTTCATCTAAACAAAAATTGAATGCTAATTAATCGATCACCAATTTGCGAAGCAAAACCAAGATTCATAAATAGTAAATGCTGAAAATTAACAACTATTAATACACCAACGACGGATAAAAATAGCAACATAAACCTAACGCAAATATTGTCATACACGCATCTGTAATCAATTGTGTGAAATACGGAACATAACTTGTTGTATGACGGATCATTGCTCCATAGGGAGGGGGAAGCTGAGAGGCCAGAGATGCTAGAAGAGAATAAGAAGGTCCATTATTACGGTCCAAAACAAATTGAATAGAGAACAAGCAAGCTTCGACAGTAAATGTCCACGGAAGTAATGGCTGAAATAAATATATTAGTATGCAAAAAAACAATTTCAAAAAAGGAAGATGAGGACTTACCAAATGTTTAAAATAACAAACAATCACTACTATAGAAATTGCCAAAAGATGAGCATATTTCTCAACTAAGTTTTTTAAAGGAGCTGTAGCTTGAGGAATTTGTTCGTTTTCACCTTGAAAATTTGTATCAGATCCCTCCTTTGCGGATTGTAACATAGCTTGAAAAAAATTTGCAAAATCAGGGTTTTGATTAAACATGTTTTCAGGTGGTACATTATATGGAGAATCACACTGAAGTTTAAAAGGCGAACTTTCCAAATTATGGTAATCTTGGGAAGGAAGATATTCCACTTGATCAGCATTGAAGGTATCATCTCTCTTTTCCATGAATCCTGAAGACATTGGCGTTACTGGTGTTGCAGTTTCAGAATGTACAGCTTCCTCGGAAGCTGTAGCTCGAACATCGGATTGACTGTCATCTGAATTCTGTCCCAAAATTTGATTGATTCTAGATGCACCTCCTTGTTTGATTTTATTCAGTCGACGTTCACGTCTAAGTCGAGCTTGTTCACTGGCAGTCGACATGTTCGAAGTCTTTGAATCAGCAGAAAACAGAATAAAATAAATAATTAACACCAAACTTTTTTACAGATATATATTTTTATCAATATTATATTGGGAAAAAATCAATAATGCTCACTTGAACAACTTTCCAATATACGAGGGGTTTGGGGTGAGAGAAAATAGTGATGCATAAGTGTTAGAAGAATACTGAATTCCTACAGCTGTTATGTTTGATAAGAATCATACATGTTAGCCTTATATTATAAAAAGGAAAATTTAATTATAAAATTGGTTGAAATTGCCATATCAATTGCATTTTGCTAATTCGTGTTTTTTGGGAAACTACAAAAAACTAAAGAACAGACACATATTTTCATTACAGACTAGCGAAAAATTAAACAAAAAAATTTCCGTTCATTAATTCAGATACAAAAAGGAGTAGTATCACCAGCAACAGCTTTGTGGTAGCACCTTATTCAATAGACATACATGCAAAATCCAGTAGATTATAGGATAGTCCCAGCTAAAGTCTTTCATTTTGCGATACTTTTAACGAAAAAAAATAAAGACATCGAATGATTCACCTAAATACGTTGGCAGAAGGAAAATCCGCTTCAAAATTTGATTTAGAATTGAAATGCAAAAGTCATAACTCAAAATAGTAGTAAAATGGTTACTGAAAATTTATTATTCCCTTTTTATATCCTTCTTGGGAGTCCCGGAGTCTTCGCGAAAGGCTGCGACTATATACAAGGCCAAGATAATATTGACCATTACAGCTGCAGATAATCCTGCGTACAATGTTTGATATCCTAAAACAAAATTTATCAGTAAAAATCAAAATTATTCAACAATTAGTATATACCTTTGAATAAAGTCTTCAACGTCCAAAAATAAGTTATAAGTGGTAATGTAAATAATGCGACACTAAAACCCACAAACTTAAGCAGAACATTACTATTACGAAAGTTAGTAAGTTTTCATTTCCAACATATTTAGTTAAGAATATAAAAGGAATAAACAATATAAGAGACCTAAGATTATAGACTGTTGTGGAAGGTTGTATGGAATTTCTTAAAACCAATTCGCAGTCCGGCGTAAAGAAATAAACTAATAATTAATAAACTTACGTAGGTATAGAGTTATTATTTGTATCTGAAACTTGGGATTTCCTTTCCATTTTAAATCACGAATGCAAGTTGTTGATGGTGGTGGAGACCTAATTTATTGGGACCTTGCTTTATAAGAGGTCAAAGTTTTGTCAACATGAAAAGTAGACAATTGATATTCGTATGTTGAAAGTCCCTGAAATTATTTGTCATCTTATTAAAATTTATTATCTTTGTTTATAACATACGGTAGACTTATACGTGCGACCTGCTTAATTTGTGTTTACATATAATAAAATACCTGGGCGACAAAGTCTCCAAATTCATAGTTCCTTGTTGAAATATTAAATTAATTAAATTAAATCGAGTAACAAATGTATGTTAGGGCTTGGTCGATGATCATAAATAAAACTGCAATTTACAAACTCACATTGAATTGTTTAGCAGGCAAGGGTGTATCAAACAGTGGTGATCAAAAAAGCAATACTCAATTACTCCTCTGTTATAACAAGTGATTTCACACCATCCATCTTCACTTGATACAAGCATTGCTATGTTGACGTTTTCATCAGCGGACGAGCGGTATAAAAAAAAGAGCAAATAGATTACTCAATGGGTATATTTTATGCATTAAAATTTACCATTTTAGCTTGAAATCAAACTGTTGAAGTAGATTTTTGAGGTAATAAAAAGCATTTAATATAACGATAAGATCAAGCCTAGGTTATGTAAGCTACGCAGTTTGGTATCTGATTTAAGGATACGTAGAACTGCGGTGAGTTTTCCTTGTGGTCTATTATATTACAATACACAGGTTGTATAAGTAGCAACTGAGTATAGGTATTGTATTAACTGGGTTATAATGTTACCTATCACTAATATAGCTCATAACTGAACTGAGGAACGAGGTTCAGTTGTAACGCTATTTATAATATTTCTAAATAGTTGTTATCAACGGGTATCTATGTATATAGACGGATAGTTACCCGTGATTATCAATAAACGGATCTTAGCTAGTATTCCAACATATGACATATAGTGATACGCAACGTAGTGTAGCATAGCGTAGTGTACTATTCCTGACAGGTTAAAGTATATACGGCATTGCGATAATTACCGTTAAAATCCAGTAAATTTTTTTAATTAACTTAAGACATATCCAGATTTAAAGAGTCCATTATTTTTTTTCTGCGTACTCCCGTAAGAGTCAGGCACGCCCCAAACACGAACCAAACGTGCTACTTCTGATATTTGATATATAAATACAGAAGACTTAATGTGATTTTAAATTAGATGCTTCCTTACAATTCAAATTACTTATCGGACAACGGGAAACGAAAGTTTTCCGACGAAAATCCTCAATCGGAAGTTTATGGTTCTTCGCAAACAGGTTTGCCTTCTTCATACGGAAATCCTCAAAGCTATGGTACGCCCCCTGTCCAACAGTCTTCCGCTATGTACGGGGTGAATAATTCCATGGGTGGTGGAATGTATAATACTTCTGAGAACACTCAATTTATGAATACTGATTATTCGCAAACTTCTTCGTATGCGTCGACTCCAATGTCCAATGCTTATTCCAGAGATGCTCCCGCTGCAATCAACAACAATTTTGGTTATTCATACGTGGGACAATCATCGCAGCCAGTCCCTTCTTATAACCCCCTGCCCTCTTACAATACTGCGTCTTTGCCCAATGCTGGAATTCCCGCAGCAATGCCTGGTATGCCATCTGGTTATCCAGGCACTGTTCCAATACCTCAGGGTGGTTATAATGCACATTATAGTTCCCCTTATAATAACGGCTATCCTATCGGTGCTGTCAATCCTACATCGGCAATACCCGCGCAGCCTCCAGCACAACCCGTCAATAATGTTTTACCCAGCTACGTTCGTTCAAACTCGCGCTCATCTGCACGCTCCACAGCGCGTTCTGCTCCACGCTCTACTCAGCGATCTCGTTCCTCCTCCGCAAATCCCGTGACTACCCCACCAGTCAACAATACCTTGCTTACACCTCCCGCTCCACCTGTCGAGCTTCCTCCTGTAACCACTACTTCTCCTAATGCTATTATTCGTTCTGTTCAATGGATACGCTCATTTGTTCCCCAGGCTCCGATTCACCAGGTGATCAACACACTTGCTCAAACTAAGTGGGATGAGACTGCAGCACTTTCTATTTTATCTCAAAAATATTTGAGTTGTGACCTTGGTATTCCAATACAAGAGCATAAAAGGTTTAAGCAAAGTCCCGTTGCTAGCAATATGCCTACTTATGGAAGCTCTAACCGTACGGTTCAATCCCAAAAGCGCTCGATTCGGGACAAATATATACAAATGCCAAATGATTCTACGCAAGCTTCCCTTATGCCTTCTTATACCAGAAAAACTAGCAATGCATCAAAGAAACTTACTACTGAAGAAGATGAATTTTATGACTCAGAAGAAGAGCCTGAAGCCATAGTTCACAGGGATACATCGGCGTTAGAGAGAACTGTACTCAATTTTATAAACAGCAGTACTGCTAAGGAACTCTCTGATACTGCTAGTTGCCCTTTGTCCCACTCGAAACTCCTTTTAGAGCATCGTCCTTTCCAGACACTTGCCGAAGCTTGTATCATCAAACATCCTGATGACGTTCCTAGCAAACCTGGTAGACGTGGAAGGCGTCGTGAAAAAAATCCTATGGGCCAAAAAATCGTCAATGCTTGTATGGAAACCATGGAAGGATATTATGCAATTGATAATCTAATTGCCAAATGCGAGTTTCTTGGTAATCGTATATCTAAAGGTATGGCCTCGTGGGGAATTAAATTAGAAATGTCTAATGGTGAACTGAACATCGTTGACATGGAGTCGGTTCCTACCGAGGCAGCGGATAACAGTGATTTCCCTAAATTTGTTACAGAGCAACCCAAAACTCTTGCAAGTGACGTCCAGCTTAAAAGTTATCAACTCGTTGGCGTTAATTGGTTACATTTGCTTTATCAACAGAAACTGTCAGGGATTTTGGCTGATGAGATGGGTCTTGGAAAAACTTGCCAAGTAGTCGCCTTTTTTGCACTTCTTCTGGAACAAGGACACCACGGACCTCATTTAGTTGTAGTCCCTTCTTCAACGCTTGAAAATTGGCTTAGGGAACTTGCCCGGTTTTGCCCTAGCCTCCGCGTGGAACCTTACTACGGAAGTCAACAAGAGCGAGCAAATATTCGCGAAGCAATAGAAGAAAACGAAATAAAGTATGACATTTTGGTTACTACTTATCAGTTAGCTACGAACAACAAAGAGGACCGATCTTTTCTTAAACATCAAAACTTTGATGTCTGCGTTTACGACGAAGGTCATTATTTGAAAAATAGAATGTCGGAGCGTTACAAACATCTCATGAACCTTAACGCTAACTTTAGACTGCTGCTGACTGGTACTCCTTTACAAAACAATCTCAAAGAATTAGTTTCCTTGCTCGCTTTCATTCTTCCTAATATGTTTGACAGTGACATGGACGATTTGGATGTAATTTTTAAAGCTAAACCAACCGCAGATGCGGATATAGAACAAGCCTTACTTTCTAAGCAACGTATTAGCCGTGCCAAGACTATGATGACTCCGTTTGTCCTTCGCCGTCGGAAAAACCAAGTTCTTAATGATTTGCCAAAAAAGACTCAGATTATTGAACATTGTAAGTTATCAGAAAACCAGTTGGAAATTTACAATCGATATGCTGCTTTGCAAAAAAATCAACAACTTCGGAGAGACGATAAACGAAACAAGCGTAGTAAGAACGATGAAGAAAGCGATGGCAAGTCATTATCGGCCGGTCATGTTCTCATGCAGCTTCGCAAAGCTGCAAATCATGCCTTACTTTTTCGCAAATTTTATGACGATGAGAAGTTAAAGCAAATGGCTAAGGATATAATGCAAGAGGAACAATATAAAAATGCCAATGAACAATATATATATGAAGATATGGAAGTTATGTCTGACTTTGAATTGCATCGACTTTGCCGCAGTTTCCCTACGCTGCAGTCATATACGTTGAAGGATGATCCCTGGATGGATTCAGGTAAAATTCGAGTGTTGAAAGAATTACTTCCTAAAATGAAAGAAGAAGGAAGCAGGATCCTTTTGTTTAGTCAGTTTACTCAGATGCTCGATATTTTGGAACAGGTGCTGGATACTTTGAAAATATCATATGTTCGATTGGATGGTTCAACACAAGTTGAAGTACGTCAGGATATTATAGATCAATTTCACAAAGAGGAAGATGTTACTGTATTCCTTCTTTCAACAAAAGCTGGCGGTTTTGGAATTAATTTAGCGTGTGCAAATGTGGTGATATTGTATGACTGCTCTTATAATCCATTCGATGATTTGCAGGCTGAAGACCGTGCTCATCGTGTTGGACAAGTCCGTGAGGTAACGGTAATTCGGTTAATCACCGATAATACGATTGAAGAATATATTCAAAAATTAGCGAACACCAAACTTGCGCTTGACATGAGCTTAAGCTCTGATGGTAAGGATAGAGAAGAAATTGGCGAACGTCTTGTGCAAGACATGCTTGACGAAGAAAATAATGGCAACAATACAAAACCTGAAATTACGGGAAACGAGAGTGATGGAGAGTTCAAGGTCAGCAGCAGTAATAATTCCAAACAAACGGATGCGGAGGAGACTAATACAGGAGTTCCCTTAGAGGGTTCTCAACCGAACTCTGTGGAGAAAACTGACTTGGCTGACGGGGACGAAAAGGCTAACATAAAAACTGAGATGAAGAGTGAGACTGTAGAGGGTGATAATAAGGAACTTCGAGAAACCATGAAGGGCGAAAATGTTCAAACGGATTCTAATGCTGCTGTACCGTCGTCAAAATCTTCAACCGAAGAACCAAACGAATCTGTACTTAGCGGCCATTTAGATTTAGACACCGAGGCGTCACCTGTCGTAAGCACAATAGAAAAAACTACCAAGGGCGATGTTTCCGTTACGGAAGAGCAACAGTCCGCTAATATCGACGGTCAATTGGAGAAACCCGAAATTGAGGAAAGTAAAAAGCCTGATGTCTTGAATCAAGTTTCCTTGTCTATTGAAGAAGAAAAACCAAAAAATAAAGAATCGGAGGTTGACAATAATGCTGCTAAAGACTGATATACTTTTCATTTAAGTTGTCCTCATAAAAAATAAAAAATTGTTAATAATTCTTACTTTCGATATCCTAGAATATTGTTGGTGGCGATGCTCATGGTCTATTGTCCTATATACCGTTGCTATTTATCATGAATTTGTATATTAAACATAATCACTATTCAAGTGTATATAGACAATACTTTAAAGAGGATCCTTTTTTTTTTCTTTGCATCTTTACATACAGGGGCTAAATAGATTTTAATAGATTCAGTTCTTACAACAGTTAATAATTCATCGATTATACAAGGTATTATTGAGTCTTACCCTTCTGCTTTTCATCTTTTGCAAAATTAGCGCTGTAATATAGAAATCTGCATATTTCGAGTTGTGAAATACCAGAAAAGTTAATCATCGAGTTAGCAATTCTGGGATAACTAAGCAGTATAGCAAAGAATAAGTAATATTGAACTATAATTAGTGAATTAGAATAAAAATATTGAGACTGAAAGCACAAGATATAACGTAATTATCAAGCAGCAAGAACGCGGAACTAACTAGTATTCTAAACCATGATTCTCAGACTTAATTGCAAACGTTTCATAGCCCTAATTGAATAATTCAATTAGCAGGTAACAAATTTACTTAAGATGTTCAGATCATTTACCATTTGTTTGTTACGACTACATTTTTACGAAATCATTGTAGTACGATATCGCTAAGGAAATGCATGGGTATATAATAATTAGATTTTCAAAGCCATTCCTCTCTGACTGAAACCATTTCGCGAACACAGCTACGAAATAACGTTGGTATAGAAAAAATATCGGGTTGATTGGCATCACGCGTCGAGTTACATTCATTCATTCACTACTTACTGATGCCTACTTAAGATCAACGTACTATATTCTGACTTCAGCAATAAGGTGTTGATATATCCTTTTTATATACGATTTAATATTAATCAAGATTATTTTACTGGTTTTTGTTGACTTGTCAGCCGTCGTGCATATCTGGATAGTAAAACGATAACTGCGAATTTTTTGGTATAAACTTAGGCTTCTTGAATAAAATATATCAATGGATGAGTTGGAACGTGTATATCAAAGTATAAAAAACATTTTCACTCATTCAGCACCTTCAGAGAAGCTAGTGGGGCTACAAAATCGACTTAGCATTTCTCTGCGGTTTATTGAATATGCTTTCGAAACTTATCAGTATGCGCGCACTATTTTTATAAGTTCTATTATTTTCTAACGTTTATTACAAGACCAGAAAGACTTGCTATGTCGTTTAATGGAGGAAAAGACTGCTTAGTTCTCTTTTTATTGTGTATATACTATCTTAAAGAAAAATACAAAGAGCAAGCTCAAGCAAAACTTTCTAATATTCCTTTCGTTTTTGTTCGACCTAGAGATGAATTTCCAGAGATGGATGATTTTGTGAACGAGTGTCAGTCAAAATATCGCCTTAATATCATTAAAATATCACTTCCCATGAAAGAAGCATTTTGCAAGTTTCTCAAGGAACATAAGCACATTCAAGCGATACTTATAGGTATTCGGCGGCTGGATCCGCATGGCTTGCATCGTATAGCTTTTGAAGTGACAGACAAAGGTTGGCCTAAATTTATGAGAATACAACCAATATTGGATTGGTCTTATACTGAAATATGGGATGTAAGTTTTCTCTTTGACATATTACTATATCAATATACTAAACATTAGCTACTTCTTGAAACAAACACAAAATACTGTTCTTTATATGATAGAGGTTACACCTCTTTGGGCGGCGTTTCTGATACGTCTCCTAACCCTGCTTTAAAAAATCCCGATGGAACTTACTCTCCTGCGTACTTACTTTCTGATGGATCCCTTGAAAGGGCAGGAAGAAATAATACTGTTCCATTTTCTCGCACCAATTCACGGTTTCTGTATGACAGCGGCGCATCCTCCTATGCGTCTTCCGAAGTATCTTAAATACGTGGCGCCTTTTTTCCCATTTATAATGCAATTCTAGCATGAGGATTGCGATTTTCTGCATTACTAAAGCGTCTATCTTTTGGATACATTTGTTCTTTGGTTTATAATACTTGCCAAATACAAAAGCCTTATTGTAATGTTGATATTCTCGACTAAACGTTCTGTAACTTTACGACTATTGTTTTCTGTTCCATGATGAAACCTACATCAATTACACTTATTGTAATTACCTAATCTCTTTAACCAAGAATCTATTGAAACCCTATGAATCAATTTTTTTTAGTATGTGCTCTCCTCGGCGAGCAAGTAACTACAATTACTTACTTTTGATAATAAATAATATTTTGCTCGAGATAAGGGCTTAAGCAAAAAATGTTGGTGTAACATGTTAACGCAGTTGGAAGAGCGAAAATAAATAAATAGAACAAACCAAAAGAATATGGCAGACTAGCAATGCGCAAGTTAATAGATCGCATGCTCATGCATTGCTATTAAGCTTAGAGTGTCGATTAATACCGTATACAGTTATTTGACCATGCTCAGCATCAAACCTCCAATGATCCTGCTGTAACAATCTGACGATCGCCGGCAAAAGTCGAGCTTCAAGTCCTATACTATGATTGCCACGACCCGTGACAATAACAAAAGGACGAATACTATTAGGAGAAGTATCTGCCTCTTTAGCCCACCAAGCAGCAACACGTTCACGGACTATTGTCTTTGCCTCGCGGACAGTAGCTCCATGCAAATCCAAAGAGTGAGATGTTCCAGAATGTGCAAGAGATCGCATAGCAAGAGATCGGTACTTAAGTGCCTTTTCGTGGTATTCGCGCCCTAACTGAGCATGATACATTGCAGAACCACCAAAAAGATGATTACTTTTGCTTCTTCGATATTCTTTAGCCGAGTTAGAATATTGCATATTTCGTAATTCCAAATACTCTTCGGCAAGACGGTTACAATCTTCAGCAGACAACGCTTCATCATCTTCAACCAACTTACTACTCTGATCATTTAAGCATGTTTTGGTCTGCGTCGAAGAATTTGACTTCGCGGTTTGTGAACTCAGTTTGATGTTTCCCATTTCATTATGCTGAGTTTCCTTAATTAAGCATAAAATCCATAATGCGTTTTTGTAGTCGTTACTACAAATCAAAACGTCTGTGCAAATTTTAAGTGAAAGACCAGTATCTTTCGCCAGTTGAGTTGCTTCTTCTTGATACTTCATCAACTCATTATTTGTTATATTTGATAGCGGCTGGTGCCTATGAATTAAATTTCTGATGGTTATTGGCCAAGCACTCGAATTTTTATAAAACTCATGATTAATTTGTGAAGATGGAATATTGAGAATAGATGTAAGCTTCTCAATCAACAGGCGATTATTTTCCCAAACGGAAAGAGAAGGCTTTAGAATTGGGTCTTCATTGACTTCCTCAGTGTTGGATTGAAATTTACTCAAAGGTTTTCTAGAATTAGTTGCTTTTTTAGTTTTCTTTTTCCTTTGACGAGAACGGTGACCTATGTTGGAAGTAATCAGAGCGTCAGCAGCAGTCTCTATCTGTTCACTTTCCTGTATGGCACGATGATTTAACAGTTCATCGCTTGAGCGAACGAGGTCGTTTTGACATTTCGCTTGAACCAATTGAACCCGCGCAGCAGAAAGATCGCTAAACATAGATCTCAAAAAATTGTAGACATCGGGATCTAGTTCTAAACTCGAATCCTTTAGTTCCCAGGTAAAATCCTCCTCATCTATTTTGTTTATCTCTTCATCTAGAGTTTTAAGGTTTAATAATTCCTGCTCATCACGCCTCAAATTATCCCAATGTTCCTCATGTGAATCACACTGGCTTTCGATGGACAAAGCTTCAAGTATTTCTCGTGCGGTATTACTATCATCACTGTCATTTACAATTGCAAGAACTAGCGCAGAATCTAGATATCTCGAATAATATTCCTAAATCACTTAGTGAGAAGTAAAATAATCAGAAATTACCTCTAATGCTGCGCGCCAATCTTGCATTTACCAGTTTTTGCGTTTATAATTATTCCTTTTTACGTTTGGTTCATGTTTTCTACAAAATGACATACAGCTCTTGGATAATTAATACTTTGAATTCGTTAAACTTCATTAAATGACAATAAACGACTCGCTTACAACACAGTGTATCGTAGCAGAAATTCAAGAAAATGAAGGCAACAAAAATGCAATAAAGTCGCTCTACCAACGTTTTTCAGAAGACCAATTTTCTAAAAGTCAGTTGGTATATAAAACGGAAGTCGTAGAACTTTGCTGGAAATATAACTATATTGGTCGGTTACAAAGTGCGCTTATCGAACTCAAGTGCACGCTATTTATTAGCTAGTTTTATCTATAACAAAATATATAGTAGCTAAAGCTCAAAACTCACTCCACGTTTATGTGAGCGAACTTAAGTTTATCTCTAGTAACAAATTTATAATTAGCAATCAAGCGTTGTCGTGATGAGTGAGATAATTTACAGAAGTTGTTTAATATGCAAACTGAGAGTAATTCGTGCATTGATCTATGTTTAATATGCGAAAGACTTCTGTTCCGTAGGGAATAAACCATCTAATAAGAATTTGTCCCATATTAACCTTATCTGAAGTCGTCTATTTGAATAATAATAACCTAACGGTTGATTTATCGAATGAACAGCACATTAGCACAAGTAAATTCAAAGGGTTCTAAACGGCTTTTTGCTAACTGTGAGGCTCTTATGATGTCTGGGATTTGATATTGAAATACTCAAAATCTCCCAACTTCTATTGGAAAAACAATAAATGGAAGTTCCTTGCAACAAATTTAAAGTATCAATATATCAGCAACACGGTGGCTTTATTAAATGAATGTAACTGGTAGAAGAAGAAAAATTACAGTCTGATTTGATTTTGGAATCACATCAAAGAACCAGGCTGGGAAAACCAAAATTAGCTTTTAAAAAAGAGACTTTAGTTTACAAATAGAATGAATGGAAACTCATTACAACGATTAAAGACTAGGGCTAGGAGCAAGGCGCTCTTTCGGGGGAAGGGTGAAAGTGCCATCTTCTCCCTCAGTAGAAGTTCCATATTCAAAGCTTTGCATTCCTTCCAAACCCCAATTGTAAAAAAGCTGACTGTCTGAGTCCCAAGAAACAGCAGGAGTAGTAAGCATTTTTTCACCGGTAAAAACTGCATTAGCACCAGCCATGAAAGCAAGTGCTTGCTCGGACTCGGAGCACGTGTTACGTCCAGCTGCAAAACGAATGATAGTCTTTGGCATGCAAATACGAGCTGTTGCAATGGAGCGAAGGAAAGGATGAATCGGAAGTCTCTCTTTTACAGCGTCTCCTACAGGGGTGCCAGGAATCGGGACCAAAAGATTAAAGGGTACAGATTCAGGATGTGTTGGCATAGTTGCTAACGAGTGAATCAATCCTACACGATCATGCTTTTTCTCCCCTAGACCCAAAATACCACCGCTACAAACCTTCAACCCAGCTTTCCGAAGATTGTCAATAGTATTTAACCGTTCATCATATGTCCTAGTGCTGATAATCTTTGAGTAATATTCGCGAGAGGTATCAAGATTATGATTGTATGCCGTCAAGCCTGCATCCTTTAGTTCCTTGGCTTGCTGTTCATTTAACATACCAAGGGTTACGCAAACTTCCATATCCATGCTGCGAACCTCTTTGATGATTTCCAAAATATTTTTAAAGGTGCGATTGCGACCATTCAAATCACGCCAGGCACTTCCCATACAAAATCTAGTGCTTCCTTTAGCCTTTGCAATTTTAGCCTTTTCCAAAACTTCGTCAATTTTCATGAGCTTAGTGGCCTTGACACCGGTATTGTAGCGGGAAGATTGCGCACAATATTTGCAATCTTCTGTACATCCACCTGTTTTAATAGAAAGTAAAGTGCATTGTTGAACTTTCTTGGGGTCGTGGAATTTTCTATGTATGGAAGCGGCTCTAAAAATCAAATCGATCAATGGTGTGTCGTAAATTTTTTGAATTTCTTCACGAGTCCAATTGTTTCGCACTAAAGAAAGGGCAGAAGATCTCCTAATCTGTTGCCTAATTGTTCTAGTAAACATTGTAAACTATTTAAATAATAGGAAAATCAGAAGCAGTAGCAATTTGTCGAAAAATCTAAAAGTTCAAACAACGGAACCTATTTAAATGAGAGTATGCTTTTTTAATTTGCGATCAGCCGAGATAAAAGTATCGATTGCTTATTCCAACTTTCAGCGGGTATTTGGTCTATATATAGATGCCTACACAGCGATACTCACGCTCGTTTTTATTTTGCTGATGGCAGATGGGACATGGCTGATTCCCAAACCCAACCATTGGATCCTGTGAAAAAGATGGATGTAAGCGATATCGTTATTTCAAGTGAACAGGATGCATGCTGCGCTTCTCAAAGAGAGTTAACATACTATAACGATAAGCATATTATTATAAGTATTGTGTAAGGATATTTGTTTACACTGTAGATTTCAGCATATATCAGATATTAACTATTTAGATGAAAAGCTACTAAAACAAACTAATTTGTCTATAGAATACAGACATACCTCTAATGCTACGTACTATTCGATTTAGAAAGGTTGAATGACACCTATATGACCCATAAACATCGATACTCAATTATATAGTAAATACTAATTAAATATGAACCAAGAGTAACCACTTGCCTTGACGTCTGTATAAATATGTATATGGTATATGTATACGATTCTAACTATCAAAAGAACTAGAATGCGCTCACCAACCTGTTTACCAAAGAAAATGAGAACGAACGCTTTCAATTTGAATAGCTTAGCGTTTGAAGTTTCTGTGGGATAGAAGAGGTTTAGGAATTAATGACTAAGCGAAGGAAAAATGATATTCACGATTTCAAGAACATATTCACCGCCTGCCCTAAAAGACCAGAACCGCCCTGAGAATTTCCACCTTGCGATGAGTTGTTGTTGTTATTGTAATTCTGGTTGTTGTTATTGCCATAATTCTGGTTATTGTTGTTGTTGTAATTCTGCTTATTACTGTTCCCAGAAGATGAGTTCAAAAAACTGCTTGCTAAACCTTGCAAGGAAGAACTACTTTGCTGATGCTGTTGGTTATTGTTCCCAGAATTGTTGTTGTTGTAGTTTCCAGAGTTGCTGTTGTTGTTATTGTTATTATTACCGGAAGAACCAAGGAAGCTACTAGCCATGCCACTGAGAGAAGACAGCTTGCTAACCATGGACTCGTTGTTGGATGTATTGGAATTGTTGTTGGATGTATTGGAATTGTTGTTAGACGAATTAGAATTGTTCGAAGAAGATCCCATAAAAGAACCAATAAGACCCGACACAGCAGCAGCGCTTAAGCCTCCTGAAGAACCTTGTGCAGCATTAGTAAGGACTCCGCTTTGCGCTAGCTTTGTAAGCAGATTGCGGTTTTGAAACAGGGATTTCGCTAGATCAATGGCTTGACTAACGGGATTACCGCTGTTTTGAGAATTCCCATTCTGGGATTGATTAGCAGAGTAATTTGTTTTATTCATGAGATTCTTAGCCTCCGATTCCACCATGCTTAAAAATTGATTTTGACCTTCCTGAGCACTCTTGTTACCGCTTGCCAAATCACACGAATGCTGACTGAAAAACTTGCCAGCCGCAGCAAATACAGCAGCATAGCCGATAGTGGAACTATCTGTATTGCCAGATGAATTATTGTTCGACGAATTGTCGTTGACGTTTAATTGTTTGAATGCATTAACAAATGAACCCACATCTAAGGACTTTGAGGAAGACCCATCATTAGAATTACTAGAATTTGCGTTTGAAACAAAAGTTTTACCACTCTTAAAATTTTGTGAGGGAATACTATCATTATTACCTACAATATTAATAGTCGTTTCCATAACCACTGCCATTACCAGAATTACCATAGGAGTTGTTGTTACCACCGTAGGAGTTATCATTGTTTCCACCATAGGAGTTGTCGTTGTTACCACCGTAGGAGTTATCATTGTTTCCACCATAGGAGTTGTCGTTGTTTCCTCCACAGGAGTTGTCATTGCTGCCGTAGGAAGAGTTGTTGTTTCCACCGTAGGAGTTATCATTGCTTCCATAGGAGTTGTCGTCCTTATGGTGCTTACCATGCTTCTTCCCACTACCTCCGTAGGAGTTGTCATTGCTTCCACCATAGGAGTTATCATTGTTTCCACCATAGGAGTTGTCGTTGTTTCCTCCATAGGAGTTGTCGTTGTTTCCTCCATAGGAGTTGTCATTGCTGCCATAGGAAGAATTGTCATTGCTTCCACCATAGGAGTTGTCATTGTTTCCACCGTAGGAATTGTCGTTGTTTCCACCATAGGAGTTGTTGTTGTTGTTTCCTCCATAGGAGTTGTCATTGCTGCCATAGGAAGAATTGTTGTTGTTTCCTCCATAGGAGTTGTCATTGTTTCCTCCATAAGAGTTATCATTGCTTCCACCATAGGAGTTATCGTTGTTGTTTCCACCATAGGAGTTATCGTTGTTGTTTCCACCATAGGAGTTGTCGTTGTTTCCACCGTAGGAATTGTCG
This sequence comes from Schizosaccharomyces pombe, assembly GCF_000002945.2. Taxonomy (NCBI): domain Eukaryota; kingdom Fungi; phylum Ascomycota; class Schizosaccharomycetes; order Schizosaccharomycetales; family Schizosaccharomycetaceae; genus Schizosaccharomyces; species Schizosaccharomyces pombe. The sequence continues at coordinate 174,477 of NC_003421.2, read as the reverse complement.
TTGTTTCCACCATAGGAGTTGTCATTGCTGCCATAGGAAGAATTGTTGTTGTTTCCACCATAGGAGTTATCGTTGTTGTTTCCTCCATAGGAGTTGTTATCGTTGTTATTTCCTCCATAGGAGTTGTCATTGTTGTTATTTCCTCCATAGGAATTGTCATTGTTGTTATTTCCTCCATAGGAATTGTCATTGTTGTTATTTCCTCCATAGGAATTGTCATTGTTGTTATTTCCTCCATAGGAGTTATTATCACTATTGTTGTTATTGTTATTGCTGCTATTATTGTTGCTGTCATTGTTGTTGTACTTTTGGTACTCGTTGTAGGCCTTGCCGGCAAAACTCTTCAAGTTATCGAAATTCATGATGGCTGAATAATTCCAAAAATAATGTGTATACCCTTAAAACAAAGAATTGATCAAAACTTCTTCTAAAACAGTAGCTCCAAAAAAAACAAAGCGCTGATAAATGATAATTTCCAAGTGAACAGAATAGAGACTTGAAATATAAATAAAACGTTAACGAAAAGAACGGAAACTTCCCGGTTTTCTAGATTAACAGTTTACCAAGAGAGTGTGTGTTGAGCAGAGCAGGAAGCCATCTCTCTTGTTTATATACAAAATGATCGCACAATACGTGGATGAATCGAGAACAGATAAAGTGGTCTAACCTCTAAGATTGGTTCGTTTCTATGACGCAGGAAATATGGGGAAGGTTTGCGCCACTTTCTCGGGTAACGCTAGGGAAGGGAACAGTAGGCGAGGCATCAAGAGGTTTAGTTGGCTCGCTTGGACGAGCAATTCGCAAGCAAAGCCAATAACATCCTTGTAGCTCCGCAGTCAGGCTGAACGGTGAAAGCAAGGAGTCGGAAGAACCACGTTATCCTTTATAAGCCGAGCTTAGACTCCAGTAAATGCATAAAGGAGCTGCATAAAATACATTTACGAAACTTTACATATTAACGTTGGAGGTGAGTGTGAGGATGGGCAAGGAAAATGAAGCGAGGATGGTGGAAATTGCACATAGTAAGGAAAGGGACACTTAGTAACAAAAGTACGAAGATTTGTGTACAACAATGAGTCAATTTGTGCTCACCATTGTACAATCATTTCGCAATCCCAATAAGATGCTAAGTAGCGAATCCGTCGACTTTTACTTGCATAGGCCGATGAAAAGTTATGAAGGAAACGGTTCAACGGTTCTAGTGGTTTAAAACGCTGCCAAATAAAATGTACACCGGGAAATTCCTATCCGAACGAAAAAAAAGGAAACACTAGGAATAGCAACAACAGCAGTAGTGGTCACTAGAATAGTAACCGAGGACGAGGTAAATGTTGCTCCAATAAATGAATAAAATCCAAGTGTTTAGGGGAAAAAATAGAGCGGACAACGCTACATGAGCAAGAGTCGAGACTTGATGCAATTTGATACCATGGGAAAGCGAGATGCTATCCATTTTGCAAGTAACTTTCTCTAACGACTTTTGTTTCGATGTAGCCTAAGTGCTTGCTTATCTCGATCGCAACATCGGAGATACTAATTTATTTGATACTTCTTAAAATGTTACGATTTACGCCAGTTGTTTGCTGAACCAACGAACAAACAGGATGATCTTTGGTGTTTTCATCGTTGCATTATTAATAATATCATTCTTCCCAACATCCTAGTCTCGATCACGCCTATTGTACAAGTTGCAATTGTTCATCCAGTCCCATAGTCATACTAATCTTGTTCCATTTCGTACAAACTCATTCTCTCCCTATATCCAGCTTGAGTAATGCAAAAACATGGCGGAAATTCCATTTAATTGTTTAAACCCATATTAACAGATATCCATACATCATATGGACTTGTTCGTTTCATTTAAATCAATCAACTAAAGAAACGAACAAAGCCCATCTATATCTACTATATACCCTTTCTTCCTACCTACCGACCTAACCTACAAAACCGTTCTGCATTGTAGTAGTGTCTATCTCGGAAATGTCAAAATAAGGAAGTGCAAGTTATTTTGTTTGCACACTTCGTTCCATTTTGTTATATCAAACTAACGATAGGAAAATCGGGTTGAATCATTTCTTGAAAGAGGGAAAGCAGACAAGAAGAAGATTCGTTTCCCATGGCAAATACGGCTAAGTCCACTTTATAGGAACATTTGTCCAGCTGAAAAATGTCCTCATGCACACATAGACTTTAGGAGGAATCGATCGGCCTAATGCGTCCGTGAGTGCAGATTTTATATATATATATATATATGTAGGGGGATAAGTGGAACGAAGGAGGTCGGCACTCTTAAAGCTAAGTTGGGTGGCACAAAGTGAAAACCATTTCATGCAAAAACATTCATTAGATGCAAGGAATAAAGAGTGGCTGATGAAACAAAATGAGTCGGTTAAGTTTGATGATGGGTTTGGACCAGCCACGATACTATGAAACAAGCCGAATGAACTGACGAAAACGCTTGCGAGAGTGAAATCGATTATGAATTTGAAGTCGATTGTAAGTAAAGGAAAAAAAAATTAATCGTATGAAAAGAGTTTTATTGAAAATAAATTTGTTCCTTTTCAAACATGATTTTTCTACAAACAGAGAAATGAATGTTAAATGAAATAAAAGTGACTCTAAAAAAATCCACTGATGAAAAATTTATTTTAAAAAGGAAAGACATGTCTGACAAGTTAAAGCAATTTCAAAAATCACATCATTTATTACTACTCTAAAAAATATCGTTTTGTAAAAAAACAAGCAGCATACCAATTATCCATAACTTTCCTTTACGCTGTACACTTCATCCTATATCAATTAATAAACCAGCACCATGCAAATTTTAAACTTGCATTTGCATCTGGCAAATTCAAACGGCCGACAGATTAAAAGCGATGAAATCTTCTACTAGTGTTTGGCAGTAGAGCTAAATTGATTACATATGCAACCTCGTGCTTGCAGTTTTTTCATTCTATACTATTCTCCGTCCAAGTCCTACTCCGAATCCGAGTCCGAGTCCGCGCTAAGCCAAAGTCCGAGTTAAACTAGAGTCTGACTTAAAACCAGTGCAATGCCTCCATTAACATGATCACATATGTTGGGATTAACTCTTTAACAAGCATATCTACACTACTTATACAGTATGTACATTTCATACACATATAAAACACACATCCCAATCCGTTACATATTCCCATAACCCCCATAATCAAACTGTACCCCCATGACCAACTCACGGCCCCACAAATTTTTACACGCATCCGTGACGTTATGAATGAGACTTTTCACTCGCTTCTCCCTCCTGTATTTCAAAATTGTGCTCTGCGTCATAGATTACATCGAATCATGTCTTGATGCAGTCTCCTGACTATTTTCTGGGGTTTTGACATTCGCTTTTGCGTATGATTGGTTCTGGATAGCCGACTTGGGAACATTTTAAAGGAAACTACCGTGTTGTGACTTGATAATGACGTAGTTAGGCAATTGAAGTATGGAGTAAACATCGGTTGTTGTGGGTAATCATGGGTATGAGCTCATGCCCCGTTTTTTAGAACACCAATCAAATTGTAAAGTCTACCCCATTACATCAGGGGTTAGGATGCACATTAAGCTGTAGCAAACCAATCAAATCGTGTAGAGGGTCGGATTTTTAGTAGCGATGATTTTCCGTTTTTTTAAATTCGCGAATTCTCTTACTCCCAGTTTTTGACTTGGGTATATATAAATAGATTATCGGTAACTCTTAGTAAGCCTCAGTATTACTTCTTTTCAACGCCTGCGAAAACTTCAATCTTTTAATTAATAGTTTCGTTAACACTTTGTTTTTACTTGGTTCTTCACGGACTGCTGACATAGTTGCTATCGTTTGGTATAGTTCGTTCAAAGGAGCGTAAATTCATTATTTACGTTGTTGTTACCGTTTTCGCCTGTGTAGTTTAGTGCTTTGTTGATTGTCTATTCTATACATCACTAAGCAATTTTTTTTTATCTTAGTCATACACCTTGTCTTTCTCGATCTTTTATACCCTTGTCTCAAGTGTTCCGATAGTTTCCACACGGATCTTGTTGACTAATAATTACTTAAAACATTTTTTATCACCCTACTTTCTTTCAACAGTCTTTAGCGTATATTGCTGGTTAGCAGTTACTCTTTCCGATAATTTGAATACGCTGTTTACATAATTCGAGGTTCATTGTTTGTTAATTTCATCTCTTCTCATTTTCTTTAATTTCTTCATCTTTCCATCGCTTTCTTCAGTGCGGTAACTTGTATGTACGCTTACCCACGCCTCAGTTACAATCATTGTTTGTTTTTACGCTATTCTGCTTAGTTTCTTTTCAACAAAGAAAACCAAAAGAAAAGATAGCATATACCTTTCAGCGAAGATTGTAGATATTTGGATTAATCATACGTTTTCCATACCTTTACTGCGTCTCGAATAGCATTCTTCGATTGTCACTTCCACAAACTTGCCATCTCTTTTTGTGATCACCAAGTCTTGTTTTTTTTCTTTTCGTTGTGACTTATTTCAGACTCCCTACCCTTTTTTTCAGCTCTCTTTAGGTCTCATCATCAGTACGTTTTGCTTTAAAAATCTTCATTCCTTTTAAGCTTGTGTGTGGATTCACTGTTTTCCATCGTTCAACTATCATATCGTTGACCTACAATTCATTTTCTGGGAGTTAAATACAGAATTAGAGACACTTCATCTGATTTTTCTTTTCAAGTGTCTATAATCACTAACGGTTTTCATACTTTTATTCAACCTTTTCACTCTTGTTTTTAATACCAAACTCGCAATTTTTCTCACTTCATCTCGCCGAATTTACCGCATTTATTGCATCTCCTTATACGTTTCGTTCGGTTCCGTTGTTTCGCTTAACGAAATAGGATTCTAAACAGCCGTTTCTTCGTTTAAGCTCATCATATTACATACACTAGCGTAGCGATTTCCTTGGGTAAAATTGCTGACTGTCTCTCCACAACACAACGATTTGTTTTTGGTTTGATCTGTGAATAGTCATTGTAATTGAGTGAGTTGTTTAACAAAATTTTTTCACTTATTTGATTTCTTTTTCTCGTGCTTCTTTTTCGTTCACGTGTTCTCTCGGTTTTGCACAGGGAATTTGGTCGATGCGGAACATCTCCTACATTGTCCTTACTTTTCCTATTAATTATTAAATCTTTAATTTTAAAATCACTTTTGTTTGGTATTACTGCTTTTATCTTGTTTTTCCTTTTGCTTCGCTCATCTTCTTTGTCATAGCCTTGCTTGTTGGGGATTTGACTTTGATTCCTTTGTGCGCTTTATAATTTGCATCTGCGCGTCTTTTATTTTGTTAAGCTAGCCGTTTCTCATCTCGGTTTCTTCCCTCACACGCTCTTTGTTTCGGTTCTGCGCATTTCATCAGGGCTGCATATCCTTTTTTCCTTTCCCTTCCCCTTAAATCAGGTTCGTTAATTTATTGATCGAATTTTAGGATTCTTTTCTAGAAGCTGGTCTTTTTTTGTTGTTGATCTAGAAAAGCGTCATCATAAAGAGGTAAAAAAGAAACCGCTCAAATATACGAAGATCAAATTTATTGTATCCGGAAATCTACAAAACCTATTGATGTATCTTCTTTCTACTGCACAATTGTTTTTTCTGTTTCTTCTTTGACGATTTTCTTACTTAGTCATTTCCATTTGTTAGATTTCTTTTCCTTTTTCTTTTTTACGTCTGTCTCAAAAGTTCATCATTTTAACTGCGTTTTGCATTTTCTCTTTAATTGTTTTTAACGTTTGAATCTTTGTTAGTGAAGTTTCTTTGTTTCGTGAGTTTTTTTTGTTTTTGTCTTTCGGTTTATATTTTAATCTTCTATTGTTTTCTGGTTTTCATTTTTTATCAACTTTAATCTTTAAAATATCGTTCCCTCGTTCATTTTATTAATTTCAGGGTTACTCAGATTAATGATACTTTTTTGACTTTCATGGATCTTAACACCTTGCCTTTTCATTCCATCAATTCTGTCAATGTTTCATCTGCACCTACAGTCAATGAACGTTCGTATCCGTTCTTGTTAGATGCTTCCGCTGGTGTCTCTGGTTTTAATCCTGTCGTCAGCTCTCCTGAAAAAAAAGCTCGTATGAAATACAAGAAAAACTCTACATCACCCAATATGGATGTAAAATCTCGTAAAAAGGTTTCTCGCGCTTGCGATTTTTGTCGGCAGAAAAAAATTCGTTGTGATATGGATCAAAGTCCTCGTCCTGGCAACGCTTGTATTAATTGTCGTAAGCATCATCTCGATTGCAATTTTACTCGAACACCCCTAAAACGCGGTCCTGCCAAAGGGTTTAATCGAAATGCTGATGAAAAACAAAAGCGAGCCTCTGGTTCTGCTAAATCATCTTCTCCTGCTGTAAATGGTTCTGTATTTTCCGGAAACGAAGCAAGTCCCAGTTCAAGGGCTCCGTCGATAACTCCAGTTGATTCCGTGAATACCACTACTAGCGCAATACAGGTACCATCGGTTACTCTTACAGCACCAGCTCCTTTAGGAGTCGATCAAAAAATCTCGCAAGATCAAAAACCAGATTCTTGGCTGACATATAATGCCCAATTCGCGCAAAATTCTCCCCAGTTAGCTCCTTCAATACCTAGTCCTATGAAACTATCACCCGCCAACCAACAGGCTATGCCACCTTACCCGCAAATGTTGGGCCCTGGCTCAATAAGCTCTTATACCAATTCGAATTTAGGACCTTCTGCCGGTTTTCGACCTCCAACTTTTTTTAGTAGTCCTAGTCCACAGCCGTATTCTGGCCCTATACTTGCTTCTACCGCTCCTACATTGGATGGTAGTTATTTATCTAATCCTTCAAACAGCAATCCTGCTGTCATGTCCTTATCTAGTAACTTTCCTTCCCCTCCCAAGCCAAACAATCCAGTTTACTTACCTCCTCGAGGGAATCCTACCGTAAATGATAGGGTTTCTAATGTACTTCCTTCTATTACATCTTTCGATAGCAGCGTTACTACCGTCCCTTCTAACTCACCTGCCACTCTTAACAGTTACACTACAAGTGTCCCTAGCGGCATGTCTCGCCATCCCATGTTAATGAATCCATCTACTCCTGAACCATCTCTTGGCGTTAATTCTCCATCTTTGAGACCACTGCAAAGCTTAAACAATGTGCAAAATTCATATCGTGTTGCATCTACTCAGGCTCCTCCACCTCACCCCTTACGGAATTATACATCAGATGCTGAGTCAATTTCGATGCGTTCCAAAAGTACTCAAGCTTCAGATGCTGCAACATTTCGTGAGGTTGAACAACTTTATCAGGAGAATGTTGAATGGGATGATGCTGCTATAGATAGATATTACTTGCTTATTCATTCAACTTTACCAATCCTGCATCATTCCAAGGCAAGGTTAAAGTCCGAGCTTGAGAAAGCTCCCATAAACCTGCGCTCTTCCTGTTTACATGCCATCTACTCACTTGTTAACCGACCACCATTTGCTACTTTAGGTCATGTGTTTCATAATACTCCTATGAAAGCAATTGGGTTGCTCAACTTGATATGTAGTAATGTTCAGGATCTCTCAAATCGGATTTTGCATCTGCAGACTATGATTTTACTTGCTATTGAAAGTGATCAGCGTGGACCTACTACTATTACTGGTCGAAATGGATTACCACAGGGAATGTGGCTAGGCGCTGCTATTGGATTAGCCTGTAACATGAGACTTCATATTCAATCGCATTTATCTTTGCAGTCAATTAATGAAGACATGGACAGTGACGAAGCGTTATGTCGCCGCGCGTGGTGGGTGCTGGTTGTTTTAGATAGATGGCATTCAATGTCTACATGTTCTCCTCTATTCCTTCCTGAGACATTCATAAATCTGACCATACAAGATCAAAAACTTTTAGGCACTTTCCCTAGTCAACTTGTACGCTTATCATTGATAGTGGGACACATTTCTGATGTTTTCCAGTCACCAGATCCTACCGATCGACAAAGTCCAATCGTTACTCAACAGCTTCGCTCTGAGATTGATGCTTTTCGTCAAAGTGTTGATGTCGTTTGGGGACAGATGAATTTATTGACATTGGCGGTTACCCATGTGAAGGTTTTATTGGAGTTGTGCATCAATGCTAGACCGTCTACTGTACTTGTTCCTGCCATGAAAATGGCAACGATTCTTTCTTCGTCTTCTACGCCTATGACACCATTGAATCATCATTTCTTTAGTTTAGCGACATGCGTTTTAATTGGTGTCTTTGATTTGCCCGAACTTCAAAATGAAGCTAGGCGCGGTTTGGAACACATTCGTGAATGCATTGAAAAGAGAAGAGACATTGTAAGCAGAGAAGATCATGAAGATTGGGATTATATTGTGTTAAAGTTAATTAATGCCAAGATGCAAGGCATGCCTATTAACTCTGACCCATCCATACCTCCCCATGTTCCACCTTCATCTGCTTTTGCTTATAGCAATCAAGAAATGGACTCTGCTACTTTTAAAGATGCATATTTATACACCCGACTTTGTAATTTAGGATATCTTGGCTTTCTTATTTAAAATATTTTATTACAGTGGTTAAGCATTCTTTTTCTTAATGCGGATTTTTAGACAGCTCGTGGTCAAGGGTTATTTTCAAAAAACAAGCCTTTGTTACCGACGTATCGTAGTATATATCTTTCATTTATTTAAAAACCATGCTTTTGAAAATCAAATATCCAAAAGCATAGGTTGGTCAGACATCTCGTTCGTTATGTTCGCATGCTTTTTGCCCTAATTTTACGAAATAACCAATAATGCATAATGCGATTCTAGCATACTTGGCAATATATATTTATTATTGATTTATTTCATAGGATAGAATAGTTTTGATATAGGGAGGTGGTAAATCACAGTTATTAGACTAAATTCATAAATGCATTATTTTTTCGAGTAATATTGGTGTTTTATTATCTTCCATGTCAGACTTCCGCCAACAGATAATAGTAGAGCACCGAAAGCGGTAAGCGCGGCAACGAGCTGGTAATTTGTCTTATTAGAATCTTCTTCAGGAATGCGGATAATAGAGGAAGCTGGATACTGGGCAGATTCAGCCAGCTAAAAATGATTTGTTAAATAAAATGTGTATGATTTATGTATGCTCACCTGAATAAAAAATTCTTTTGAGGTGTTCCAAATGGCTGCAGTACTTATATGGGTAGGTGAGGGTAACCCCAACTGTTTAGTAAACTCATCTGGTTGGACTGGGTATCTCTACGACATAACTTGTTAACTAAACACTTTTTAAATTTTATATAACTTACTTGTTGCTGTCTGTCCAGGTCGGCCTTGGTAGCAGCGAAAACGCAGGGAATCTTTTGAAGATCCGGGTATAAATTCTAAGAGAGAACAGATTAGACAGAAACAAAAATTGATGTCTTACCAATAAGTTTGCTATAAAAGAAAAACTATTAGGGTTTGATGAATCGTATAGAAGACACAAAATATCGCAGGCTTCAAGTGACTTTGGTTCTGCCAGAATATCTAGATCAGTTTCACCAATTTCGGAGAGCTGGGACAAAAAAGGTTAAAAAGTATTAAATAAATATATCCCATACCACCAAATATCTTTGTGTGCTTTGGAATTCAACACTATTAACGACAGTGTTTGGGGTTAACCGATTTGTGTTATTGTTTATAAAACTTGAGAGCAAAGCAGTCTAGATGAATGTTAAGTTAGATATAGTGAATTTACAGAAATGTATAGATAACTCACCTTTCCACAACTTTTCGAACCTACAACGAAGCAGAGAAAGACATTTCTATCATATTTCGAAACTTTTCGATTTTGAGAAACTCGCTTACGCATAACTTTTAAAGCGTCCGTATTATGACCACGTCCATCAGTGTCAAACCCAAGGTACGCCAAATAAGCCAATGTTGTTTTATAATCAAAAAGAGTGATCATACTCCACTGAGCAAGCCATCCGTTATAAGTAACATATCCGTGTTCGTTGAGAACAGTAGAATTTGGGAACTGAGAGCTCACCCAAATTTCCGGAAGACCTGGGGTATGGCGAAACAAGGCTGAAAGTTCCTCATTGTTCAAGGCACCATCATTATCTCTATCGAATTGATAAAAGAGATCTACCAAAAATCTATAACCTAATTGCATTTTACATTAATAAAATAAAAAAAAATTATTGCTTACCCTTCGGACTCAGCTCAACGATCTGTCCTGGTGCGACCTCGAATTTAGGGCTCAAATATGAATCGTCCAGACTAAGGCTATCTGTGTAATGAAAAGCTCGAAGGATTCCCCATGTACTTTCTTGTTTACCATTTTCAACTTGTACACGATTATAAGCTAAAAACCCAGGCAAAGTCAACTGTCCTTCATAAACGCCCTCAGGGCATATTTCCTTGACTTTCGATAAAATTTCTGATGCATCTTCGATACTTAGGTTTTTCGAAAAGCATTTTTCGGAAAGTGAATTAAGTTCATCAACAGAGAGTAAATCATCGTTATTTTTATCAATTAAAACTGGCTAGTTAGTAAAAATTTACATAATGAAGCACACGAATTGTATACGTACAGAAGATCCTACTCAGAGCATGAATTGTAGCTTTTCTCATTGTCTAGTAAGATTATTAGGTTTAATTTTTCATATGTAGCTACATACACGTTCTTTTGCATCCCATAAAGGAGTGATTGGGTAAATTACACATGCACGGCACATGTAAAACAACTTTTTATTGTTAGTTACAACACAAGTAAATTGAATTATTTATAACAAATCACGTACCTCGTTCACGTTTATTTTCTCGAGGGCACTACATAGAATGCATGCTTCGATCTCCTTGAACTCATTTATTAAAGGGATCATTTCATGTTCAATTGTATGAAGTCCCTGATAGTTGTCCAGATCCTCTGATTTATTTTCGCAAAGAACAATTGGAACCTCAATTATATTAGTAAAACAAGCTAAATCGAATGTGATTAACTTACATTGACTCCAAGAGATCGAAAGTATGGCAACCAAAAGATACTAACTCGTTCATAAGAATAGTTATCAGAATAGACTAAGCAAATCACATTTGCCTTTTTTATTTCTGCTGCTAAATATTCTCTTTCATTGCTATCCGCTACACGTCGTCATATTAGCTTTGAAAAAATATCCACAAAAAGTTAAACTAAGAATTCTCACATTGCGTGTCTACGAGAACAAGAGAAACATCGTCATTTGAATCCGGATTAGAGGGTATGGATATAATCGGAAATACCTAGCGCATTAGAACAATAAATTATACTATGAGAGCAAGCTACCTTAGGAATGCTCGTCACATTGTCTTCTTGAATCAAAGCCGAAATTAAAGAAGATTTTCCTACGCCTTGGTCACCGCAAATTACTACTCTAACTTCTTTCATTGTAAAATGAATGGCTTCAACTCACTAAGGATCATTTCAGCGTGGTAGGGTGAAACACAATTCCAGAGTTGGTCGAAAATATGTACAGCGTCGAAAAGTACTTGACGTTTGCAAAAACTAAAAAAAAAAGCAAACCGAAAACTTTAGGTAATAAAAAATTATTTTATTATAGAAATATGGGTGATGTTCGCTTTCCTCACACACAGCGTTGTTTTAACCATTAAAATGATTTTGGGCTGCCAAGGGAACAACAACTATTACTATAAGTACAAAGAAATTTAATTAGTAGAAGCACAATTGAAATATCTTGAAATATTGAGAATACATGCATCTTTTTTTAAACGCATTTCTAAAACCGCGTCGCCACTAGAAAGACCCCATAATAACAGGATTCTGTTATTTTATTAAATGATAGAATTGATTATAACTGTTGTTTCTGTTTACAGAGTACTCTCCGTAGTATCTTTCATCGATTTTACGTTGTAAAAGTGCCCACAGCTGCTCTAATAAAAAAGTTGCAACTATGAAATTAGGACTGACAAGTTAAATGCGAATAACTTATTAATTAATTCATGAAAGCACTTGTTTCGACTGCTTCATACTGTTTTTCAGTGTTTTCTCTTGCTCTGTATGTATTATCATTCGACTATAAGCGATAGTCTATTTCTAAAAGTAACGTATGAGTTAATTAAGTCTTACTTAAGCGAGTTACGATGACGGCCACTTATCTGCGTCAGAATCTTACATATATTAGAGTCGGAGATACCTCCGATTTTAGGACCTATATCTTATGGCTTATAGGACCGGACCTGACCTACCAATTTGATAATACAGTCAATTCACTAAGTGCAAGTTAAATCTTATGACTTATTTCTAAACTCCAACTTTTTCTTACTATTTCCCATTTGTGGGACTCGACGAAATTGATCGCTTTTCTTTAATTTTCAATTTGGTTTCGTTGCACGTTGAGCATTTATCCGGTTTTTATTTAACGTTAGTATTGTAGATTTTTGAAATTACTAAGCTTTTAATCGTAACATATTACTTTTGCACCTCAAACGGTTTCTGTTTGTAGCAATGTCGTCTCCTTCAGAAAACCATCTTTTGGGCCCTAAAACTAGCTTTATCGATAACAGAACTAGCACCAGTAGACCCTTACACGAGATTCCTTCTTATCAATCTTTAGCTAGACGTTCTTCCACATGGAAGCGTGCTAACATTCCTCAACAAAAACCCAGTTTGGTTCGAAGAATCAATTATTATATCCCTGTCCTTCATTGGCTTCCCAACTATTCCTTAAGAAATATCATTTGGGATGTGTTAGCTGGCTGCTCGACTGCTTGTCTCTCTGTGCCTATTGCATTATCATTTGCACAAACGTTTCTAGGTGTCCCCCCAATATACATTTTAACAGGTACTGCAATTGGCCCCATATTATATTGTCTTTTTACAGCTTGCCCGCTGATATCCATCGGACCCGAGGCTGGTATGTGTCTGCTTATTGCTGAAAACATTCACCAACGCGTTTTGTCGAAAGCCGATGTTCCTCAAGAAACAGCAATTTTAGTAACTGGATTGATTGCCTTTATCGCAGGAATTATCAATTTAGCTGCCGGGCTGTTCCGCTTGGGATTTTTGGATGCACTTGTATCCCCAGTATTGTTACGTGGATGCATATTGTCAATATCTATGATTATTATGATCAATCAAGGATCTGTATTTTTTGGATTTTCTGGAGTCAAATATAAAGGTTCGGACTTTCCTATTGATAAACTTATGTTTTTAATAAGGAACATGTCGAAAGCTAACATATATACCACTATACTTTCATGTATTACAATATCGTTGCTCATAGGTTGTCGAAATCTTAAATCCAAGCTTTCCGCTAAATACCCTCGAATTGTCTCGATTCCTGACGCAGTTATCATACTATTGTTAGGTTCTTTTTTGAGCAAAAAGTTTGACTGGCATTCCAATTACGGTATTGCCATTTTAGGAGAAATTAAAACCACAATACTACTTCCTAAGCTTCCCCTACCTGAAAAAAATAAGCTTCACTTTATTACCCAAAGTTTACAAACTGGAGTAATGTGTTCATTCCTTGCTTTCATAGATACGGTTATTGCAGTGAAAGCTATTTCGTTGCAGACAAATAATCTAATACGCTCCAATCGTGAGCTGATATCTTTAGGGGCTGCGAATATAGGAAGCAGTTTATTTTGTGGGCTTCCTATTTGCGGTGGGTACCTACGTACTAAATGTAACATAATGTCTGGTGCTCGAACACAGGTAGCTACTATTGCTTGTAGTGTACTTATTTTGTTAGCAACATTCTTTATCATGCCTGTGTTCTCCACTGTACCTACTTGCATGCTTGCTTCCATGGTGGTTTCCTTGGGTGTATCATTGTTCGCCGACGCTGCCGTGGAAATTTTCAAGTTAGCCCGCATAAGAGTGTGGTGGGAATTGGGAATTATATTTTCTATCGCAACATGCACTATGATGTTTGGATTGGAAACTGGAATTATCTTTGGATTGTCCATAACAGTGATGCAAATTATAAGACACTCCACCCGTTCTCGCATCATGTTTAGATCTCCTACTTCAAACGGTACAGCAGAATTTATCCTTGAAGATGCAGCTTCCACTTTATCCCATCGAACTAATCCTTCTTCGACTGCTGTCGAGAGTGCCCCCCGCATCTTAGTCGTTCGCATTCCTGAACCGCTTTTTTTTGCAAACGTCAGTCAGCTTGAAGATCGACTAAATCGTTTAGAAAAGTACGGACATCCAAGAATGCATCCTGGAGAAACTCCTTATCGTCGTATTGAAGACATTGAAGTCGTTGTTTTTGACATGGTAGGTGTCTCTTCCATAGATTCAAGTGCTCTTTTTGCCTTTCAGCGTATCCTTAAAGAGTATGTCGAGCACCAAGTTGAGGTTCATTTGGTATCTTTAGACCCGCAAGTTCTTCATATTTTTGAAAAACATGGTCTTTTGGATCTCATCGGTGGTTACGATCACGTCCAGGATAGTATTAAAAAAGTGGATGCTCTTTGCGATATCGAACTTGGAGTGTAAAAACTTTTGGAGTAGCTCTTTTATGTCTATTTTATGGATTATCCCCAATTACGCGTTAAAAACGCTAAACGGTCTTTAAATTGTCCCTTCCTATTCTTGCAATGTTGAGACTATTTTTGTTGCCTCTCAAATCAATGGCAAAATGCTTATACTTTGCTTTCTATTTATTTCCCATAGAACTATATATCTATGTATATATATTTTGAATAAAAATTAGAAATTTTTATAAATTGGCTTTTGTAAGTCAAGATAGAGTGTATAAACCTCTATTCGTTTTCATCTAAGCTATACTAACATCCTAAAAACTCATGTTTTCATTCAGCCTTTTTCATGTACAGTGATCATTTAATGAGTTGAACCGTGCCTCACTATTCATCACAAGTGATTCGTTAGGGCTCGAGAAATTAGTTTATTGAAGTGTAACGATTCCGCAAGTTCCTTTCTATTATCTAAAGAGAAATCGGCATTTGGTTGCTGTCGTGTGCCACGATGGTTCTCATTTCAAATACATTGCATTGCGCGGATGCTTATTCTAGTGCCGACTCAAAGCATGTTCCACTAACTCTCTCAACCAGAAGGATAAACCTACAGTCGTTCCAATCCATTTCTGCTCGTAACTGTGGATCCGATGCGCGTGTTTTAGATTTTGTTAAAAGTATTGACAATGACAATTCATGGAAAAGAAGGAACCTTGATTCCAAGAGAAACATCGGTTCGAGGAAAAAGAATCGTTTCCTTAATGGTATGTTTTGGGTCGCTGTTCGCATTTTTGAAACTATTTACTAATATCGACTCTCAGACTTGCATATATTAAAGCAAGCAGCGGATGATCCTGATGAGGTCGTTTATAAGGATTTATTTACCCACAGACCAGCTTTTGGTTTTTTAACCGTTGGAGATGAGTTTTACAAGGATGGAGTAAATAATATATCTTCATTGCTAACATCATCATCGAACCAGAGGTTTAACGACAATCACCATAAATCCATTGTTAAAAGGATTAGACATGAAATCAAATGTTACAACTCTCTGCAACTAGTGTTGTTGTTGGACGAGTGCTTGAATAATATTATGAACGAAAAGCTTTATGCTTATGACCACGACCATTCACCAGCGATATATGCTTCGGAAAGCTTTAATATTAAAGCAGAAATTGATACGTCTTCTTTTTTGGAAACGCAGAGAAGCTATCGAATTTATATGTTAATTGATTGTCCTAGCAATCCGAAAGCAACAGCCTTCGCTCGATATTGGATGCATTTGATTTGCTCATATTATGGTATTTACACTACTTCTACACAAATCTTATCAAACAAAATAATGACCCTCGGTGTTTCTAAAAAACGGAAGCATTTGTCATTCAAAACTCTTTCCGAACTTTTAAACCATGACGAACTAACAAACATAAATCGTTAATTCGACTTTAAATGGAAGACGTCGTTAAATTTTATTGCGTTATAAATTTTATTCTACATTTTGCAACCAAAGTGTGAGATCAAGTTTTTTCCAATCTAGCTTAGTGAAGGCTGACAGCATGTTACTTTGAATTTCAATAATTGCTTACCAAATTCAACCAAATTTTTTATTAATTATGCTAGTTATTATTATTTTTTTATTTTTTTTCTCAATAATTGTGGAATTTTTCACAAAGGATAAAATAATTCTGTCATGCAACTGATTCTGAATGTTAAAACTAAAAATCAAACGTTTTGACTTTGTATAGAAATAGAGTCATTTTCTTTACATAGCCTTAGCGTGCTCTTTTCAATAGTGTTGACTATTGAAGAAAAACTCACCGTTTCTATTTGCTAGGAAACTCAAAAATATCAAACAAATCGTTCACTTCCGACGAGTGAGTTTGGGTCCTGTTTAGTGTGGTGACACTGTTGGTTCCATTTGGTTTTGGAGTCATATTTTGAAAATGGTATTTTCGTTCAACAGCAGCGGATGCCTTTGCTGAGTAGCAGTCCGTGCTTTTCTTCGGAGGGCCGTGTTGTTGAAAAAGGGATGCTGTGGTTGAAAGGTTTTCGGTGGAGCGGACACCAAGTGGATTTTTGGAATAGCTTAAGCGAATGCCACCTTTAATTTTATCGTCTAATGCAGCACCTTGCATTTTTTCCATTGCTTTCGCAGCATGGCAAACTTCCTCAAATTCTACAAAACACATAGGACTGTTTCCCTTAATTTTGAAACATAGTCTCCGATACCCCTTCTCTTTTGAAAAAGCCAACCTAAGCTTTTTCTCTTGGTCTGGGTTGGACAAATTTCCCACATAAATTGTGTTACAGGGTGAGTTATGATCAGTTTGCACATTGGACTCTACTTGTTCCAATAGCACTTTATTATCAAATTCTTCTTCCTGAAGGCATTTTAATTCACAAACACGGACATATTCGGCGCTCCTTAAAGGGCGTTGTTTTAATGACGGGCGTGAACGGACTACTTTAAGGTCTGGCATAGGCTTCCACTTGGGCGGCGGCCTAAGTTCACTTTCATATGGGGCAACACCATTCAGTGGAATTGTACGTGGTCTTATAGCAGGTAGCTCTTTAACAGGGCTCGTACGTTCTAATCGCAATGCCTCTTCAAAAGGATTTGATTTATCGATAGCTTGTTTTGAAATAAAAGAGTTGTCTTTATGATAACTTGGTCTTGAAGGTAAAGAAAACTTTGCTTTGGGCGAAATTGCATTTGGATGATTAGGTTGGTAATCGAACGACGTTTGTGCAAAGTTATTCGGCTGATTTGATAAAGAATTAGATTCACCAATATTAGCAATATTGTTTGGCAACTGTGAATATTTGGCTGTGGGGTTTGTTAATTCATTGCTTGTAAATTGAAGCCCTTTGCTATTTTTCTGCGTTTGGAAAGAATATACGGCTTGCTCTTTAGAAGATGGCTGTAATAGCCTATTATTCCAGTTTGAAGGTGAAGGGTTTCCCATTGATGCTCGTGATTGATTAAGATATTCAGCTTTAGGAGCCTTTATTGGGTTGAACGATTTAAAAGCTTCCAATACCGCTGGATACGAGGTGGACATTCGTGATTCTGAAGTAACGTCCTTATTGATGACAGAATCAAAATTTGCTGGTGAAAACCGAGGAAACCCAGGCGTTGTTGAGTCATAGTTATTTGACAGGCGTTGGGAATATAAACTTGGGGTAGTCAATGGTGGAATGCCCTTGTGATATTCATTTTCTTGTTGCCTTACAACATCCCTTTGAATAATGGTGAAATTGTTTGTAGAAGACGCGTTTAACATGTTTTTTGCCTTTAATGCAGCTATTGCGTTCCGAAAGTATACAATAGCTTTTCGGTGCCCATTTTCACTTTCGATTTTTGAAAAATCATATCCTTCGCAGAATGTGAAAATTCCACTCAGCTCTCTATCATCAAAATCGTCCGGCAAGCCACCAACAATTTGAATGATAGAAGATTCTAAATCATCATTTGAAGCTTCACTAAGGGAGTTAGATCCAGAACTACTTTTAGAATGTACTGATTTGTCGGTATCATCAAAGTAATGTTCCGGTACCAAGCTAGGTGTTCTAGCCCGAAGATTTGGATTCAATAGAACACTTTGATCCAACGAAGGGATGGCATTTAGCGTTGCAATTGAAGATCGACTATCTGAAAGAAATTGATTTTGGGGTGGAAAATTTGGAGAGCTGCCTGTGCCTTCGAAACTGTTAGAATTGTATGCGGAATTCCAGCAATTATTGCTAATTGAATTATTTGCAAAATTACCGGAGTTTGACTCCGCAGTGCCCTGTAAGTAAGAGTTGTTCCTTGAAGGCACGGGCAATTTACCAGGACTTGATCCTACTGGGTTAAGCAGAAAAGGAGTTGTCGACCTTGCAGGTTGCTGTGTTTGTGTATATAATAAATTAAGCGGATTTGTCGTTGAATTCCTGGACAGTGGGGGTTTATTAAATGCTCCTGAACCATGAAGCAAAGAGTTGGTCGATTGTTGTTCTGAAAGAGAACTATGGTTAGGTTGAGACAATCCGAAGGCGGCAAGTTTATTTGCCAGGTCATCAGATTTCCCTGCTAGAGGTTGTCCGTTTAAAGCATAAAGTTGACTCATTATTCAATTAGGGATAATTAATAAATGAACGTGGCGGTACTAGAAACAGAAAATGCAAAATAGAACCAAAAGTATTAAAGAAAACACCTGTTTTACAAATTGATTGGGAACACCTCGATTTGAATCGTCGCAGGCAGCAGTTTTATAAATAGATCCTCCAAGAAGTTAAGGAATCAACAGAATATTAAACAGTAAATTCTTTCGTTTGAAAGTTATTTATTGTTTGTAGATGAAAAATTAAAAAAAGTGGTTTTTTTTGATTGGATACTATAAAATATGTTTTTTTTTGTTTGTTTACCTCGATAAAAAAACAGAGAAAATATAACGTTCAAGGTAACAAGACTGAGGTATGCAGAAGTCAAAAAAGAGATAGACAAACAATGCTTGTTTAAAATGCTCAAATCGGTCAATAGGCCTAGTGAGAGAACGGAATTTGCTTATGTCGTCGATGTGAGGAGTCAACGAGAATTTGAATTTCAAAAAAAAAAAGGAATTGAAAATGAAGGCTGGATTAATAAAAGATTATCGAGATTGTCAAAAAAGTAATGCAAAAAAGAAAAAGGCAGTCAATGTGTGAACGAGGTAAAAAATACTTAACTCGTTACTTGAATAATCTGATGAAAACAAAAATGTCGGAATGCTTTAATCGGCAATCGGTATTTAATCAAATGTTAGGGAACTTGAGACTATGCTTTATTTAAAAAAATAAAATGGTCTGTTGCGGGTTCACAGAAGGATGTATACAGGTTAACTTTGCAAGGAAGGTACGGTGATTTAAAAAGTTACTCTTTTAAGCAATGAAAGAGCGATGTTATAACCAATTAACAAGAAGGTTTACTAAAAAACCTGAACTGAATGACTAGAAATGGATGGTGGTAGCAAGGAAAGAGAAAGAATAGAATGGTTCTAAAAGTGGAATTTAATGTCAAAAATTCCTCGTATATGGATTGGAAGGGAAAAGAGTCAATTATTTCCAGAAAATATCTTCTGTATTGCTTCGCAGTATAAGATACACGAAATTAGGCTTTTTAGGACAAAGGATTAGACACGAGAAGATTTCTGAATCAAAAGTTAATTTCAAGCGTATGCGATGCACTTTATATGTATACGTTTTTGGAAAGCGGGGATGGAGGCTATTCTCTTACTTTAAATATACTCGATGATTACAGATTATTGAGTAAAAGTAGTCCTATGGAGGTGTCGAAGCAATTGAGTCATATTTTAATCAACACTCTAGACGCAGCACTGCGATCAAGTGGTGTTTATAATACTATTATTATTCTCCTTACGAATTTGCTTTCAAAAATAGAAAGATAAAAATAATTTACTGTCAACTATGAAGGTAAACTTTACGCCTTAAAAGTAGTTGCTGTAACATGATTTATGTTTGCATCAACCTTAAAACCGCCTATTTGCTGTCTATCTTAAAAGAAGCATATTCTTGTCAAAAAATATGGACAAGCAGTTCTTTTAATAAGGAATGAACTGTTTAAATTCACTTCGCTTTGCATGCTTTGACTTTTGGTTCCGTTTATTGTAATGTTTACATATTCAAGTACGAACAGATGATCAGAACTTGTGACTAAATTGCTCTTGAATAGATCAATATTAGAGAAGAAAAGTCTCGTTTCTCCTCATTTGCCTCGTATGGAAATGAACTGGAAGGCTTGGCAATTTCTAATATCCCAATGGATCATCTGCATGCTTTTGACTGCTATGATAGATGAGTGATCTCAGGAATGGTGGTGACAATTTTATTACACAGAATGACATAACGCAATTTCGTTAAAACCCCTAGCAAGCTTAATGAGTTCGGAACGACGTAAAGTCTACATAAGAGCTTGATCGTTAAATTACAGTATGTTAGCTTGCAGTTACGCAGTTTGTTACAGATTTAAGGATGCGTTAATTTTGATGGCTTGTAAATACTTGAGCAATAAGTGTTATTGATATGTCTATAATAAATTGATATTATAAGCTGTATATGAGTTGCTTAAAAGACAAACTAAAGAGCCTAGATTTAACCAACTGAATCGGAGCTAATTTCTAAAAAGTTAAACAATCTTGGAGAAGCTTATGCTGTGGAAGGGAGGTACCAAAATCATAGTTCAGTCATACGCTTGATTATGTTCACGTACTGTATGTCTGATAACAAGTGGCTTAGTTATTTTCTATCTTTTCTAGAGAAACATTCACTTATCATATTGACATTTGCTTCTTTATTCTTGAATATTCGTAGCAGCAAACAGGAGGACCGGACATAATAAACTGTCTTAACATTTACCAAATCGTTAATACTCGTGATACATGCTTAGCTGTTTTAATTGTTTATACATGTGTTTACAAGTTTAGTATCTTGATTCGTTTTCTACGTTACCGGCTCATTTGGGATGAACCCCAAAATATCGATTCCCATTAATTTAAATATTTATGTCTTACACACTTCTACAAGAGGGATAGAATACTACATAAATCAAGCTAGTTTTCCCTAAGTTATTTATACAAAGTCTTTTTACGTATTCTAACAAACAGTATTTTTTTAGCGTCGAGATTCTTATATTTAATACTAGTCCATAACATTCATCCCATCTTCATTGAATTTCTCTTAGTGCTGTAATAAAAAAAAGCAACACATTTCTTCTCTCTTACTCGCTTTTTTATTTCATTTCATCTAGAAGCTGGAAGATTTCTCTCTTCACTAAAATTAGCACATGTTGGGTAAAATCGGCCCCCCTACAAAGAATAGCAAGCCAACTCAGGTATTAATTTCAAAAGTCGAGCTTTTACTATTAATTTACTACTGCATTTGGAAACGATGAATGTACAAGCATTTAGCTCTAAAAGCCTTCGCTTTCGCTTCAGCTTTGTTAATTTTTGCATGTTATACATTCGTTTAACTTTACTCATGGTTATATCTCACATTGTTACTTGGGCAGTCACGCCAGGTTACAGCACTGAAAGAGGTTTTCCATGCGATGTTGAACTCTCCTTCTCACTTTTTTATTGTTTTTTCAATTTTTTCTTTCTTGAAACAACATTCCATAAACAGTGACTTTACTGAAAAGTGATCTGTAGATAGGAATGGTTGACGGTTCGATACACGTGCCAGTGCAAAGTCACGAGGGCCAGCACGATAACTCCAGTAGTTTGAATGAAGAAATTCAAACTTCACAAGACCCGCTAGGTATTGTAGAGTCATACCAGGAAAGCAGTACTTCTGACTTCGATAAAAGTCATTACACTCATAATTCCTCAATTGCTGCCGCCGATTCTGAGTATGGTAGCGCATTCATTCAGGGGCAAAGCTCTAATGGTTCAGAAATCAAGAGTGAGAGACCCTCTATCGACAAAAAACTAGACGTAAATATTGATTCTCATCCCATTGAGCCACCACCGTTTGAACATGATATTGGCCTTCCTGCTTCTCAAGTACCAGCCGCCGAGGAAGAGGTGGAGTCAACTCCAAAGGCAAAACCCCTTTATTTTCTACTAGATAAAAGATTTTGGATTGTGTTTTTCCTTGGTCAGGTTCTCTCTCTGTGCATTACTGCGACCAACACATTCAATGGATACATGTCTGGCATCAGTAATATTCCTGCCTTTCAAACATTCTTGGTTTACGCTTTGCTAACTCTTGTGTACACACCATACACTGTTTTTCGTATGGGATTTAAAAAGTATTTTGAAATGATATTTCGTCACGGTTGGAAATATATCATCTTTGCCTTTTTTGACGTTGAAGGAAATTATTTCGTTGTACTAGCCTACCAATACACAAACATGCTTAGTGCAAGTTTACTCGATTCTTGGGCTACTGTGGCAGTTGTAATTCTTTCCTTTATCTTTTTAAAGGTTCGCTATCACTGGTCTCAAATTCTTGGTGTCGTGGCTTGCATTGGTGGTTTGGTTTTGCTGGTCGTTAGTGATGTGATTTCTCGTGGTGATTATTCTGCTGTCAACCCTGGTTTGGGTGATGGTTACATGATTATCGGCGCTACGTGTTATGGTGTGTCCAATACTTTGGAGGAATACTTTGCTTCCAAATTGCCGCTTTACGTAGTCATCGGTCAATTAAGTCTCTACGGTTCTATTATCAGCATTATTCAAACCTTTATTTTTGACCGTCACCATTTGTATACCCTGCATTGGACTAGTGAAATGGGTGGTTACTTAGCTGGTTTTATTCTCGTCATGTTCTTGCTTTATAGTTTGGCTCCTATTCTCTTTAGAATGTCTTCTGCGACTTTTTATAATATCTCTTTATTGACTTCCGATTTTTGGAGCTTGGTTATTGGTATTCATGTGTTTGGATATCATGTGTACTGGCTGTACCCCATTGCCTTCGTCTTAATTATATTGGGTTTGTTTGTATACCACGTGTTCGTTGACGCTACTCGTGAGTCCATCAAGCCTTGGCTTAAAAAGGGGCAGGGCGTTGATGGTGTTGGAACAGTCCGCCGCCCTCCTTCTCTTGTATCGTCGAACGACGAACTTAATAAGAAAAACGACATTGTCGTTGCTCACCATGATAATGAAGTCAAAGAAAGGATTTACGATGCTTATCTTTCAGTTAAGAATGTCTTTGTCAGAAAGTCGTAAATCCTGATAGTTCTTTGCCATTTCTTGACTTCCTCTTTTTCAAGACTCCCATTTTATTCTATTTTAATTTCTGCGCGATGTGTATGCGCACTTTTCTTTCTGTTATTTTTAGCAAGCATTTAATGTTGGACTATGGATTTAATATTGGGTTTTTTAGGGCTAATGAGACGTATACCTTCATTTTCAATAACATTTCGGAGAGTTCTAATCATTGAATGTAAGTGAGTTCATATAACGCATTCTTGTAGAAGGCATTCAAGAATGAATGTTGTGCTTGTACTCGCACTCGTACTCCTATGTGCAATTCCAGTTATAAAATGATGAAAATTAAATGACCAAGTTGTTTTGTAGCAAGTACTTAGTGTTTGCAATTACCTTCTGAACTAATTTAATGCAACCTATTGTAGTACTTATACAGCTATAATACGAGTAACGCGAATCAGTTGCATTAAGACCTTTTTGTTGAAAACTAATACTAACTACCAGTGTTAGCAGTAATGAAAAAGTCGCTTAAATATAAGCTTATTTTAGCGCTGATGACTTACTACAGCTACTATATATTAAAAAGAACCAACCGGTGACCATATATTTTAGTATTGTTTATTGTTGTATTAAAGGCTCGTAAGGATTTCTTCTGTTTGCAATCTTAAATTTTTGATTTTTTTGTGTTAAAAACGAACCTCTTACGATTTTTGTCGGTCGACTACTCATGCCAAAATGATTCGATTTTGCCCATCATGTTTTGCACTAAAAAGAACTGCTCCCGTATTGAACCATACTTCTCGGCTTGGAAATTATTTTAACAACACATTTTCCAAATTTTCTGTTAATAGAATGTCGGTCTCGTCTTATAGTTCTGATGCTTCTTCCACCGTTATGGATGAAAGTCCACCGAATGGCGTTACTAAGAGCGTTTCTGGTAAAGGACCTACAGTATGTTATTATTGATTTTTAATTATTATATTACTAACAGAGGTGTGCAGGCTGTTGTCATGATGAACATGGGTGGGCCTTCCAATTTAGATGAGGTAAGACTTTAATTGAAGAAGCGTTTGTATGGAGTACAGCCTGAAAAACGCTTCAACTTTTGTTGTTTTTATATTCATTTATAATTACTATCAACACGAGAACTAATGTTTTCAGGTGGGCCCCTTTTTGGAGCGTCTATTCACTGATGGTGATATTATTCCTCTCGGTTATTTTCAAAATTCATTAGGAAAATTCATTGCGAAACGTAGGACACCTAAAGTTCAAAATCACTATTCCGACATTGGTGGAGGAAGTCCAATTTTACATTGGACTCGTATACAGGGGTCGGAAATGTGCAAAATCCTTGATAAAAAATGTCCAGAGTCCGCCCCACATCTTCCATTTGTAGCCTTTCGTTATGCTCCTCCTTTGACTGAAGATATGTTAGATGAATTAAAGAAAGCAAATGTTTCGCGCGCTGTCGCATTCAGTCAATATCCTCAATGGTCTTGTGCCACGAGTGGTGCTTCTCTCAATGAATTACGAAGAAAACTTATTGAAAAGGGAATGGAAAAAGATTTCGAATGGTCAATTGTAGACCGTTGGCCTTTGCAACAAGGTCTCATTAATGCATTTGCTGAAAACATTGAGGAAACATTGAAGACATATCCTGAAGATGTTCGTGATGATGTTGTTATAGTTTTTAGTGCTCATTCATTACCAATGAGTCAAGTAGCGAAAGGTGATCCTTATGTTTATGAGATTGCTGCTACTAGCCAAGCCGTTATGAAACGTTTAAATTACAAGAATAAATTTGTGAACGCTTGGCAATCAAAGGTTGGACCTTTGCCTTGGATGTCTCCTGCAACAGACTTTGTAATTGAGCAGTTGGGTAACCGAGGACAGAAGAATATGATTCTCGTTCCTATTGCTTTTACTTCTGATCACATTGAGACTCTGAAGGAGTTAGAAGATTACATTGAAGATGCAAAGCAAAAGGGAATTACCGGAGTTAAACGTGTTTCAAGCATTAATGGAAGTATGACAGCTATTCAAGGAATGGCTGACCTGGTTGCAGAGCATTTAAAGGCTAAAGTACCCTATTCTCGTCAATTTACCCAACGATGCCCAGGATGTACAAGCGAATCTTGTGCTGAACGTATTAATTTCTTTCAAGATTTTTAATGTTATAAATGATTCACAGCTGATTTCACTGTCAAATTTGGACTACCTAATTTTCCAACGATGATATTAAAGTTTTATTTTTTCATCGTGAAATCATTTGGCGTATGGCTAAGCATCAAAAATAAGAATTCCTACCTACGAAGATTTCCATATATTAATAATTTTTGGACGTATCCACATGATTATCCTTTGTATTTATTAGTGGGAAAATATTAAATATTCTACTGCTTACACACTATTTATGGTTCAATGAGCATTAACTTCAAGTTTTTATTCAAATATATACCTGATCTATAAAAATTTTTCAATAATATAATCGCTCCTTTCTCCAAATCTCCCAGCACTAATTGAAAAACTGTTCGTCATTCGTGTCTCTGTAAGTGCTACTCATTTATTTTCTTTTGGTTTTTATGATGCTCTCTCGTAACATATTTACTATTTCGTCCTCTATCTAATTTATCTGTATAACAGCTTTTTTTTTAGATAGTACAAAATCTTTCACTTTTTCTTTTTTCTTATATTAGTTATCACGATATCCGAAATGAGTCTATTTTGTCTAAAAACACGTTGCAAAACAACTAGCGTGTAGGTCAAAATGACTTATCCAGCTCAAAATCATTCAGAATATTAATATTTAATGTGTATCTGTTACTTTCTTCTCTTGTTTCATAAAACGCTTTAGTAAATAGATAATTTTTGATATTGTCCCAAAAGGAATTTTGGAACGCACTGAATCGGTCTCCAGTCTTTATAAAATCACTCAGTACTATTTAGCTTTCGTATAATCCTTCAAAATTTTTTGCTATCTTTTTATGAAATTATTTACTGGGACCGCATTGCGAACGATTGTAGGATAGAAGCATCTGTATAGCTTGAACAATATCGCTCCGGTTAGGGATTAAATTTGTTTTAAGGATCTTATTTAAATTTAAAATAAGTTTTAAAGACCTAAAGCTTTGGAAACACTCAGATTTACTCTATGTTAATAGTTCAAGCTGACTTGCCCACAGCAAACCACAACGAGATGAGCAACCACGAAGAGGAGATTGAGGAACTTGCTCAGCGTATTGGAAAAATTGAAGTTGGGGATACAAAAAGTGATATATATCAGAAAGTTTTGAATTTGATTGATATTGAACGATATGAGCATGCATTGAAGATAATAGAAAAATACCTCGGCGAAACCGATGCGGTTTACGAACGCGCATATTGTGCATTTCAGTTAGGAAAGGAAGATTTTTCTCTTGAAGACAAACAATTTCTTCAACACTTACAAGCTCAGAAGGTATGTCTCAAATGTATTTGAATAGCCATGTAAAAAGACTTCGATTTTGGTGATGAAAGCGATGATTACTTGTTGTAATTCTATACGGCTCTTTATTATTTTAATAAAAACTGTTCTTACTAACAACTTATTGAAGGCTTATCGTTTGTCCGACTTCTCGAAGGCACTCAAAATTTACGAACACCTTGAAAATGATTTGGTATGTTTAAGTTGAAAACCAATTTTTATTTTTTATCTAACTTTTAACTAGCCTGAGCAACGCGCTGATATTCGAGTGAATATGCTTGCTGCTGCTTCACAGCTTCCTGGATTGCAGTTAAATAATGCTGTATCTTTGGATGACCAGGATTCTGTCTTTAACCTTGCTACGCGCTACTTAACTATTGGTGATTGGAACCAGGCAATTGAGTTACTTTCGTCTTCTCTTGAAAAGCTTGAAAATTCTGATTCCAACTCTGAAGATCATAAGTCTCAGATTAACCTTTGTCGATTACAACTCTTTTTCGCCTATTTACAAGCTGGTGATAATGAAAAAGCCTCCAAAGAGTCTCTCAAAATTTCCAAAGATTGGTATGACAACAGTTTTTGAATGATCTTTACTAATTTTGATAAACAGTCTAGACGAAACTTCTCAGGCAATCTTCGTAAATAATTTAATTAGCATGAGTATTGATAATCCATATATATCCTTTCGTGACCTTCACGGAACAAATTTGGAGAAAGCCTTGTCAAGTCTACTTGCTTCACAAAAAAAGCAATTTATTCGAAATTTGGCCTTGCTGGACATGGCTGTGGGAAAGCAGCGTTCAGTGAGAAAAGAGAAGAAAAGAAATCCAGAAGAAAGTATTTATTTTTCTACTATTCTGCTTAGGGAAGAAACTAAATCTCTAATATCTCCTAAAAAACTCCCCGGCTACTTGGAAAATCTCTTTAAAAGTGACTCGGATAACATTGTTGTTGCCTTGCTATTAATGCAACACAAAATTTCTAATGGAAACTTTCGTGGTGCACTATCTATCTATCAAAAGCTCCGCACAAGTTTGGAAGCGTCTCAAAGTTTATCGGTTTTATATTCTCCGGGCTTGGTTGGATTAGGCGATGCATTACACTATAAGATTCAATCAACAGGTTTTAAATCCCAATTACTACATGAGGCTGCTAACTACTGGAGAAAGCAACAGTCGTGTGAAGCTAAACTTCTTCTTTGTACTCGGTCTCTTCTAGCTCACCTTGATGAAAGAGCTCCAGTGAGTACTATTCAAGATGATATGAGTGTAATTGATGATTTACTTCAATGGAAGGGCCCAATAAGCGAATTAGTTTCTTGTAAAGTTGCTGCTCTTTGCTATCTGGATAAGGAAATTGAATCTGGTATGGATAAATACCTTGTACCCACTAAAGATTTAATTACAGGAATTGACGTGGACGACATTGAAATTAGAGGTGTTCCTGTTTCGGCAGCTATAGGGCCTATTAAGCGTTCTGTAGAAGCGAATTCGTCAAATTCTAGTAAAAAGACTCGGAAGAGAAGAAAACCCACCCCTAAAAGCTTCAATCCTAAGGCTACTCCAGACCCTCAACGCTGGATTCCTAAACGGGATCGCACCAATGTCAAGATAAAGTCGAAGGGAAAAAGCATGCAAGGTGGTGTTGCATAATTGTTGATAGATCTTTAAAATATTATTTTGTGAGCTTCAAATTAATGATGTAACCTTTTTCTCTATGTCAAAAAAAAAGTTTTTAGATATGTAGATATTGTGCTTAAGTCATTCTCATGAAAATGCTCACTTAAATTCTTATAGCGTCCTTACTCATGACCTAGTCACATTACTTCGTTATCTCGCTTCAATTTCTCAAATTAATCCTTTCTTCGTTTGATGTTTTGCAAAATTTTTGTATGGCTGTTGCATAAAGATTACACGAGCTATAATAAAACAAAGGAACCAACTGAAGAGAGTGTGATTTTATGATAGTAATTACAAGCTGTATTTTTAGTATAAACCATCTAGTTTAATTCAGTATTTTTCTTTAATACTGAATACGATTTTAACAGCAGGTTATACCGAGTCAACTTCTCTTATACATCCGAAGCAAAAGTCGAAAGATGCTAGGCTATTTTTAGAGGACGAAAAATACTTGCATAAAGTAATAAAATCAATTAGACTTAAATCATATAAATAAAGATTTTGCTCGCACACCGGTACATAATTTCATTTCAATTTCAAGCTACTAGTTAATTGTTTTAATTTTTAATGCTCGAGGCAATGAAAAAAAGATGGTTATTTATTGCCGGCGCATTTGCCATAATAATAAAATTTCCCTTTAGATAAGCTCATATTATATTTTTTTGAAACTAGAAAAACCACACAACCCAAAATGCCAAACCAATACGGTTGCAGTTAAGCCCAAAACCTCTTTAACCTTACAAAAGTATGTAAATGGAACTACTTTTGTTTAAGCATAAAGTCTCTTTTTTTATTTAAAAAAAAAGAGCACCAAATTCAAAAAGATAAGATTCGCCGCGAACCAGAGACCTTATTCTTCCTGCACACTCTACAAAATCAAAAAAGGAGAATGTACGTGAAAGCAAGGCTAATTATATTTTTTAAGCAATGTTTTCCGTTCGTACTCTAAAAAAGAGTATCTTCATCACGAAGATATTCACCAACATCTGCTTGATGGAAAGCAACAATAGCTGTAGGCTCAAGGCGTCGCAATTCAAGAGTAGAGCGAGCAGTTACACCAAAACCTAAAGGAGTGTCATTCATGGAATAAATAACGACACCTTGATGTTGAGGAGTGTCATCTGTGATTCGACCCACGTGTGCCTTCAAAACATGATTGCCATAGAGGAACGGCATTTCACCATTACTTTTAACCCAAATTTTATAGCGAGCGTATTGGGCTATGTAATCTAAAGCAGTAATATGCAAGCGAAATTTGTTTGTCTTGGTAAACTTGCCAAAGCAAATACCCAACGACATCAGATTTTGGCGAGCTACAGATGTAGCCATTTTCATTGCACGTTCACTATAAGTATGTTAACTTGATTGAACTAAATAAAAAAAAAGAATCACTCCGTCCTGCACTTTATTTGCGCTAAAATATTTGTTTCAATTGAAAAGGTCATTTTTTAGCGTAATTTTTGATATTAGGGGTAGAATGAATGGTGGCCATATTCAAAAATCTTACCTAACATAATAAACACGATCTTTTTGTAAACGAAAGCAATGAGGATCATCCGGACGGTCTATTAAATGAGTAATATTTTTTCCAATGCTAGTTTTACTAGTCAGTAACGCAATTACAACGTAGAAAATAACATAAATATTTCTTGTAGAGTATTAGAAGTAAAAAGTAATCCCAACACTTTATAAGAAACTCGATGGAATGAAATATTCCAAACACAATGAAATAGTGCAATGAACTTACTACTGAGCCAATTTTTCAAAGAAAGTCTTTGTCTCTTCATGAGTTAAAGGCCTCATTGTTTCAGTATCTATAAAAAAGACCCTTTTTTAAGATTTTTTTGTTTTAGGTAAAGAACAGAAAGAAACGTTTACTGCTTCATTCGAAGTGTAAGCTACCGTATAACACAAAGCGCAAATTATTTTACGCTATAACGTATAACGAGTACAATTTCTCTTAACTACGTTAAATAACGTTATAAACTGCAAAACTTTTGCGTTGTACTGTTTTATGTGAAAGAGCTTGCAATCTGATACACATAGCAGGGTTCAGCAGACTGTGAATAGGAAAAAAAGTCGATACTCCCTCACTTTGCAGTCCATGGGCTCGGAAAGGGTGTAATCTTTCTTATATATTTACGAAGAACTTCACTAGTGTTTTCCCTCTGTCGATCACTATTTTCGGGGTTTCGCCTGTTCATGCGAATTGCTACTCAACCACCTAATGTTGTACAGGTAAAATTTATTAATTGACATTTATTAGAGATATCGTTTGTTGTCTCCATAAACTCCTTTGAAGGCCTTTTTATAAGAATTAAGGAAACGTGCATTTAGATATGAGCGAAGATCCACAAAGTTGGTCGAAAGAGAGGAAAAATTGTGAGCGCGTAAAGCGCGCTTTAATGTCCCAATCTCCAGTAATTATTTTTTTAAAAACTGCCTTGGATCGTTTGAATTGCAACATTGAAGCTAAAGACATTTCTTGCCAGCCTTGTGATGCACAAAGTACTGGAGGTTACATTCCCGGTAAAGGGATAGTTCTGTGTGAAAACAGACTTTATACTAAAAAAATGGCAGAGAATACAATTGCCCATGAAATGATACACATGTTTGACGACCACAGGTTTGAAGTCGATTGGAACAATTTGAGACATCAGGCTTGTTCAGAAATTCGTGCTAGTAGTATGAGTGGTGAGTGTCGCTGGACCAAAGAACTTCGTTTTGGTAACATTAAAACTTTTCGGAAGCATCATCAAGAATGCGTCAAACGACGAGCTACTATCTCCGTACAAGGTAACCCGAATTGTAAAAGCAAAGAGCAAGCAGAAGCAATCGTTGAAGAAGTGTTCAATTCCTGTTTCAACGATTTCAGGCCTTTTGAAAAAAGTACGTTCGCTGTAGTTTTGTTCATTCATTTTTTTCTTCGTACTAACTATTCATTCTTTCGTCTAGTCTATTGAAATACCAGTTTACAAAAGTCAGATAGTTATTATGTCAACTCCCTTCCCCTCCCATTTTATAATATCCCGTACAGCATTTACGTTGGCTTTTAAAAAATATCGAAGCATACTTCTCACTTGTTATGCAACTTATTATGTGCTTGGCGTACTTTATCTTTATACATATTGTAACAGTTTTTTTGGAAGTTATTATTAGCTTGGCTAAAGTGATGATAAATTTTTAAATAGTTTTTATTAGGAAAATGAATGTCTTCTAAGTGATTTCGAAAAGAAAATCTGGAAAACGATTAGTTTATGGTGGTGATCCTCTATTAAATGAGTGTGTTATATTACATATAATTAAACCTCCATAACCCCCAAAGATCAAAAAAGTTCTGAAGGAATATAGTGAGCTGCGCGATTAAAAAGAGCGCTGAAACAAAAAGAAAGTAGTAATGCAAAAATGTAGTGAGAAGAAGGAAAAATTAAATAAAAAGTACCAAGATGGCGGTTAGGAAGATTCAGAACTTTTGCGAGTCCATGAATCTTTATATTTTACAATCCAAGGGTGCCTCATAACTTGTTCCAAACTCATTCTTTTTTCAGGATTATGCTGTAATAGACGAGAAATAAGATCCCGTGCATCAGGAGGAACAAAGCTTGGAATTTTTAAGTCAACTTTGGCGATACGCTTATACGTAGCTGAATGACCAGACATGTCCTCAAAAGGCGGTGCTCCCACCAAAAACTCATAAGTTAAGACACCCAACGACCAGAGATCAACTTTTTCGGTATGCTCTTTTCCCTCCACCATTTCAGGTGGTAAGTAATCTAATGTACCACATAAAGTGGTACGACGGTTAGAAGGTGCATGGACACTCCAACCAAAGTCAGAAAGCTTGATTTCTCCATCAATTCCTAATAAAATGTTCTCAGGTTTGATATCACGGTGTATTACATGCTTCTTATGCAAGTAGGATAAGGCGTTAGCCATTTGGAAGATATATTTAGACGCAACTTCTTCTGAGAATCGTTTTGCACGACGCAAGTGTTGATACAACTCACCCCTGCCAGCAAACTCTAAAATCAAATAAATCCTTTTTTCATCATGAAAGTGCCCATATAGCCGTAAAATGTTTTTATGGCGAAGATTTGATTGAATCTCAATTTCTCGTCGAACTTGCTTTTCTATCTTTGACTGGACAAGTTCAGACTTATGCAATGTTTTGAGAGCCACAATAAACCCGGTCTTCTTCTCTTTAGCTAGATATACCCTTCCAAACTTTCCTTTCCCTAAGGGTTTTCCAATTTCAAACATTCCAATATGAAATTCTCGCCATTGAGGACCAGCTGATGAAGGTACTCCAGCAATTGGCTCTTCTATCTTACGAAGGGAAGAATTGAACTTGCTATTTGAAGTCCGTTTGTTTTCCTTCCCATTTGCTAGACTAACATTATTTACTTGTCGTTGGTTTGATACTGCAAGTCGTAAAAGCTGTTGTCTCCCAGGATTAGCTGTGGTTGATGGAGTTGACACAGAAAGGCAATTCAAAGAATCTGCCAACTTTGAATCTGACATTATTTCGTAAAAAAACGCTGATGTTGGCTTTTGACAAGTTCGTCCAGAAGTAGGAGCGTTGTTGTTTACATTTTGAGGTAACACCATGTTTACTGAGTCTTAACACAGCCTGCTATTATCTTCCTTTCTTTCAAACTAAGAAGGAGGCTCTGATTCCCGTTGTTATTTATGAATACTCAAAGGGTGTTTCAAAGATT
Source organism: Schizosaccharomyces pombe (assembly GCF_000002945.2). Lineage (NCBI taxonomy): Eukaryota > Fungi > Ascomycota > Schizosaccharomycetes > Schizosaccharomycetales > Schizosaccharomycetaceae > Schizosaccharomyces > Schizosaccharomyces pombe. Next base: position 141,464 of record NC_003421.2, on the reverse strand, counting down.
ATTTACATGGAAATTATGAACGAATTTATTTAGCATACGAACCCACTTCGATTCTACAAATGTTATTAAAAAAAACGACATGTATCGTTCTCAACAAAATAAATAAAAGGAAAACAAACAGAATATTCTATATCATCCCAATACCACAGGCTTAAAAGTATATTTAGTATCTGTTTTTTATTCTTTTCAATGTGTCCACTGTTTGTTTACCGAATAACGATATACAGTGAACTATTCAATACTAGTTATAGAATACTTACAATATTAACGCTTCAGAAGGAGACAGTGCTAACTAACAAGAAAAGAAAAGAATTCAGTAAGTAGAGTAACACCAAAAGAAAAGGACCGAAAAGTGAATTAACAATTGTAGTTGATAATAAATTATCGTATTTCTCAATCAATTTAGAAAAGTACACGATAAAAAATCTCCGTCAGGGGGAATCGAACCCCCGCCGCATCGGTGAGAGCGATGAATCCTAGCCACTGGACCATGACGGATTATATAATTCTGCGATTGTTTTAGCATTAATTATCAGCTTTTTCATTCTTGATTAAGATTTCTCATAAAAAAAAAGAACTCTTTAGTAACGAGTTATATGCATAGTAATGTGAAAGTCAAAACACCGTTTGTTGGATATTTATTTCTAAACTGATTTAAGCTGCAGTCAAGTCCATTGCTGAGCAGATACAGTTTACAGAAATTAACGAGGCTTGGTTCAAACTATTGATATATTTAACCAATGCTGCATGACTGTTCATCACGCTAAAGGTAGAAAGACGTTACTATTCTGGCACTCAATGAGTCGAAACAATTGTTATACATGCATTTTCGTTATATTCTATGACACTCTTAACAGACTGTTTCTACATCTTGAAATTCTCACTATATAATGTTAACATTTATTACAGAGGAATACTACAAATAGTGATTAGCATTATACTCGCTATGCTACATGTCACTGTTTTATGAACTAGCAAGTTGGAGCTCCGTCCTGCTGTTTCATTTCCATTTGGTTCTAATTGTGTAAGTGTCTTTACAATTGTCGCCTATAAATTCGTTTCCGAGTTGGGCTCGCATTTTTTGACCTTCTTTTCATAGTAAAGATAAGATAGCGTTACAGTTGACGGTTCTCTCTATAAATGATCGAGAGCTCTGCTTGATTTGACATCTCTCATTGTCGTTAAATTCTTCAGTTTGCATTTTAAGACTGAATAGTTTACAGAATAAAAGGATATTTTCACTCTTTTTAAATTTTTAAAAAACTACGACAATGAGCGATAACCTGGTGCTTCCTACCTATGATGATGTTGCTTCAGCTAGTGAGCGAATTAAGAAATTCGCCAACAAAACCCCAGTACTCACGTCGAGCACAGTAAATAAAGAGTTTGTGGCAGAAGTGTTTTTTAAATGTGAAAATTTCCAAAAAATGGGTGCTTTCAAATTTCGCGGTGCCCTTAATGCTCTTTCTCAACTCAATGAAGCTCAACGTAAAGCTGGTGTTTTGACGTTTTCTTCTGGTAATCATGCTCAGGCCATTGCACTGTCGGCAAAGATCTTGGGAATTCCAGCAAAAATCATTATGCCACTCGATGCACCCGAAGCCAAGGTCGCTGCCACGAAAGGCTATGGTGGTCAAGTAATCATGTATGATAGATACAAAGATGATAGAGAAAAGATGGCCAAAGAAATTTCTGAAAGAGAAGGTCTTACCATTATCCCTCCTTACGATCACCCCCATGTACTTGCTGGTCAAGGAACCGCAGCTAAGGAACTGTTTGAAGAGGTTGGCCCTCTTGATGCACTTTTTGTTTGTCTCGGAGGCGGTGGCTTGCTTTCTGGATCAGCACTTGCTGCTCGCCATTTTGCTCCAAACTGCGAAGTTTATGGAGTTGAACCTGAAGCTGGAAACGATGGGCAACAGTCCTTTAGGAAAGGATCTATCGTACATATTGATACACCAAAAACTATAGCCGATGGTGCTCAAACTCAACATTTGGGTAACTACACGTTTTCCATTATAAAAGAAAAGGTCGATGATATATTGACTGTGTCCGACGAGGAACTAATTGACTGTCTTAAGTTTTATGCCGCACGTATGAAAATTGTAGTCGAACCCACTGGATGTCTTAGCTTTGCGGCAGCGCGCGCTATGAAGGAAAAGCTAAAGAATAAACGAATTGGTATCATTATAAGTGGAGGAAACGTAGACATTGAGCGTTATGCCCATTTCTTATCACAGTAATCATAATTATCATCTTTTTGATCAAATAAAAACCGTTATTTAACTGCTCTTACTTTTCGTGATGCTTACATGCTGCTAAATTATGGAAATGAGCCTATCTCGCAATTGATTGTTTGCGTATAATGAAGCAACATTTTGCGTTAGGAAAGGTATATAGAATTGAATGCTGGACAAAAAATTAATTCCTTTTACTTAATCTTTGAAAAATACCCTAGACCAATAAATAACAAACAGCAAGCGCTACGTTTCACAATTCATTAAATCCCACCGAATCACTGCTTTGACAAGTAAGTTTGCGATAATTCTAACTTTTATTATTCTTTTAATAAAGAATGTTTTAAACCTAGTAAACTTGCATTTCAGTTACAAATGTACTTAAAACCAGGTTTTTATTACTAGTACGGGATCATTATATTTGTATTATACAAATATTGCAGCAGCTGCCAGGTTCTGCTATTTAAAATAAACGCATTGTACTCCACCGAGTCACTAACGCATTTAGCCCTTTTACCAAATTAAGGCGTAAATAAAAATTGAACAGGAAGTGAGTCTTAAATCCATTAACGAGTCCGTCCGTAGTTAAAATATGAGGTTAGGGTTTGTGACTATTTTTTGAAATACGACACAACACGATACACGAAAGTTTAGAGGAATCGACCACGAACTACTAGGAAAAATGAAGGTGGAAGTTTGCTCATTTTCTGGATCCAAGGTTTATCCCGGAGCTGGAAGACTCTTTGTTCGTGGAGACAACAAGGTTTTCCGCTTTGTCAACAAGAAGTCTGAGAGCCTTTTCCTTCAACGCAAGAACCCCCGTCGTTTGTCATGGACTGTCCTTTACCGTCGTATGCACAAGAAGGGTATCTCTGAGGAGCATGCTAAGAAGCGTACTCGTCGTACCGTCAAGCACCAACGTGGAATTGTCGGTGCTAACTTGGATGTCATTAAAGAGAAGCGTAACCAACGTCCTGAAGTCCGTGCTGCTGCCCGTGCCGCTGCTTTGAAGCAACGTAAGGATAAGAGGGCCGCCTCCGAATCTGAAAAGAAGGCCATCAAGGCCAAGTCTGCTGCCAGCTCTGCTCGTGGCCAAGCTATTAAGAATGCCAAGGTTGCTGCTCGTCGTTAGTTAAAAATAAATGAGATGTTTCGATGCTTTGGTTTAATCATTGGAGTCTATACTTGTACAAGTAGAGTTTTTTTTTTGTTTGTATACCAAGTGAAATAGAAGTTATGCACTATTGTAGCAGGCAGTGTTTAAAGTGGTACAGTATTGATTAAGCAAATTGCATATAGCAATAAAAATGGTTGATATTAATTTCGTCAATATTTTCAGTCATCATGTTAGCATCTGTAAGTAAATACGACTTACTCTTGTATAGCAATTAATGAGAGTCATGTCAATTTTATCTGTTTTGCAATGACTAAAAGCAGTTTTTACGTGAAGAAATATATACATAAACGCATTGATTAAACTAAATAAAGGAGTAATCTTCATCAACAGCAGCGCACTCGTTTGGTTGATGTTCGATGGGACATTCTAATTGCTTCAATATTGACTCGGACTCGCGTTCTGGGCGACAGTCCAACTCAACCCATTCCTCCTCCTCTGTTGCTCTAACTATGTGAGTGGTGGAGACTTTTGGTGCTTCTGTATTTTGTTTGGCAGTAACCTGCACTGCGCGAATGGGTCCACGTGGGGTAGACGTACCAGACGAAGAATTTGAAGGGCCAGCAGCAGCCTTTAACTTTTGTGTATATTCATTTACATGTTTCATTGAGGGCCTCAGCTGCGTTAAACCGCGCAACGGCACAATATGAAATTGCCCGTCGCGAATTAGACCGACCATCAAATTGGTCCTTGGTTTCTGAAGTCTTCCAGAAAGTGTTTGGGTCTGAATTGGCTTTTTGCCGTTACCATATTTCATTGCCTTATCCTCATTATAGTATTTTGTTGTAGGAATGGGTACATCGACCTCCATCCAGCCAGTCTTCGGTTTCACTCGAACATCGATTGGTGCTTCACCATTTGCATCACTGTATGTGCGGTTTTTAGGACGAAGGGGAAATTGATTTAGTAAAAGATTATTTCTAAGTCCGGGTGAGAAAAATACCGGATATGTCCGCACCACTGGATCCTGCTCTTCAGTTTCATCATTTCTCAGTTTGGCTTCTTCCATTGCTTGATCTTCTGAAAAGGACATTCTTTAAGTCTTTTTATCTATTAACTTTTCCGTAAATTATCTTTATACCCTTTTTCCCTGCAAAAAGTACTGTTAAATTGAGGCGACAAATTTTTACCTAGTAAATGAAATCCTTTGCCAAAATATTAATATACCTTTTCCACTTTCCAATCAGTTTTTTAATACAATAGCTGTCTTCAAAAAATGCAGAAAATCTTTATTGTGAATGCCTCTCGACAAAATTTCCAAATTATTAAAAGAAAATGGTTTTTATCAAAATATAAAATTGGTCGGTTTCTATAATTCGAACTCCGGCCTTTTAACATTATTGCCTACAGCGAGCGAATTGCTAAGCGGAAAATATCTTCCAATAACATACTGCGCAATTCCTCTAGCTACCAATACCATTTGTTGCAGTACACATATAATTAATCAGTTGAAAACTTGTGTCTGCATCCATTTTTTACACTGTACAACTATTGAATAAGTATTCTTTTAAAAATTTGAATTATCCCCCTTTTTTTTTGCGACCCAATTTGACCATGTTCGCAACTCGCTCATTCTGCCTAAGCTCTTCTTTATTCCGTCCGGCTGCTCAACTGTTGCGCCCTGCTGGCCGCTCTACTTTACGAAATGTTTGGAGACGCTCTATTGCAACCGAACATTTGACCCAGACGGAGGCTAATTCTCGTCTTGCTTCCCAGCGTGTTCACCGTCCAAATTCTCCTCATTTGACTATCTATGAACCTCAATTGACTTGGTATCTATCCAGTTTACATCGTATCACTGGTTGTGTTGTCGCCGGTACTCTTTATGCTTTCGCTATGGGCTACTTGGTGGCTCCTCTCGCTGGATACTCTTTGGATACAGCTACCATTTCTGGTCTTATTCAGCAAGTTCCCACCTGGATCAAAGTTCCTGCTAAGTTTGTTATTTCTTATCCTTTGACTTTCCACATTTTTAACGGTATTCGTCACTTGATCTGGGATACCACCAAGGAGTTAAGTCTAAAGGGTGTCTATCGTACCGGTTATGCTGTTCTTGCCCTTTCCGTTTTGACCTCTGGCTATTTTGCGATGATTTAGGTGAATGGAAACAAACCTTATCTTTGCTCGTTTTGTAATTGCTTGTCACGGTTTCTCTAGTGAATTTACGAAGCAGCATCATTTCTCCTATAATTTTTCCACTACAATTGGATCTGTCCTTGATACACTATAAATTACCGTGTATATCGAATTCTTGTATTCATTCCGTACGTGCTTTGAATTTCTTTATGACCAAAGTTTCCTATTCAATTTTATTATTTTCAAATATTGAATTTTTAGCGTATGTAAAATGTGTGATTGGTATCGTGAAACAAAAGCTTAATAAATAATTCACCATGTAGCAAATATTTTTTCTTATACATATCTATTAAAGTATCTCTTCATAAGTTGAATAAATTAATGTCCTGAATTTTTTGTATATAGTCGTTGTTATGGTCATTTGACTGCACGTGCTTTTCCTTTCTTGTGAGTAGTCCTTGGTATATCAATAGGAAGAGATTTAAACTCCGCAGTGGACTCTGACACTTTGGAATCTTTTTCCTTTCTGTGCCTTCGTTGAGGTTGTTTAGAAGCTTGTCCCTGTTTTCTATTCGTAGAGGTATCTCTTTCAGTTTTAAGGATTCCAAGTTCTTTCTGTACTCTCAAACTCTCCTCCTCCCACCACTTTTGAAACTCCTCTTCCTGTTGTATCTCCTCAATTGTTTTTCTAAAAGATGATCTCCTCTTTTGACTCTCAATTTCTTCTTTCTGCTCAGTCATAATCTCCGAAATCGATAAAGGTTGGCTATTTTTTGGTAAAGAAGCAGATCGGGGAGATGGTTTAGTAAGTAGGTTCCAACTAGTTGGAGAACCATTGGAAATGCGCTTCTTCGATTCTTGATAAATTACTTGAGATGAACCTTCCTCTCGAGCTGCCTCTCTAAGAATACCATTAAATGACTTTTTCACTCCAGTTGATGACGAAAAACTGCCCCTCTGATGTGTTGCTACAGACCAAGGGTTTGAGTGATTCGATTTACCCAACTCGATATCGATGTGGCCAACATTTGTTTTGGAAATAGGCACTTGCTTTGAAAGCTCCTTTTTTTTCTCACGTTGGGATTTTTTAGTTGGAGCTTTCATAAATCTAGAATCAGACAAAACCGTAGTAGTTGAAGCATCAGCTTTCTCTTGCTCCAGCAATTCTCTAAGACTAGCTCTAGTAGTGTTGTTATTATGAGAAAGATTTTCCCTATTCCTCCATGGACTCGTTTTGTCAAAAGTAATTGTTGCAGTAACAGGTTGATCAGCCCCAGGACCATTTAATTGTGTTTTATCCCCTCCTGACGAAGCAGACTCTATATTGTTTTGAATTTCAACAGAAGCTCCTGCTGTCTTTGTAATGCTCGTAACGTTAACAACATTTGGTTTAGGAGACTTCTCCTCAGCATCTTCCTTATTTAATGAATCACTTTGATTACTTGAAGGAACAATTCCAGATTCTAAAATTACTGCTGAAGTGCTGCATCGACGATCTTCAAAAATAGACCGATAAGGGGAATCGTCCCATAATTGAGAACTTTCCTGGGAAAACAAGTATTCTCTGAGAACTTTAAGCTCATAATTTCTTTTTTCCATCAACACTGGATCTCTTATCAATAATCTATTAGCAATCTTGCTAGAAGGAAGATGTACTCGTTGATCAGAAAGCAATTCAGTTAAACGTTGAGCGACTTTTTTTAAATGGAAACCATCCCATTCACTTATACGATTTGCTTCCAAAAAGAATTCAATATTGTGACAAGCATAATCAATACATCGTGAATAAAGCTCCTCAGCGTGATAACTAAGTGAAAGATCCATTAGAGTAGGTAGAGTTTTCAAATTTAAAAAGCGAAGTAAGGATTGCTGGGCTATGCTTTTTAGTTCAAGAAAAAGAAGCTCGTCTGCAATAGACAAAATTTCGAACATAGTTTCCAACCAATTATGAAAATCGGATTCTTTCAAATCGTCAAAAAGCTCAACTTTTAAGTCACTGTATACATGACGAAGAACAATTGACATATGCTCAACAGTCAAATGAGACAAATTGACGGTTATTGGGATGTCAAAACTATTGCTTTCCATAGAAACAAATTGGAAATAAGAACTAAAGTATTCACTGCGGAGACTTAAAAAAAGACCATGTGCCTTGAGCTCTCCATCTTTAAGCTTTATTACTGTATCCATTGTTTCTTCGCATAAGACATAAAAATTATTATATAGTTGCAGAATGTCATTCGTTAAAGAAAGCAAAGGTTGGCGGGAAACACTAAACGGTAAAACCTCCGCTAAATGAGGTAACTCCAGTAAGTTTGCAAGTTTTGAAAGGTTTTCTTTTAAAGGTGAAAAGCGTGAATCAAGATGCCATGGAGAAAGCAATGTATCCGTGTACAAATAATGCAAAAGAATAGCAACCGCTAAAGGAGGAATATCTTCAACTCTAATTGTTGAATGAGATTGAGTGATTTCTTCAATGTAAATGATGTTGGAGACACTCGATTTCTTTTTTTGTAGCAATAATTTTCTCAAAAATGAAGATCGAGCACACAATATGAACTTATGTGAGTGGAACATAGAAGTACCACAATAAATAGTAACATCAGAAAATGATTGCTTATAATTTTCATAACTAGTAAGAATCGGTATAGATCCTTCAAAAAGTAGCTGCATCTCATTGCTGGATGCAGCGCGGTCTTCGTCAAAAATAGGGACTCCGTCTTCATCTTCGGGAGGAATCAAACGTGGTTGTCTTACATGTAAAAGGTGGTCATAGGGAAGTAGTGAGCGCAAAAGATCAATTAACATATTCGAAGGCTTGTAGATTGGCGGTGGAAGATAATCATTTCGAATTGCAAAAAATGATCCAGAAGCGCTCGCACGGACTCCAACAACCATTTGTAAATTTTCAATTCTATTATATTTGTATGGTCCTCTAGAATACGGGCTACTAGATGACTTTTCTCGCTTTTTTGACCTTAACTCCCGTTTCCAACAAGTGCCATTTCTAGTACATAGTATTAAAGAATTATCAGCGGTCCACGCAATATCTAAAGCTGCAAGGTCTGAAGATTCAAAAATCCATAATGGAGTAAATTTGAATGAAGTTCGTGTGGAATTCTTGGAAGAGGTAGAATCACGATCAAGTAAAAGCTTCATATCAAATTCATAGACTTCGCCTAGTTCTGTAAGCACGGCTAGTTTGTTTTCTGAAGCTAATAATTTTCTAACGTTAAATCTGGTGAGGGAAAGAGGATGCTTAGTTACCTTTAACGAACTACCAAAGTCAACGTTGAATGGCAATTTCACTTGATTATAATTGCAAAAGGCAATTATACTGTTGTTTTGTAAAAGGCATATCGTAGCACGAGTAGTACAAACGGCATGTATGACAGGCGATAATAAGCCAGCAACTCTCCTTGGAGTAGAAACAACTGAAATATGATCAGATATACCTAATTGGCCATTATTTAACCCCCAGCTGTAAATATCAGTGTCAGTCCAAGCAACGCTATAACTTTTTCCAGCCGCCATTCCAATTATCTGATAATCCTTGAATGCAGAGATACGCCTAGGGGTAATTTGAATTGGATCATCCTTTTTCAGTTCGTCATTAGAAAGTCCCAGTTCACCAGAACCATTCTTTCCCCACGAATAAATACTTCCGAACTTTGTAAGAGCAAGTGAATGGGTATGACTAACAGAAATCTGGATAACTTTATGAATGATACCAGGAATAGGAATAAAGTTATATTGAACGTCCGTGTTAAAACCTATTCTCCCTCCAGCACCAATACCACATACGTAAACATTTTGCGACGGCTCATCCGTTAGTACGACGCTGTGAAATTTGGAAGCCTGCACATCAAGGATTTTGTCTCGGGAAAAGAGTTGACCTGATGTGGGAGACTCTGTTTGGTTTTTCAGTAAAAACACTCTTTCTGGCGATGAAGGTTCTTTCCCATTTGCTATTCCGAGCGTATTGTTTACGTTAGTACCAAAGCCATAAAGTTCATTTCCTATTATCGGTAAGTCAAGAACCGGATGAATAGTGCTTGAAAGGACTCGTGATAAAAATTGAAATGGAGAAAGACCTTCTTTGTCTTTAATACGCAATGATCTGAAGGAGGGATCTTTTGATAAAAGCAAAGACGCTGCTTCCAAGTTGCCAACGTAGATTGCCCGATGCAACGCCGTATATCCAGATTCTTCATCTTGCACAAAAACATCAATGCCTTTATGCTGCAAAAGAGATCTAACAAAGGAATTTTTATTCTCAGAAACGGCGATGTGCAGCACGGTGCGTCCGTATCGATCTTTTTGGTTGATACGGAGTTTTTGTCCGCTCTTTTCCGAAAAACCCTTTCTAGGCTCTTTCACCTTTGAATCATCTTGCTTCAGTAGATTTTGGAATGAGCGAATGTCGTTGCAAAGGTAATACGCGAAAAGCAGATGACTCATTTAATCAATCGAGACTAAAAAAGGGCGCAATGTGAATTTATCATTTAATCAATCGATTACTCCATAAGAAATTTTCTCTCAAATCAATTAAAACGTTCCAGTTTTTTAACTTGACTGTTGCTGAAGAAAAAATGGAAGAAGAGTAGCAGTGGATGCTGGTAGTTGAATACCGACAGGTGCATTGATTTAAGCTATCGCTTAATATTTGAGGCAATTTTTGGGGCAATCTGATTTGATGAAATATGCCTGGGAGCATACTTTATTTATTCGCTTAAGCTGGAATGAAAGAGAGCATGTTACTTATGTATAAAATATATGAAAACAGAAAAAGAAAGAATAAAGGCATAAAAATGAATAAATAAATAAAAGTCATTGCCATCAAAAATTAATCTACATCTTTTAAAGTCATCTTTTTTTCTACCACTGTACTGATCTTTCGAGCGTGAAAGATCTTTCTACAATGCGGTCTGCACAGTGAATCAGTGGGATAAGGAAAGAAAAGACTAAATTCCCCTCTTCTCAAAGGCAAATGCTAAATAAAATCCTGCTGCTTCTTTTTCCTGTCCACCAATTCCACGGTGTCCTTCATTATCAACGACTTTCATTCGATCCATTAGGGGTCCATACGTTTCAGAGTTTTTCTCTTCATTTAAGATGTCCAAAAAAGGTTTTACCCATATTAATTCAAGATTGTATCCTTCGGCAACAGCACGAAAGGCTTCAAAAGGAACTACATATTCAGGAACATCGGTAACAGCATCCTCTAAATAAAAATAATATTGAATTCCATACGGAGGTCGAAAAGAGCGTGGAGGTGATTCAGGAAATCTGACTTTGTATATGTCATTTCCCCATTCTTTTTCTCCTGGTTTAAGCATTTTAATATGTTTGACAATTACATCGGAATTGGGAATCGTTCCTATCATTACTCCACCACGAGGAAGGCATTTAGAAACGTTCCCCAACAAGACCCTAACCTTTTCTTCGCTTTCAAATGCATAATGCATGCAAAACTGTAGAGAAACAACGTCAAATTTTCTTTGGTCTGGGGGAAGTAATTCGTTAATTGAGCTAGAAAAACAGTCGCCAGCGTAGAATAGTGCATCAAAAGAAGCATGCATTTCACGGTATCTCTTCTTGGCCTGATTTACGGAAACTTCAGCTATGTCAATCCCAATATATCCATCAATGCCAGCTTTGTCCCATTTAATTAAATCACCACCTTTTCCACATCCCATGTCTAGTACCAAAATAGGATAATCAGAAGCATGGGGTGCGAATTTTTGTATGAGAACAGATTTGATCCAGTTGTTAAACCTCTTTAGTTGAATAATAGGAGAAAATTGTCGTTTTTTATAACCCAAATCAGGACGCGCGTTATAGTGTGAACGTACCACATCCTGCGCATTACCATTGTTTTCATGCCTATTATAACCTCTGCGACCAGAGTTGTCATTGTTTTGGAAGTAATCGCGACGCCTTGGTTGTTGTTCAATTACTCGATTCATTTGTGCAGTAGGTCTCGCATATCTGCGATTTTCTGTTGGAGGCTGTTCCTCATGCACTCGGGAGTTCGAGCTGCTCATATCTCTTATTATAAATATTATTATAAATAAATGAGAATAGTTTCTTTCAAAGGTTAACGATCTTTCCATCATATGATGACTATCCATCGATCACAAACTTACATACAAATAATTTTCTTCAAAATAATTCAAAAAACAGAAACTTCTTTAAAAAAGATCAAAAACATATGACTTTTAAAACTTGCTTTACTGTCTTAGAGAAATTAGACTATATTCAATAGCATGAGGTTGCAGTGTGGTTGGTATACTGGCGAGAAAAGTAGATGTTGCAATACGAAGTGGATTACCAGATTCTTTACATTACCACAGCTAAGATATATATAATTTGTTGACAATGTTTTCAATTCAGCCAAATTTAGTTTACATATAAAAAACGAACCTGCTTCTAAATAAATAAATAAACAAAACTTGAAATTTTGGGCGACTAATCTACTACTGCCAGATTGCAACAAGAAGTAATCATAAAACAATGATAGATACATAAAGTAGATATTTCATTAAATTGCTTATTGCTTACCTATTAAAAACCGAAATTAATTTTTTGAGCACACGAATCCATCGTATGCGAAACCCAAATACCAACTTGCTAAACCAAAAATAAAGCTAAATGAAGATGTATACAACACAGAAATTTTTTATGAAAAGTGACAGATAATGTATGCACGCCTGCAAATGTTTCTATATCCGCCAAGTAGTGGTAAACACAAATTTGACAGTTCTACCGTGCTTTGGTTACATGTTTCGGAAAACGTTTTTGCTAGCTGAACGTCGACCTTGAGTAACTTGTTTCTTTTTGCCAGACGTTGAATCCTCGTCTCGATTAACAGGTTTAGACTTCTTTTTCTTTTCAACCTTGAATGTCATTTCCATACCAGAGGGAGTACTACGAATGGTTTCTTGAGGTGTCTTTTCATTGCTGACCTGCTGCTCCGTCTTTCTTCTGTCAACAAGTGCATCGAAGGTTTCATTTTCTTCCTCCATATCAGACAGTGACTCCTCATCAGAACTAAACTTAATACCCTTGGTATGTTCCTTTTCTTCTTCGGACTCTTCCGCAGCAGTAAGGCCCCTTGCTTCAGACCTAGAAGGATGTAATTGCTTATATTCCAAAGTATCTTCATCCACTTCAAATTCTTTATCTGTGAATACATTTTTGAAACGTTCGTCTTCAAGGATGCTAGGTCCGTCCGTAACGCCAGTTTTCTTACGCAACTTGTTCTCTTGATAAGATAATCGAGATGCCAATCCAGCATTGACTTTTGGACGATTCTGAGAACGAATCTTGCTTGCACGTTGCTTCTCCAGACGTTCTTTGACAATTTTTTGACGATGTTCCTCATAAGAGAAGGGATTAGCAATCAGTCTTGCCTTTTCATACAGATTATTATCAATAAAGAAACCATGCATGTAAGCACGAATAACACCTGTTCCAACAAGATGATCTAAACCGAGATTAAGGAGTTCTTTCTTAGTTACGAACTTATAATCATCATAAATAGTAGGCGCGGGATTTTCTTCCATTTCTTCTGTAATATTATCGAGGAAGGAACACCAACGGGGAGCAGGATTTAACGATGGAATATAGAATGCGTGCATAGGAGAACCTTCATTAGCTGTAAGAATTAAACCAGTACCCTCAATGGGACAAACATCGTTCAACTCAACCGTAGGTTCAATAGAGCTAAAAGGCTTCCCTGTATCCTTTTCCCAAATCTTAATGATTTTAGAGTCAGCAGAAAGTACCCTCGCAGTTCCATCTAATGCACTATCCATCCAGTGAAGAGATTTAATGGGCATGCTGTAACCCTGGTCTTTGCTCATGTAAGGACTTGAAGAACGTAAATCATATAACAGGGTGGCACCATCTGAAAGGCCAATCGCAACATTAAGTCCATCGTTCCTATATTTTAAAGCTGTTACAGAACGAGAATTGTCGGAATAAGGAGTAGAAGGTACAGTGCTAGGAATTTCAAGTATTCCAACTCTAGAGCGATCACGAGGATCCCAAAATTCGACACTGCCAGCATCTGTCCCAAAAGCCAACAATTGGTGCATAGGATTTATATCTATTACATTAACACCACCAGTCGGACTGTCAATTTGGGCGCTTTCAATTTTGAGAGGATTTAAAAATCGACCCTGTTCTAAATTCAACCGATAAACTTCATCGCCAGCAGCCGCAAGGTATAAATCACAATTGGGATAGTGGTACTTCAAATCTCTTCCATATTTAGGAATTCGAGTAGAATAATGAATTCCGCCCTGACTGTGAAAATCGACCGTTCGATCAGTTTGTAAATGAACACTTTTGGTCCAGTCATCTGATAGAATCTCAAACTGAACATTTTCAGCATCTGTGTGTCTTTCAAACTTCAAAGACATTTCTGCAAAGTCAAAAACCTTGATGTGAGGTTTGTACACACCAGTTGCCATTGCATATTTGCCGTCTCGAGTGCATTTGATGCGATTACTAGCCTCAGGGTATTCAAAATCTTGTAAAAGTTCAATCCTATGAGACAAAGCATAATCTTTCTTCAATTTCCTTTTACTAATCCAATTAGGTAAGCGTTGGGTTACGCCTTCACCAGAAACTGTGTAAACCCGTACATTATTCGGATTTTGAACTTTAAGAGACATTCCGTTGAATTCAACTCGGAAAAAATCAATTTCTTGATTATAATCTCCCCTATATTTTCTTCTTAAAAAAGAAGCGGTGTTTTGCTTTTGGAACAAAATTCCTTCACTTACTTAACAATACGATTTGATTTAACGAAACTTAACGACATTACTAGCTTTCGCTATAGTTTTTGCAATTGAATGGTTAACAATTAAATGCAATCGAGATTGATTATTTTATAAAGAACTGAGGTCTCATCATTGCCTGAAGATATATACTTAAAATGATTCTATTTATCACGACAAAAAGTTTCTCAAACTTAGCGTATACCGTATTGCATTTCCTTAATGGTATACAACGCACTTATGTAAACTCATATCAAATAGCATTCAATGAATTTCATGGGATGAATAAAAAATTAGTATAGAAGTTCAAAAACTTCGTGCATTAATTTTTCAGACCTAGAACCCATTTACCGTATTCTCCTATTCAAAAACTATTGCTAGACGTATTCTTTTGGAGGTATAGCCTATTTAATTGCCTTTTATAGCCTTTTCGCGAACTTTGGAATGAATAGGTAATAGGAATGTGAGCTTTTCCTTAAACAACTAGTATACCATTAATTTCTCATTGTTAATTGATTGTGATAATAATGTGTTCTCGATTATTATGATTTTCTTTGAATGCCTACCTACGTTGTCAAGTTTGTCAAGGTTTATTACCAGAAAATAATGTTAGCATTCTTAGCTGAAGACCATTTCCATTCAGTAAAAATTTATCGACAACGAACTTAACGGTAAACTAGTTAGTATGGAGATTAGTTTTACAATGGCATTATAGTACTTGTTTAAGTTTCGCTTTTCACAATATTGTCAGCACTTAACTTCGTACCGGCCTAGCCTGATTTTATGCTGTATTTTTTATGAGAAAATTATAATTTTCAAATTTCCTTATTCAAGAATATTTGATATGAATTACTTGAATATCAAAAGAGCGAATCAATTAAATTAAGAAATAAGTACCAACCTGGTACAACAGCATTAAAAGCAGTAAGAAAGAGACAATGAATGAGGGCTTCTCATTTAATAATACACATCGTAAGAGGTGATTAAGAGCCTGTAATTGACAACGTTAATGCCCCAAACTGTTATTTATTATGTGAGAAGAAGTAATGAAGAATTAAAAATTCATCGAAAAAAAGGGAAAGTAAACTGTTTAATAAACAAAAACAGTAATAAACTTTATAAGGATACACCTAACAAATAAGTAGAAACGAAAGGATTTAAAAAAAAATGCCTCATCTTTCATGAATTAAACAGTATAGACAACAACATATTAGGTACGACTGTAATCTTCACGAAGGAGTTTGGCAAACACATTTCCAAAATCGCGCATAAAAACGTGTTCGCCAAAACGAGCGCAAGCTGAACGAGCATTGATTCTCATCTCTAATTGCTCTTGAGGACTCAATGTAAGAGCTTTATGGTAGGCTTCAGCATATTCGCTAATGGTGCTAGCATGAAAACCTGTAGGCTTTCCAATCCATGGAATCACGATATCGAACTTTGGGCCACCCGAATTGTTGACAACAGGTATTAAACCAGCAGCCATGTATTCAACGACACCAATCCCAAAATGCTCATTCCACATGTAATTGACACCTATAGAGCAAGTACCTAGATACTCAACTACCTTGGGCCAAGGAGCATCTACAACAAATTTGACTTTTGATTGTAAGTTGAGTTCAGTCGCAAGGGTCTTCAAATGATTCACAAAACACATGTCTTCTTCACCTCGAACGCTACCGACCAGTAATAGCTTCGCTGGAGAATCAGGATGCTGTTCAAAATAGAGAGCAAAACTACGAAGTACATTTTCATGATTCTTTTCAGGTCTGTATTGTGCAAGATAAAGAAGAGTGGGTTCGCGCTTTCTGTTAATGTCGATCTTTTCAAGCTCTGAAGTGTTACAGGGGGGGAAAACAACGGAGAGTTGAATATCTTTCCCCCAAAGAGATGCAATGTGGTTTCTCGTCCATGAAGAGTTAGTCATCACATAGTCCGCATGAGATCCGGCATCTGAATACAACTGAGCGAACCATCTCCAGTAAGCCATTTTAACCTTAGCAAGTAGAGATACTTGTTTTAAGGACTTTAGCATGTCGGTAGAAATCGTGGGATAATGAACGTACGCGCCGACAGGAATATTTTGGAAGCTTTTAACGACACAAAAAGTGAAAGCATATCCCATGGTGTCAATGAAAATGTCAGGTGCAAATCGATAAATAGCTTCGAAACCTAAAATCATACTTCCTAGCGATTGTCCAAGCAATGTAAACCGATGCCAAGTAGTGGCGGACACAAGGAAACGAAGTTTTAGATAAACAAAAACTATTTTGGAAGAATCCAGGTCGATTTCAAATGTATTCTTGACTCTGCGCAGAATTTCGGCTTTACTAACATTGTCGCCAGTATACACAACAGAAATAACATTTGGAAACTCCGTTTGGACAGATTTGACAGCTGTCCATAATACTCGTTCACCTCCGCCTCCAGCATTGCAGTAAGGATGAAAAAACCCGACGGTTCTTGCTAGTTTCGGCTCCACGCCCACTTGTTTGTATAAACTAGCTTTCACAGGGGCTATCTTTTTGATAAGTCGAATTCCAATTTCCTTGCATATTTTTCTTCGTATATGTGAATGGATGGCGACCACAGCAATGAAAAGAGCAATGGCAAGTGTTGTAATCATTTGGCACGCTACAAAATACAGATGTAAGCAAATCAGTTAAAAGCTGAAACGAGATAAAAATGAGAAAAGTAAAAGAAGGGAGGTAGAAGGATTAGGCTGATGTTTTAACTGTCGAATAAATGAGGTAGCTAGATAGATATGGATGACAAGTTGCAAATGAGAAGCAAGTGCTCTAAACAGTGAAAAAACTTGAATGACTGATAATTAATAATATAAGAAATAAGTAAAAAACCTAAATTAAAG
Source organism: Schizosaccharomyces pombe (assembly GCF_000002945.2). NCBI lineage: Eukaryota > Fungi > Ascomycota > Schizosaccharomycetes > Schizosaccharomycetales > Schizosaccharomycetaceae > Schizosaccharomyces > Schizosaccharomyces pombe. Next base: position 124,319 of record NC_003421.2, on the reverse strand, counting down.
GCTACGCAACACCACAAGCATATAAGACGTTCAAGTCAGTAGTATGAGGTAGTTGCTACGTATAGGTACAGTATGAGTTGAATGGTAGTGAGTTTGGCAAATAATCAACGAACGGAATGAAAAAAGCAACAAAGAAACGACAAATGGATTCATTTAATAATTCATAGATATTTTATAACAAAAAAATTAAATAAGAATGAAACGCGGTTCTAATATTTTTTGTTCACCACAGCGCACAAAACGAGCCCCTTTTTAATTCTGTCGAGTCTATCGCATTCCTTCGTTAACAAACTCCGTTTTTTTAAAGATATTAATCTAATTATAAGTCAGCAGTGTCTCTTTTTACTGCTTTGATACATGCACGAATTATTAAAAATATTTTCTTTTTTTGGCGTTTTTTATATGACAATTTTTATGCTTAGTATTATATATTATAGTTAAAAAGAGTACATCTTGGTATGAAAAATAAGTATAATCAACCAATTTTGTGGTTTGTAAAAGGCAAAGCAGCGCACTTCATTAATTTTAGAATACATTAATTACGTTATGATTCCTTATAAAGGTAAGAAAGAAAAGGAATGTATGTAGATAGATATATATGGAGTGTACGAATACATGTATGCGTAAATACACTGCTTAAACGCATTTTACAGTTGTAATTTTTTTAACTAGAATAAAGAATTCAATTTCCGGGCATTAAAAACGCACTTTTGCCCTCCTTGTCGAACTCAATTGCTTTTGTTTGCTAATGATCCTACTGATAATTTTATGAATGAAGACGATGGCATGTTTATGCCGTTTTCTAAGTATCAACTTTGATGCATTTTTTTGCATTTTTGATAGCTTTTGGATAAGTTATGACTTTTACGATATATTTCCACAGCCAAAAAAATGACATTACAATGACAAGATAATATTTATAGCGAAAATTTTATTAGTATTCAGAGATTGTTTAGCGCCAAATACATATTTCAACAGGNTTTTTTTTTTTTTTTTTTTTAATTAATATAAAAAATAGTATTAGATGGGTCTCATGAATAATATACAATATACAAAATTCATTCGTTCTAATGCAAAGAGTTCGCTAAAAATTATTCCTATTTTATATGATTTATTTCTTAATTTGTTACAATATTGTAAGCTATACAAAAGGTAATAGACTTTTTATATAATATTATCACAATCCCTTGTTAGTATATATATATCTATACCTATACATAAAATATCTATCAAATTTACAAAAATTATTTATTTATATAATTTGGAGTAAAACTTTAGCTTTTCATCACAATTATAAAATTGAATTTATCAAGTAAAAGAGTTTATGTATTAGTCGCCTAGAAAGATAGTATAACTTTAATCAGAGACTCTATACCAGTTGTAGATATACGACGAAAGATTTAACAGGAAACAAAGTAAATTAACTAACTACATCGCTAATGAAAAGCAATATAATATAACAAGCATGCTATAGTCTAAATTATTTTCAAGTTTGATATCCAACATTGCAGACAAACCAAACTCTTTATAGACATTTGGGGTTCTTTTAGCAAAAAAACAAAGGAAAAAAAAGGCAAAAACAAAAATATTAAAATTATCATTTCTAATACAAACTATATGATGTTTGTCGCCTAAGTTACTAAAATAAGCGACTAGTGAAAAAATGAAAAAATCCAAACACCGAATTTCGGATACTCCAGTGCACTTACTACAAGTAAGCTAAAATAACTTTCAGTCCGAAAAGATTAGATACTAATTAGTTTTGCACCATAGCTTAATAGCCACGTGCAAGATTCAATTACTGGATCAAGCTATCGAGCTATACTATAGGCTTCATCGGCATAAAACTCCTTGAATCGCTTATCTACCAAAAAAATTTTTGATTATCTAGGAGTATTCCACAAATGGAGCCATCACAACGAAGTGGCTCTTTTAGTAGTATTAGTCGTCGCCGATCAAGGGTTGACAGTAGGCCGACTTATTTTAAGGTCACCTCTAAAGATCTTGGTTTCGTAGACCAAGTATCCGAAGAATATGAATTTTATACCTATCCAAAGAAAGCATCAGAAGTCGAGTCGGTTACTGAAACATTTCAGAGTAATCGTTCAAGTCTTGTTCCAACTTATCCTGTAGACGAAAATGCCAACAAACTGCCCCCAAAGGTATCCATTGCGTTCATATTGATTAACAGCTTAATGTCCGATATGTCCTTGGCTGTGGCCTTACCCACGTCGGCCTCTTACACTCAAAGCCTTGGTGGTACAAATGCATTTTCAGGTTTGGTAATTGGGATTCCCACTTTAATTTCGTTAATATTTCTTTATCCCATGCTTTGCTTTGCAAACCCAAAGTCGGCTAACGGTTATACTCTGTACTTCCGACCAATGGTAGTATCTTCGTTTGCTCACATTTTTGGCCATTTACTTTATTGCATGGCATATCGTGCCAATTGGATCTATCTAATTCTAATCGGGCGAATGCTGAACGGTATTGGGTTCACTACCTTCTTATATCACAAAAAATATACAACAGATAAGTTGCTCGTCGGACAAAATCGTCGAACATTCTTGGCAACAATGAACATCTTAGCGCAGACCTTAGGATTCATGGCAGGTCCCTTCCTTGGAGGTATATTAGCAAAAGCGACAATTCATTCAAAGAACGCTGTTTGGAATCAGTACACAGTGGCATCATGGGTCATGTTGTTTATGTGGTTTTTTTATATGCTAACTATCATATTCTTCTTCAAAGAGGTAACGGCTGACAAAAGCGAAAAAGTTTCACAACAAAAAGAAAATGATGATGAGGACAGGCCAAAGTTGAGTTGGAAACATAAATTTTTGCTTTTCTTTTTAGCGGAAGTGGCATTTATAGCATACTTTACCGTGAACGGCTACCAAGCTAGTATTTCCATTTACACAGGAAAACTTTATAATTACGATGCTTTTCAATCAGGAAATTTTATAGCATTATCCGCATTAATCGTGGCACCTTTTATTCTAGCGAGTTCATTTTTGTCTCGATGGCTCGAAGACCGACACATCATGTTGGGAGGCCTATTCTTGGGAATTTTGGCAGTAGCCATTCATCTAGTATTAGATGCAGTTCACAAGCTACCCATGCAAGTTTATTTTTTCTTGTATTCGTTGATGATTTATGGCTATAGCATTGGATCTGCGCCTCTAATTTCCCTTTCGTCCAAACAGTTGCATCCAAGGCATCATAATACCGCCAGCATAGTCGTACAAGTAGGAGTGTCTTTGTCCAATACTTTTGGCTCCATTTGTGGTGGTGCGATTTATAATATAACCACAGTTGGTTTCATTTCGCTTTGCCTAGGATTAGCAGCAGTTGTATACATGCAATTAATCTTTATGTGGGGATCCTTGAAATGCAAAACACATTAAGCAAAGATCCTAGCCATGATTATAAATGCTGGTGAGCGATCGACAATTTTTATTTAGAAAAGCTAATTTTTTTTTTTTTTGGAAATCGGCTTAATAACCTATGAAACCTTGAAACTTTAATGAATACCAAGAAGCTATTTTTGATTTTTAATTCTCCCTATTTGTTTGTTATTTGGTATTGAACAAATATTCAAATGAGATTCCATCGGAATGTATTTGACATATGATTTTTATCCATTTAATGTTGGGCTTTCCAATCCCATAGGACTAATATCTAGAAAAATACAATTTAAAAAATCTATGTAAAACAAATTTATGCAAAAAAATTGAAATATTAAAAAAACCAGTCTTTTTATGCTTAATATGATTCAATGAGTTTAATCTTTAAAAAATCTAAATTAATAAAAAATTCATTTTCATATTTCACTACAATTCTTATCGTATGTATTTTTTTACTAGGTAATAGTTTATATTATTATCATTATTATTATTATTTTTTTTTTATTAATGATTAAACGTACAAAACCTTTGAATTTTCCGTTAATCGTTCTTTGGAAAAAGAAAATGAGATTCTAAACATCTAACTCCGTTACTTGCATCATGAGAAAGGGAGAAGAACAAAATGTTAGCTACAATGAAAAAGGATTACTTTCGAAAATTCACTATTCCACATCCGTTTTCCCAAATCCATCCTTTGCTACTGATATACTTCATTATTATTGCACTGATGTATTTGTATATAATAACTCTTAGGAAACCCAAATTCATCCTACCTTCTAGTTCGGTAAATCGTATAAACATAGACACTTAGCTTACCATTAATGTCTTTTGTGATGTAATAGTCCTTGTTAAAACTTATAGCGATGCAGTACGTACGATATTTTGCATCTTTACTGTACCTTAAATAATTGCTGAATAGACACGTGGAATGTGTTTGTATACGTACTTATCAATTACCAGTCAGATGGTAGAAGCGGTAAAATCGTGATATTTGAGTATTAGCTATAAAATAAATTTTTCACAACGTTTCAATATATTTTAATACTCTTTTTAAAATTTTTTAGAGAGATTTTGACGAGCAATTGATGCGTGAGACGCGTTTGTCAATTTTTCCACCTTTCTCGCTCTATTCATAGCACTGGCTAATTGTGTCGCAATACCACGGAAAATTGATTTGACGAACACAAGTGTGGTCTTTGTGTTAACATTTCTAATTCGTAAATGAATTCGAGGACTCAAAAATTTGCGGTTCGTTATACCACGTCGGGGTTTGCGCCATTTATCTGTTCATAGATACCGCAAAGCAAATCGTGAGCAATAAATTTTGAAAAGGTATCTACAGTTCCGAGAGGTGCAGGAAGTGATGAATCGAATTTGATGAAAATTTCTCACCTATTTTAGAGGGGAAACTACAGTGACTTTCTTGAAAGCAATTAAACAACCTTGAAAATGAATCAAACTTTTTTCTTAACGTTACTGCTGATATTGATGTGAAAATTAAACAAGAAAAACATCATCACTTCGTTAAAACCTTAAAAATTCAAAATTTCAAAGGAATAATTAACACCCGGGCATGCATACTACCCGATAACGTAATCTTCTCTATTGCCATTTTCTTTTTCTTTTTAATAAAAATGGCTGTCTAGTAAACACTTTGTCTCAGCGTTTCTTGCCTTTTTACAACAGTCAAATACCGAATATCGCACGAACCATTGAAAACGCAGCTGTGCGCGGTCTCAGTGCCGGTTGGGATTTTCCACCACTCGCAGCCCACAAAGCTCTTCATACAAAGATGAAGAACAGTAAAGAAAAAAAATCTTCCATCCCGACAAATTTGGTGATTTGACGTCACCAAAAGATTCGTTTTTGTAGAAAGGTATATATATTAACGACATGTGCCCATTTGTCTTGATAATACTATCTTTAAACTTGAACGACATTTTTTGAATACGCCGTTACTCCTAAAGATTTTATACCACTTGCTTTAACTTTTACACAAATTTATTACTACTATTAAAAATGGTTGCTGTCGGATCTACTTTGCCTAAAGTTACTCTTTGGGAAAACAAGCCCGAAGAGGTTGTTGAATTCCCTTCTCAAGGCAAATTCATCATTGTCGGTGTTCCCGGCGCTTTCACTCCTCCTTGTTCTTCTCAAGTTCCTGGCTATATTGCAAATGAGAAGCAATTTGCTGCCAAGGGCATCAGCGGAATCTATGTCGTTGCCGTAAATGACGTTTTCGTCACCAAGGCTTGGAAGAAGTCTTTCGACGGTGGTGAGCAAAGTGGTGTTCACTTTGTCGCCGACTGGAACGGAGAGTTTACCAAGGCCTTTGATGCTGGCTTCGACGCTAGCGGTCTTTTGGGCCCTCTTCGCTCCAAGCGTTATGCCGCTGTTGTCGAGAATGGCAAGGTTGTCAAGGTTTTCATTGAGAACGAGGTCACCGATGTTGATATTTCCTCCGCTGACAAGGTCCTTAGCTCTCTTTAAATCTGATGAACTGTTGTACTAATTGTTTTGATGGGAATGTTTTTTTCCTTTAATGAACGAAACTTAGAATCAAAAAGATAAGCTCCTTATTTAAGGGCGTTTGAAATGATGGAGATAAAGCACTCCATATTTGAGTTTTTTTTGTCATTGTGATGATATATGTTTAGATTTATGAAATTTTATACACAATTATCTTAACAACTCATTGTTTGAGTACTAGTACAATTCTTTATAAGAAAGTAGATATGCTTAAAAAATTAATGTCAAGTAAAACGTTGAATCGATTACAATAAGTTTTCGTAACACGATTGAAAATCGGTAGAAGTTGAAATGGATATTCTAAGTGGTGGTATCAAAATAATGACTAGAAAGATGTAAGCACACCTTCAATGTATCATAATCAATGTCAGATGAATTTGGGTAATGAAAAACGTTGGCCACAGTTGGGGGCGTCTTCCTCTAGATGCTCGTCTTCTACAACCGTTCTTTACCTCAACCTTTAAATTTTCAAAATCTCCTTTTTAATAACAGTTTTCATTTTTGGGTTCTTTTTACTCATTTGTATTTCATCTTCGATGAAAATAGCTAATGTCTTAACTTTATCGTTTGCTGCAATTATTGCTGCTTCTTCCCTGGCGGTTGTAGTTAGTCCTATCACAGACAATTCCAGGGAGACAGCTTCATCCTCCATTTCTCAAAGTCCTCCTAGTCAATGGTCAAAAAAACAGTTAATTGAGTATTGTAAAAAAAATTCACTTAAAACTAGCGGATCTCATGAAGAATTGGTTATCCGTGTGCAAAATCATCTTCGTACCGCCTCTAAAAAAGTTGATGCCAGACCGTAATGACAAAACAGCTTGTATAGATTTTAATATGTTTTCGATGCTTACATAATGAGTGAGTGTCATTATTGAGGAATGCCATGTCAGATTTGACACAACTCAGAACTTATTAACTTTTTATGATTGGAACTTTTGTTTTGCCCAAGGAATTTTTAATGGAAGAAGTTGTTTTATAAATGATATTGAATTTATATCCACTCTTTTTAGCGCATTTGCATCTCTACTTTAGGTTCTTCTTTGACTAGATTCTAGGATGCGTATTGGATATACTGGTCTTTGAATCATTGTCGAAAAAAAAATTCATGGTTGTACCCATGAGCAAACTGCTTTTGTGGTTATCCATGTGCTTCTTTTGTTCAGCATCTATCTTCTTAATCGCATGGAAGATTTGATTTAAACCAAAAGAAATATTGTTAAACTTTGACAGAAGCTTTAAATTTTGATTCCATACATTAAATGGATAAAACTCCTGAAGCTTAGCTACAAATCCCACTGGCTATATGTATGCATTTGTGTTAAAAAAGTTTGTATAGATTATTTAATCTACTCAGCATTCTTTCTCTAAATAGGAATTTGTTACTTAATGGAGAAAAAAATGTTTCGATTTACCTAGTGTATTTGTTTGTATACTCACGTTTAATTTCAAACATCCATTCTATCTTGTGTAATTTTTGGCATGGTGAAAAAGATAATCAGCCTTATAATCTTTACAAAAGTAAGAAATTCTGTAAATAAGCCTTAATGCCCTTGCTTTAAATTAAAATGGTTCTTTTTCATGATAATGTTTGCACTTTGTGAATATATTTTAGATAGTTCTGTGAGGTATAATTAAGATGTTTTAGAGACTTATACAATTTTGTCTTTATAAATTCTTAATTGATTTTACCATCCCAGTTTAACTATGCTTCGTCGGCATCTCTGCACATGTCGTGTTTTCTTACCGTATTGTCCTACCAAGAACCTCTTTTTTGCTTGGATCGAAATTAAAGGTTTAAAAGCAAAGTTATGGATGCTAGAGTATTTCAAAGCTATTCAGCTAGAGCTGAGGGGATGAAAAATCCCATTGCCAAGGAATTGTTGGCTTTGATGGAAGAAAAGCAAAGCAACTTGTCAGTCGCGGTCGATTTGACGAAGAAATCCGAAATCTTAGAATTGGTAGATAAAATTGGACCCTATGTCTGTGTTATCAAGACACATATTGACGTTGTCGAGGATTTCGACCAGGATATGGTAGAAAAACTGGTGGCCTTAGGTAAAAAGCATCGTTTTCTTATCTTTGAGGATCGCAAATTCGCAGACATTGGAAATACCGTCAAGCTACAATATGCATCTGGTGTGTACAAAATTGCTTCTTGGGCTCATATCACAAATTGCCATACAGTGCCAGGCGAGGGTATTATACAAGGCCTCAAAGAAGTTGGTTTACCTTTGGGACGTGGTCTCTTGCTTTTGGCTGAAATGTCTTCCAAAGGCTCTTTGGCTACTGGTTCCTACACAGAGAAAACCTTAGAATGGTTTGAGAAGCATACCGATTTTTGCTTTGGCTTTATAGCTGGTCGTCGATTTCCTAACCTTCAAAGCGACTACATAACTATGTCCCCTGGTATCGGCTTGGATGTTAAAGGAGACGGGCTGGGACAGCAATATCGTACTCCTGAAGAAGTGATTGTAAACTGCGGTAGCGATATCATCATTGTTGGTCGTGGAGTCTATGGAGCTGGTCGTAATCCTGTTGTCGAAGCCAAGAGATATAGAGAAGCTGGTTGGAAGGCATATCAGCAAAGACTTTCTCAGCATTAAAAAAAGACTAATGTAAAATTTTTTTGGTTGGTTATTGAAAAAGTCGATGCCTTGTTTGCGTTTGTTTTCCTAGGCGTTTTATGTCAGAAGGCATTTAGAATTAGTATACAAGTACTCTTTGGTAAAATTTTATGTAGCGACTAAAATATTAACTATTATAGATAAACACCTTGGGAATAAAAAGTAATTTGCTATAGTAATTTATTAAACATGCTCCTACAACATTACCACAATCTTTTCTCTTGGATTGACATTGAATAAGAAAAGAGTGAATTTTTTTAGACTTGTAATGATAACTATGTACAAAGCCAATGAAAGATGTATGTAGATGAATGTAAAATACCATGTAGACAAACAAGATAAAACTTGGTTATAAACATTGGTGTTGGAACAGAATAAATTAGATGTCAAAAAGTTTCGTCAATATCACAAGCTTTATTATTCAAAACTAGTATACTTTTTCTCGGAGTATAATACACAATATCGGTGCAAATAGGTTTTAAAATTGCTCCAATCACATGTTCTTAAGAAAAAAACGTCAAAAGAAATCTAAGTATTCCCAAAATAATTCCTCCTGACATGAGAAGAATAAAAAACACTAAGATGCATTGTCAGTATGAAACACAAGCCAAAGTTGCTAACAATAGGATCAATTCTTACTTACTGGCAATGTTACGAGGAATCTTGGTAGGAGGATGTTTGGCAACATAACGTTCTTTTGAATTTGTTTTTACACGACGAGTAATGTTCTTCTGAAACTGTGTGTTTGCACGACGCTGAGAGGGAGTTTGAACCGTCTAAAAGACATAGTTAGGATCCATGATGCACAGATTTCTAAAGATAAAACTACTTACAGGCATGTTGGTTTATTAAAAAAGAAAAACAGGAATGATAAGAGGGAAAGAATACGTGTACAGAGCAAGTGTGGAAAGATATGCTGAAGACGTTTGTATGAACAATGCCAAGCTGTAAAGCTAGACTTTCAAAGTACACACTAATACGTTATACTATATACCAAACAAAAGGGTACGAACTTACAGTGTTTACCAATGTCAGCAATACTACACTACGCTATGATACACTACGTTGTGTATCACTATATGTCACATGTTCTAATTATATATCGTACCATGTATGATACGATATGGAGATTAATCTTAATGATAATCTATTAAGATCTATATTATCTGAATACTATAAATAGAGCTACTGCTGAACCTCGTTCCTCAGTTCAGTTATGAGCTATATTAGTGATAGGTAACATTATAACCCAGTTAATACAATACCTATACTCAGTTGCTACTTATACAACCCGTGTATTGTAATATAATAGATCACAAGGAAAACTCACCGCAGTTCTACGTATCCTTAAATCAGATACCAAACTGCGTAGCTTACAACCAAAAAACCAAACAGTTTCGATAAAAAAAATAGTGATAAGATGCATTTCCATTATAATCCTCTATTTAGTAAACATGTGAATTAATATTTATAACTGTCGAGAAGAGAAATATTCAGTGATCGATAAGCAAAAATGAATATTAGTTATAAAAGGTAATAGGAAAAGGATGGTAAAATATACTGTGCTGACTAATATTGGACACTATCTTAGTTTGCAGAGTAATGGTGATTGGGGTAATTTGATATCTGGCAACTTCTTATTATAACATATTCGTCTTTTGTAAGTGAAATTCCTAATGACAGCGGCAAGATTATGGTGATTTTATTTGTAAAAATGTATCAGTATGAACAGACAAGCCATCTTAACATACTTAAGGGAAACCTGAAACTAACTGGAATTATCTATCGCTGGTATAGAGAAGGGCAAAATAAAAAACCGAGATTGTAAAAATTTTTTTAGATAAATGAAAATTTCCACTGTTAGCCCGTATTTCTCAAAATAAATCTCATATTGGAATAACAAAATTTAAGTACACTGGAGTAAATTTTTTTTGAAGAGTTATATGGTACAAAAATTATGAAGGAATAAATCGGCTTTGGTGGTTTAGTGGTATAATGAATCGTTGCCATCGATTCGACCCGGGTTCGATTCCCGGCCAAAGCATTTAAGTTAATGTTTTTGCTACCGTTTTTGATTGAAGTTTTAAGACGAGAACAAAGTTTTTACATTCAAAGCTTGAGCAATTAATTTTTTTTTAGATTTAATCCATTCATGATCAGATGGATGAGATATGCTCAGCAAATGTGAATAGTCAGTGAGTCACATAAGGTAGTGTAGTGTTTGCTAACGCGAATTATTTCTCGTATATGGGGTTGGCTTGTTTACATTGCTCAATGCTGACGCTCTGTGTACATCAACTTAATTGACAATTACCATTGCTAAACTGTACCTTGTCGTACTACCACGTTTTGACGTTATAAAGCAGAAAATATTATTAACTATGTCTGAAGAAGACAATAGGTTAAATGAACTATTTGCGAATGACTTGGGCGTTCAACCTCCCTGCGAACGGTCGTTAAAGGAGGGAAGGAGATTTTTGAACGACTTTGAAATTGCGGCAAAAAAAAAGTTGCTTGAGCTAGAAAGGAAAGCATTGGAAGACAAAGAGAAAAATTTGAATTTTGTTGTTGAATCTGAAAGAACGTTATTCAATTCCAAGAAAAGGGCTTTTGATAACGACGAGTGTTACAATGACCGTTGTAAACTATTTCGCGGTATTGTAAATGAATGGGGCCGATCTGAAAGGACATTAGATAGTCTGGATGAGCCTCCAGCTTGGTTTCGAAGGGAAATGGGAGAGTGGAAGAAAGCCAGAGAAGAGGATAAAGCAGAGTGGAAGAAAGCCAGAGAAGAGGATAAAGCAGAGTGGAAGAAAGCCAGAGAAGAGGATAAAGCAGAGTGGAAGAAAGCCAGAGAAGAGGATAAAGCAGAGTGGAAGAAAGCCAGAGAAGAGGATAAAGCAGAATGGAAGAAAGCCAGAGAAGAGGATAAAGAGTGGAGGAACTCGATGGATGAGTGGAGAAAATCGATGGATGAGTGGAGAAAGTCGATGGATGAGTGGAGAAAATCGATGGATGAGTGGAGAAAGTCGACGGATGAGTGGAGAAAGTCGACGGATGAACGCCTAGAAAATCTTCTTAATATAGTTCGAGAAATCCTTGATGTTCAACGAGACATGCGAAACGATTTGTCAAACTTGACGAGAAAGGTTGATCGTATGGACATGAGGCTCTCTCGAAATAACAACATGATTATGAGAAGTTTTGCTCAACCTATTACTGAGGTTCCCTTTTTTAATGGCGATATTCCTGACCCTAATTTGCCTCGAATTACTCGTATCGAAGACATTGATTCTTTGTCAGAAGAGAACTGTACTCGATATCTAAAGGGATACGGAGTTTCCTATGACGAAAACGATCAATCTCTTTGGAAAAGACAACTTGCCAAGGCCGTAGGGTTGACGGCGGCTTACGACGAAAGCTACACTTTCAGCCCATTTTCCTCTAGCGAATAAACAGAGTTTTACTCATAAGTCGGTCCATAATTATTTTTAATTTCTCCTTGAAGACAGACTTGATTGAGTGATCGGGAAAACATTCTAACAATTAAGTGTAATGTTTTCGTTTAATTTTTTACTTGCATCTTATATAGTTATCATTCAAAAGCTTTATAAAGACAAAAACTGATGGTTCATTTTCAAATGACTATTATTTTTATGCGATAAGAGATTTACACAATCGTTTATACTTAGAAACAACTAGCTTCACGATATTATTTGTTCATAGTTAGTTTCTTAATGACATTATTTTTAAGCTTTATTCTTTTATTTGAATTCAGATAAACATATCCGATTTACCACAATAAATAAGCCAAATTTGGAAGCACATCAATAAGAATCTTGAACTCTGATTTCTCGCTTAACTATGGCTTACATTTCCTTTAAAGCTTAAAAAGGAAATGATGGCGAAAAATTTAAAAAAGTCCAACACCCAGTTGTTAACTGCTTATAATGACGCGTATGATTGCGATATTTTAAGACTCTGGCCATCCACCGCTTTATCGTCTTAAAGAGGTTGGTTGTTAAGAACACAAATACATTATATTATCACTCGCGCATTTACAAAACCTATATAGTATAATGTTTGAAAAACAGTTTGCAACTAAATGGAGAATGTCAAGTTATATTGAACCCTCCTTGTAGTCTTTTTTAAAATTAAGAATTAATTTTAATAACATGTGGTCAATTAGGAATTGTCAGTGTCGCACCATCTAAGGAATGATAAGAACGTATATATAATAACTATCCCTCTATTTACAAAAACATCCCTTGATATTGATATTATAATAGATTATAAAGAAGTCCAAGCTGAACTTCGTTCCTCAGTTCAGTTATAAACTGATTCAACAGACAGGCCACGATCAATTATATGAACAACGCTTGATAACCTTTAATTGTTTTACACTAATTAGTATATCTTTTCCATTATGATAGGTAGCACTTGTCAGTACCTTTTTACCAAGTCTACTTGATTGTTCAAAGGTGAGAGTTTAAATCAATAATTGTACTTTTGTTAGACAATTCTAAATTGATATTATCAGCAGCAATATCCAGGGATTTTATTGATGCTGAAGCTAAGAACATAGCCATACATATAACCCTGATTCACGTTTAACACACTTGAGTATAATGAAACCAACTTGCGTGGATAATTTAAATGTGAAATCTAAATTTACTTCAGAACCAAGTGGAGATATTCTCTGTTTGTATGAAGAGAGTGCTTATAGGTCAAATAGTAGATAAACTTCCTATAAAGACGCTTCAAACAGTGCAGGTATTTAATCATGAGTTTTAGTTGAGCACCTAATATAGATGTTTACTTCGCAACTGGTAATGTAGTTAAATTGAACATTTTTAAATTACGGCAAAGCATAACACTATAGCACGGAAGGCCCTTGTCGTTTAATGATTATTTAAGAATACTACAAATTGAATGCGCATTACTAGAACCTGCCAAATACATTTTTATGAGATATAAAAAGCATGAAATAGAAAAATTGTTAATAGCGACAAACAGAGTGCCACAGTAAGTGATTTCACCAGTTTGTCCGAAATTATACTACAACTAGCGATGTTTAAAGAACAAAGTAAACGTTTGTGGCTTGTAACTTGTTATCATTTTCACGATCAGATAACATCTAGATTTACTAAACGTTATATATATATTGGTATATACTATTAAAGTATCCATTATCAACTTATAAGTGTGAAAATATCAAGCAACTACGAATTTATCTTTTCCCTCTTTAAAACACTCAATGTTGTCGATTTTCAAAAATTTACTCGGAACTTCTGAAGAGGATGGAACTACTCAGGAAGCGAATTCTAAGGATACAAAAGGGTTGAAAGAAGAACGTAAGAGAAAGAAGAGAAAAAATAAGTATAAGATTCCTCCTGGACATACTCAACAAGATTGGGATGCTTTAGTAGCCAGTGGAAAAAATTTATCGGTATGAAAAAGTTAAATTTCTGCGCATGGATAATGTTTTGCCTACTCTAAGAAATTTCAATGCTAATTGTATTGAAATGAGATTGATTTGGTCGAAATTTTATTGTTGTTCTATTGTGTTACTAACACCGATGCTTTAGGGTGTGGAAAGTCCCATTTCCGTTACTGCTGAAGAACTTGCTAAGCACTGTAGCCCCGATGATTGTTGGATGGCAATAAGAGGAAAGGTGTATAATGTTACTGCGTATCTCCCATACCATCCAGTTGGTCCGAAGAAGATTTTGAAGCACTCTGGCGTGGATGCGACAAAACCGTACCGTAAGTCTTATTTACAAACCTTTCTTTATTTGCAGTTTTGTTAACAACTATATAGTTAAACATCATGATTGGGTTAATGAAGAAGAGTTGTTAAAGACCTCTTTTGTTGGTTACTTGGTGTAAACAAGAAGTCAATTGCCAACGAAATTCCCTATACCCTTTGAAAACATAGCAAAGTGGAACAATATGTATCTTTGTGGGTTGTGATCCTGGCGAGAAACATATGGTTTTGCTCGTGTTCTGCTTACACCCATGTCTAAAAATTTTTTCGCATATTTTTTATGACTGATATTTTTATTATTCGGGCGCAGAGCTTTGCTATGTTTTAGTTTCAAAGAGTTCATGTTTAAATATTTAAATCTACTTAACTTTTTATCCCGCTTTGTGTGCTTACAAGAGAGTATTGTGTATGATCAGTTATAAACTTGTAGTGTATTTGGTATAAAGCTTTGATTTGTTTAAAAAATTCCGTAAAACAATGATCGCATTAAGCATTGACTAGGGTTCTTTTAATTTTAACAATCGTATTGTTTTACTGTTGTAGCCGTATTTTCAATTGGTTTTAATGGAATGAACGATGATGAGACACATAGATTAATAGTTGAGAAATTCGAGCGAGTAAGCTTGGAATTTTGATAACCAAAGAAAACAAAATCTGAAGTAATTCAGCATATCTCATTTTTTCGCTTGTCGCTCATCTTATTGATCAGCGAAGCACTTTAAACATAAATAGATCTAAATCACTTGTTCAAATGTTCACTGTATTTATTCAATCTATTCATTCTACCGGATTCAAAAAACCTTTATGTCACATAATATATATAACAAGCCCTTCAATTGCTTCTGAAACTGAGTTTAATGACTTGTTTACATAAAAGTCGCAACTGCGAATTCTTTATTCAACACAGCCAAGGAAGTTCAACATAACTAAAGTTGTTTTTAACTATGAGTTGGTTATAACACATTGTCGAATATTCATTTGTATGTATGTTGTACTATACAATGATGAAGGATGTTTTATATCGTTTGTAAGTTGAGACTGCAAAGTTGTAGTTCTGCTGTCCCCATTTCTTTAATATGTAAACTGATAATTAACCAGAATATATGTGAGTAAATAAATGTATGTTATCTGTTAGCTACGCAGTTTGATATCTGTTTTAACGATATATAGAACTGCGGTGAGTTTTTACTTGCGATCTACAATGTAGCGGTATGCGGTATGTTAACTAACAATATTATATTTATTGTTATAAGAAGTCTGTTAGTATCGGTCACCGATATAGCTCATAACTGAACTGTGAAACGAGGTTCAGTAGAAGCTCCATTTACAATCTTACTAATAGTTTTTATCAACGGGTATCTATAATACAATGTAGAGCTTGTGACATATAGAAATACGCAACATGGTGTATCATAGAGTAGTCCAGTATTGCTGACATTATCTCCGCTTTAACAATCGTCCCTTTAGCTCTGCAAAATAGATAGTATATAAGGACTAGGGCCTGCCTGGCTTAAGTGAACTCGTTTTCTGGAAGAAAGCCCATTCATTCTCTGACCATTTGCTCTATATAAATTGATATTTCACAGGTTTGAAGATAGCCTCTTTCAAGATGTATATTAATCAAGAGGAAGATAATCGCATATCTTTAATGGAGAATGGTAGTCTTGAACAAAAGGTACGTTTAATCATTCTTTTATAATAAATCAACGGCTCACTAAGTAATTCTTCTTTATAGTGAGGCTCATGACCGTAGTCGTAAACTCGAATTATTAAGCATTAGAATCAATATTTTCGGTTTACAACTCAATATTATTATTAATCTCATACCGCTTGTCTTGCTTTTTGCTTTTTTTTGCCCTTGTATATATTTTTTGCATACTTTTCTGGCGGATTGTGAGATAGCCAAATCGACTTGCATAACCAGTGTTTTCAATTGTTTGATTTTTCATATGCCCAACTTGTCGGGCGATTGGAATATTACAGTTTGAAAAGAATGTTTGCAGTTTAAAAAGGATAAATATTTATGTTTGTTTGATGAGCTTTGCGTTTCCGAGCAGCAGTAAACCTCTTTAGTCTGGCAAGCAATACCATTAGTGTACTATTCATAATCTTATGCTATATAAAATCAAGGTGATTGAAAATTACATTGCTTGATATTTGTATTACAACAAAGAGCAGCGGGATTTTTTTTTTAAAAAAAGGTAGTTAAATTGTTTGATTATGTGTAAAAATGATTCGGAGATCCATTCGTAAAGAGAGGGAATGGTAATAAAAAAATAATTCATTACCCAAAGAAATGGTTAGCTATTTGTTCGCAGACCATATCATCTAATTTGAAAATAAATAAATAAATAAAATTAAAAATAAAAAGGTTTCAAATACAAATATTCGTTAAAGAATAATATCAGAAAGACACAAAAAGAGATTGAGGCTGTTCAAGGAACTTAGTGTCCATCAAATAAGGTGATAATTTAAATAATGTACTAGTCATTAAATTTTTCAAAAGAATAATTACAGGTCCAATTCAACAACCAAAACCTTTGATAAAATTGAAAAAGAAAGTATTTCCATCCTTATTGAACTTCACGCCCTATCAGAAGTAACCGATTTGAGGGCATCAGGACATGATTATCTCCCCATACCAAAAGCTTCTCAAGCGTTGGCTTTTTGCTTTCAAAATCGCATACCAATTTGTCATTCATTCCACGAATCCAGCTGACATCAAGTGCTTTTAGCATAGGTAATGGAAAATTGACAATATACTGTAATGCTTCATCAGTCACAAACGACATTCCATTTAAATCCAGAGTGCGAAGCGTATGCCCTGAATTAACCAATACTGCACGAACAGTTTTATCTCCAAGTGACAGACACCTTCTTAAGGACAATGTTTCTAAGCCTGACTGAATCTTCCATTCACCAAAAACTATAGAGGCCTCATCATCTGTTAACAGTTCCAAACCACTTAAATTTAGATGCTTAAGACGACCACAACAAGGACCTATACCTTGTTTCAAAACTTCATCAGTTAATTTTGTACAACCAGATAAACTAAGAGTATGCAAACCGCTTCCAATTTGGTTTAGTACATCTAATATACTTCCATCATTAATGATGCCGCCTGGTGATTCAATCTTCAAACTGACAAGATTTCTACAACCAGCTAATAGACGGACGCATTCATCATCAAGATAGAAAATTCTAGAGAGATTAAGGCTAATCAAATTTGGGCAACAGTCAACTATAGCGTTGATAACCGAAACATGAATTCGGGCAGTATCCGTAAGCTCTAAACTTATAAGCTTTGAACCCCGTTTTTTAAAAAAATTTATCCATTCTGAGGAAGAAACCAAAAAGGCACCTTGAAAAGATACATCTGTTAATTCAGTCAAATGATCCGCATAAAAGTGTAAAACTTGATCCTGCATTTGACCACAATAAGTAAGATGCAAAGTTTGAAGATTTGGGCAGTATTGAGCAATTTGGAAAAGTGAATCTGCTGTAATCTTTGAGCAATCATATAGTTTTAATTCAGTTTGACCCCCACTTAAGAATAATTTCACAGTAGTATCGTTAAGAGAGCGGTTTTTTGAAATTATTTGGCTAATTTTGTCCATATTCACTTGGCCAATATCCCCAAAAGCTTCGATATCATTTATGTATTCAGCAATAACTCGTATACACAAATCCTGAAGCTTAGGAACACTGATTTCTTCGTCCATGGTAGCGGCAGCCACCTTTTTACGGGTCAATGCTTTTCTTTTTCTCGTCCTTAATTCAGGTACCGATCGATCTTCAGCACCACGACTACAAGGATAACATAGCCACCCTTTCTCTGAATTGCTGTATTTGCTGTATGGGGTTATTGTAAAGCGACAATTACAGTGTGCGCAAAAATCTAGTTTGCCCGTATGCTCCCTTGCTTTATAAGAAAACCCAGCTCTTGAATTCATTGAAAAAGTGTCCTCGTTGTCTTCAGCTTCTTCATCCGTTTTCTTCTTCTTTTTTTGATTTCGTAGATTTCGTCGTTTCACTACTGGTATCTCAATTGTCGTTGTCGACATCGAGTTTTCATCTTCGTTGTTTTCTTCAACAGAAGTCGGTGTTTGAATAACTTCTGATTCTGTCCCAGTCGATTGCCCTGCTGACTCCTCGCTTTGACGAGGAGGACGAGCACGTCCTAATGCTGAAGCATTGATACCTTGAGACTGAATAATGCATTAGTAACTCCGAGCTAAGAAAGAGTCATCACATACTCTTAAAAATTCTGTTAAAGCAGAATTTGGCCCTCTCACCCGACTTCCACTTGACATTTTAAAGAAATCCTTAGTATGCTGAGGATAAGGTGGAAGTGTGGTTGAGTTTAATTAAATCGCTTCAGATCGCGTGGCAACTTGTCTCATACCAACCACTACTATGCATATATCTACTCTAAAAGTGGACCAATTACAAAATGAAGCTGTAGATATTAATTCAAACGATACAATTGATTCCATAAATTGGAAAAATACTCGCAATAACCATACTACTCAGGCGTCTCTTCAAGCAGACAATAATGATGAGCAAAGTAATGGGCAGGCTCCATTTTCTACTACTTATTCAGAGATAAATAACATTCATGATGTACCAGGCAATCAAGATGAATGGTCATCTTCTCCCATTGCGGGCATTATTGTAGAAAGTGAAGATGAGGAAGTGGTTGAAAACAATTTACATTCACAAATGGGGACGTCATGTAATAAAATAAACTCGAATAGTAATAAGGGAAAAGAAAATATGCATTTTGTTCTAGATGATAATGGTGATTCAAAGGGGAATGCTTCAAATCAACAAGTCGAGCGTGACGACAAGTTAGATATGGAGACAACGCGCTGGAACGGAAAAGAGTTTGAAGAACCTCTGTCAACAAACAAAAAATTGATTATCCAGTCAAACAACACCTCATCTCAACATTCGACACCCCCATTATCCATTTCTGATACCAGTACACACACCGGTAGCAGCACAGACAATGTAGAAGCAAATCCCAATACAGGTTTTTCTAGTGCCAGAAAACGTTCATTAAGGTCCTCGAATTTGAAAAAAAAGTTTGTGCCATTGTCATCTCCAGAAGAATCTAATGAATCCGAATTTATTGATGATGATGAAAGTGATGAAGTTGCTAGCATAATTGATATCAAAGAGGATGAAACTTTTGATAGTAAAGTAGAAATTCCAGAAGCTGCTCCAAGTTCTTCTACGGAAAGTGATGAAGAGTCAATCCCTTTAAGTTACCAGTCCAAACGAAGGAGGGTATCCGCTAGGGCTTCTTCTTCCGCGTCCTCTTCCTCTAGAACACAAGCAAAATCAATTCCATCACATGAAAGAACCCATTATCGTCTGATTCGACAACATCCTGAACTAGAACATGTTTGGGAGAAATTGGAAGAAGAAGCACCTCGTGAAGTGAAACAGATCGAGCAACCCAAAGAGTTGGTCCTAAACCTTCTCCCTTTTCAACGAGAAGGTGTATATTGGTTAAAACGACAAGAAGATTCCTCTTTTGGTGGAGGAATCTTGGCCGATGAAATGGGTATGGGTAAGACTATTCAAACAATTGCGTTGTTGCTTTCAGAACCTCGAGGTAAGCCAACCTTGGTTGTTGCTCCGGTTGTAGCAATTATGCAATGGAAAGAAGAGATTGATACACATACCAATAAAGCACTGAGTACATATCTTTATTATGGCCAGGCTCGTGATATTTCAGGAGAAGAGCTTTCGAGCTATGATGTTGTACTAACGAGTTACAATGTAATTGAATCAGTTTACAGGAAGGAACGCAGCGGATTCAGAAGGAAAAACGGTGTTGTAAAAGAAAAGTCATTACTTCATCAAATGGAGTTTTACCGAATTATACTTGATGAGGCCCATGGTATCAAATCAAGGACTTGTAACACTGCCAGAGCTGTTTGTGGCTTAAGAACGACAAGAAAGATATGTCTTTCAGGAACACCTTTGCAAAACCGTATTGGAGAATTATTTTCACTTCTTCGGTTCCTACGGGCAGATCCTTTTGCTTACTACTATTGCTTGCAATGTGAATGTAAATCTCTGCACTGGAGATTTTCCGATAGAAGTAATTGCGACGAATGCGGCCATAAACCAATGAGTCATACTTGCTATTTTAACGCTGAAATGCTAAAACCAATACAAAAGTTTGGATACGAAGGTCCAGGAAAGCTAGCTTTTAAAAAGGTGCATTCTTTATTAAAACACATTATGTTACGTCGAACAAAATTAGAGAGGGCTGATGACCTTGGATTACCTCCTCGAGTCGTTGAAGTGAGGAAAGATTTATTCAACGAAGAAGAGGAAGATGTATACCAATCTTTATATATGGATTCAAAAAGAAAATTTAATACATATCTTGCTGAAGGTGTCGTTTTGAATAATTATGCAAACATTTTCCAGCTAATTACACGAATGCGCCAAATGGCAGATCATCCTGACCTGGTGTTAGCTAGCAAACGAAAAACAGTTGATATTGAAAATCAGGAAAATATCGTCTGTAAGATTTGTGACGAAGTCGCTCAAGATGCTATAGAATCACGTTGCCATCACACATTTTGTCGACTCTGCGTTACGGAATATATCAATGCAGCTGGTGATGGAGAAAATGTCAACTGTCCAAGTTGTTTCATTCCCTTAAGCATAGATCTTAGTGCCCCTGCTTTAGAAGATTTTTCTGAAGAGAAGTTTAAGAATGCATCGATTTTGAATAGAATTGATATGAATAGTTGGCGTTCATCTACAAAAATTGAAGCATTAGTTGAGGAGCTTTACTTACTTCGTAAGAAGGACCGAACACTGAAGTCGATTGTTTTCTCTCAATTTACTTCTATGTTAGATCTCATTCATTGGCGACTTCGAAAAGCCGGGTTTAATTGTGTAAAGCTAGATGGTGGTATGACCCCCAAAGCGAGAGCAGCTACTATTGAGGCTTTCAGTAACGATATTAATATTACCATTTTTCTAGTTTCGTTGAAAGCAGGTGGTGTTGCTTTGAACCTTACAGAGGCATCTCAAGTGTTTATGATGGATCCTTGGTGGAATGGAGCTGTACAGTGGCAGGCAATGGATCGAATTCATCGTATTGGACAAAAAAGGCCGATAAAAGTAATTACCCTGTGTATTGAAAATTCCATTGAAAGCAAAATTATTGAACTACAAGAAAAGAAAGCTCAGATGATACATGCAACCATAGATCAAGACGAAAAGGCTTTGAACCAGCTTTCTGTCGAGGATATGCAATTCTTGTTCTCAAATTAGAATTTTGTTTTTTTAAAATTAGCCCAAATTTTGGCCGTTTCCTTTTTATATACCTGCCATATCTCCCTTTGCATTTTTTTTGTTATCCTAGTTTTTTGGACCGTAATTCCCTAAGTCAGTATATGCGTTTTGGAAGTTTATTTATTTTTTTGGGGATTCCTATTAATGGATATAATTTATTATTGAGTTGTCAATAGAACGGTTAAAGTTTTTTAAAACAAATTAAACATAGTTAAG
The DNA here is from genome assembly GCF_000002945.2 of Schizosaccharomyces pombe. Lineage (NCBI taxonomy): Eukaryota > Fungi > Ascomycota > Schizosaccharomycetes > Schizosaccharomycetales > Schizosaccharomycetaceae > Schizosaccharomyces > Schizosaccharomyces pombe. Next base: position 102,447 of record NC_003421.2, on the reverse strand, counting down.
ATTTTATCGCTTCAATGTAAAGTCATTAACTTACCTTTGACTGATAAATTTGTAATAATAGTAACTCAATAGATAATCATTATATCTTCAATTTTAATATAATATTTTCGATTTTGGAATGTCTTTATACTTTTTGGACTTAGTAAATTCTTTATATCAATCAGTGCCTTAAACTCACTCAGCAACCCATAACTTCTGTTAAACTAGTGAACTTGCACACTGAAGGATTAAAAGTAAAAAGCCCAATAATTTCTCAAACAATTTCCTATTTATGGCATGACTAATAGTTCACCACGGGTGAAAAGAAGAACGGATACGCAATATTTGCATTCCGTCTCTTCTAAATTGCCCAAGGTTGACTTTGACACAAATAACGAAGAATTTTTTGAGGAAGAATTTGAGATTTATGATCCTTTTTATCGCGCAGAGCTACCTTGCCCGAAACCGTCATTATCAATATCGAAGCATTCAATTGCAAAAGTTCCATCAAATGTAAATAAACGATTAGAATTGCAACTTTTACTAACGTCTGGGACATTCTTACCTAATTCACGTCCTTATTTGAGTGAAAGAGTGAGAAAACACACTCATTTACTTTCAAATAGCATTACAGGCGATGATAAACCATCACTCATTCATGTTGATTTTACACCAGAGGAATGCTTTATTTTACAAGAAGCTAAACTAAAATTTGGACCGGTAAACAGTGTTCAGTTCAATGATGCTTATTCGACCCACATTTCTCCAAAACTTCCTGGACGAGCATATGAAGATTGCCAGAAATTTGAAATTGATAACCCCAGCTTGTCTCCTGTGGACAAACATGGGGCCATCATTTTACGAACATACAAGAAGAATAAAAAATTACTTCCAGATTACTTAAAATCCTTTTACAATGCAGGCTCATCTTACTTCCAAAGAGAACAAGTTCATCAACTTATGGACGGGGAATCAGTTTTCTTTTTAAAACCTTGGAAACATTTCAATGAAACTAGTGGGGATACAGTGTGCGTTGCATATAATCCATTGTGCGAAAAATTTGCCTTAGGCAGCACAGCACAAGATGGTGCTTACAATAGACTAGGCAACTTATGGATTGGTGATTTTCACTCAGAAACTATTCAGTCATTGGAAAGCCATTATAAACTTAATCAAGTAGGAGAAAAGGAATACTCTACGATATCAGATTTGTGTTTTTCCAAGGGTAATCTGTTTCTTTATACAGGTGCATTCGACAATGCTGTGAAAGTCTGGGATATGGAAGGAAATTTATGTGGGATTTTTAATGCACCCACAGACTATATTCACAAGCTTGCTCTATCTGATGACGATTTACTTGCAGTAGCTTGCAAAAATGGTTATGGGTATTTATTGAGCACTGACAACTCAACAGGAGAAATTCTCACATCAGCTAATTTAATTTATCCAGAAGCTCTAGAAAAAGGGTACTCTGCATCTTTGATTGAATTTTCCAATTTTTTGGGAAGGTCATCTGACAAAGTCATTATTGGATATGATAGTTTTCATACTTCTAATAACAGAGGATGTTTGGCTCTGTTTGATGCTTCCACTGCCAGCTTCGTTCAAAAATTCAACACCGCTGACGAAGCATTTACCTCCTTATATATGCATCCTTCTCAAGTTGGATTTGTCGCAAGTAGCAATACTTTGAGCAATGGAAGAGTATATTATTTAGACACAAGAATGTATAAGGTTTGTCTCAACTTTACGACAACGCAAAAAGACATTAACCATGCCACCATAAGTAACTCTGGAATCTTGGTAACTTCTAGTGGTACAGATAACCAGACGTTTGTTTGGGATTCGCGTAAACCAGATAAACCTCTTAGCTTGCTTAAGCATGGAAAAACCAAAATGATACATTTTGACGGGGCTAATGAAGAGGAAGTCGATGCAGGTATAAATATGGCACAATGGCAGCCTAAGGGGAATTTGTTCGTTACCGGAGGCAGTGATGGCATTGTAAAGGTTTGGGATTTGAGATTGAACAATCCATTCATACAAAATTTTACGGAAATGAATTCAGCCATAACTTACGGAGGGTTCAGTGAGGATGCTTCAAAGCTAACCGTATGTTGTGTTGGAGGGGACGTCAATATGTACAGTTTGGGGAATGACAATGGTAATAAATTCGGAGAGTTTCGTATTATAGAAAATCGACTTTTAACCTGAATTGAGGTTTAAATACGAAAAGGTATATGTAAAGATGATCAGTCAATGGAGATTCGCGCTAAGAAAAATTTTCTTTATTAGACGACTAGGATACAGAGAAGGTATAAAAGAAATAATGCTCAGCTAGTATGAATATTTAATCGAATTCCTTTTCGTGGGTGAACTGGCAAGAAAATTAAAGACAGCGATCGATCCGAGAAATATTTAAGAACTGAAGAAGGCCAAAAATTTTGCAATGATTCTAAAGGATAATGGAAAATTAAACCTTAATCTCAGTGAAGGTAAAGTCAAGCTGATTATTGAATTGACGTTTACAGCAAGAAAATTTTAATAATATCTAATATGTTTCTTTAATGATCAACTGACTGGTTTGATAACTCAAAAGCAAAACATAGTAACAAACAAATGAGCTTTCACGGTTAAAGGATGAAAAATGTGTTACAAATTAAATTAAAATATCAAACATAGATAAATTTAAGTTTAGCTTAGACCCGAAACTCTTAATGTTAACAGAAATGGAGATTTTTTATGGAATGTTGAATTAACTCTTCAAGCAAACGTAATTAGTTAACTTGAAAACATGCCGTTAACAAAAACCATAATTTAATCATCAACTCACCTTTTCAATTTAAAAAAATGATGAACAACTACCGGAAGCTTTTTTGTTTACAGCTTTGGTGTTTACATATTCATGTACCACTACACTTGGCTGCACCCAGCTTGCTATTCGCGTTACTACTAAACAATATTAATTTGTAAACAATAAATTATGCCTAATACTGAAAGTGAATTGAACGAGGAATTTTCTAATGAATTTAATATTCCTCCACCAACTGAATCCTCTTCAAAGGAGGGAAATAGATTTTTAAACGACTTTCGAGTTGAATTCGAGAAAAGAAGAATAGAAGCGAGAAATAGAATATTAGAGAGTGAGGGAAGGGCCCTTGAGAACAAAACTCACCTGAATGAAGAGGAGATTCGTACAAATGAGCGCGTAAAAAGGTTTCAACGTCGAGTGGATGAGTGGACCGCGTTGGAAATTGAGAGAGAAAGCCAAGTTCAACCGCCACTTTGGTACCAAAGAGACCGCGAGGAGCAGAATAGGACTCTCAACTTTTTAATGAGCGGTATGGCAGATTTACAAAGAACCATAAATACTATGCAAGGGACCATGAACACTATGCAAGGGACCATGAACACCATGCAAGAAAATATGATTAATTTCACAAATAAGGTCAATACTCTCGATATGCGTTCAGTTCGTGCGGAAAATAGAGATCTTAGGAAGGGTGCATACGTGATTTCGCCTGTTCCCTTTATTAATGGTAATAATCCGGACCCTGATTTGCCTCCAATTACTTCAGTTCAAGATGTAGATCGGTTGTCTAGGAGTCAATGTTCTCGATATTTACAGGGCTATGGGGTAACTTTTCATGTAAACGAAACTATTGGGATGAAGAAGAAACTTGCTAGCGCGGTCGGCCTATCGGCAGAGTATGACAGAGAGTATCCTTTTTCTGGATTTCCTAATTAGCGATTCTGGCAGAAAAGTACTCGACGAAAATTAATCGCTTATATTTTTTTACTATTTATTCACGTGTATTATTATATTGGAAATGTATATAATTATTGGGAGTGAAACGTTCAAGAGTTCAACCCAGCTACTTATAACTCTTGTTTACCTGATGTTGAATAATCTTGAATCTTTGTGATTGTTGAATTAAAAAGCATACCGAAAGCAAAGCATTCAAATTAGGTGATTTGTGAGGTAAAATTTTTAAGATAAGATGCCATGGGCTTGCATATTTAATTTTTAAAAAATGATGTTTGCATAAAGACGATAACATACTGTCTTCGAAAATCCGTTTTATGAGAAATCTGAAGTTAATATAAGTTAACCGCTCTTGATGGCGATAGTTATCATTATTGTTTATGAAATCTCAAGAGAGAAACTATTATTTTAATGTTGCATTGCATATATAAATATATATTTTTTAATTTCTTTACAAATTAGTACATCGTCATCATACATAATAATACTACCAAATTATTTATTGGTATTAATTCATTGGAAAATAACATTAATCATTGTTGCCTAAAGGAGAGCATAAGACGATCCGTCAGGACTGTGAATTTGAGTAATGAAGTATGTTACGAAAAAAAATAATTCAAAACATCATCCTAAGCTTATGGTGTATAAAAAGTTTTCAAAGAAAGATTTTCGATAAAAAAAAAGATTTGTAGAGAAGTATCCTAAAGCTCATCGTAGTAAGGGAGCACGTCAAGGTTACCCACAGCAACTGTACTAGCAGGTTTGGCTAATAAAGATGAAACCACCTTAGAGATGGATGCGGGGGTAACCTTGTCGAAACCACTAATAAAGGCATCAGATCCTTTTGAAGCAGAAACTAAAGATGAAGCAGATATGGCGTTCAAAGTAACAGGTTCAAAAGCAGACAAGTACTTAGTCTTAGCCATTGCAATGCCACTTTTAACAACATCATTGGGGATATTAGAAGATAATGATTTAAGGGCCTTGAAAGATTCAGAGGCAGTAGCTTTAATAGCTTTTGGACAACTGCCAGAAATAACGACCGATAGCAAACTGGCATCCGAATAAGGAGTGAGATCAGCAACAGCTGTGGCTTTGTATTCAGAAGCAGTTCCAGCAGCCTTAGCAAGGAGAGTGTTTCCATGAGACCATTTCACGGCAGCATCTCCTCCAAGTATAGAAGACAACACAAAAAGCTCAGGAGAAGCAGCGGGAGCTGGAAATCCTAAACAGAAATAATTGGTTCCTTTGGAATAAACACGTGATTCCCCAGAAGAAATCTTTGTGGGTGCTGACTTCAAAGGACTGCCATCGGGAATTACGGCAAAATACTTAGCACACAGGTCAGAAGCCTTCTGAACGTCGGGACCAGAGGAAATAACGGAAAAGTTAGACTTAACATAAGCCTTTGAAGCAAAATCTTTTATTTCAGAGATAGAAGGGCTGGCAGAAGCAGGAAGGTAAACTTCGTTTCCAATGCCACGGTGGAAAGCCTTTTCGTGAAGCTTGGCCATGGCGACCCTAAGGATGTCTTCCCTAAACAGTTCAGACTCAATGCGAGCGGTCGGTAAAACTTCTTCTGTTAACTGGAAAGGAAGGAATTTGGTGGCATCAACGACTTCAGCCAACAATCTGGCATAATATTCGAGATATTCATTCAAAAAACGAGCTGTTAATATGATGTGCTCACGAGTGATTTGAGTTGATAACTGTCCTCCTAAAAGTTCAGATTCTCGAGTAATCCGTAAAGCAGAACGCTCTTCCGTAGTTTTAAATGCAAACTTCTCCAAAAGGTGCGAAACACCAGCATCTGGTTGATAACGGCTTCCGGCGTTAATCACAACGGATAAAGAACCTGTCGCAGTAGGTGTCTCGCGCCCGGCAAACGAAACTCCTTCCACTTTTTTTGGTGTATAAGAGATTCCATGCAAATTTCGTCTCGGGGTCTGAAATCTTCTTAAATTTCTTGTAAACGACTTCATATTACCTATTTAGGACTTTTCGAAAAAGTTTTTAATCGGTGTTTACTAAATTACGCTGCTTGCAACAGAGGTGGGAGTTGGGAGTGGGTATCTTAGGGATCCGCCTAAATCGGCTGCAAGAGGATATGACAAAGTTTGAATTGGCCAGTTGCGTTATAATGGAGAAACTAGGATTTGCAGCGTTTAAGTTCTTCCAATTTAATGAATCAAAAAAAGAAATTTGATTTTTATTTCATTATGGTTTTGACTGCTTCAAATGCCAATGGTGCAGAATATGATCGTCTTAAAAAAAACCTACTGATGGCGGAAAAGAATTGCTTTATAGAACTTGTAGGCAAAAATATCAATCTGTAAAGACTATATGTGGATTTGTTTAAAAGCTAAGCCTTCAACTTTACTTGTAGTAATGTCTAGTAATGAATTAGGAATCGACATCAACTTATTAAAAAACAATAAATAACGTATTATAGACTAAGAAAAAATCCCCACTTAAGTTATGTCACTTATTGAGCTTTTATACTTCACTAAGAAACTGTTTTACGCTTCAACGATAATATTCCAATCCCAGAAATGGTTAGATTCAAAGACTAGTGAACCACGACCAAGACATCAAAGATTAGCTAATAGTAAATTCAAGATATGTCACCGAACTTTTTTTTCTCTCCTTTTTTCCGCGAGAACATATTATTTTAGACCAATTGTTGAAATTTTTTACTCACCCTTTTCCTTTTAGATCCCTTTTTAGAGAAGTCTGTATAAACTTTTTCTTCAAAACAAACATCCGATAGCCGAATGTAGCTTATAACTCCATAATCTACAATTGCAATAATAATGTTTCTGTACCCTTCCTTTAGTCTTTGAAACATATGCTGTGGCATGTTTTGTCGAAGAGGAGTACTTGAAAAAAGCGCATCAATCTCAAAAATAGTAGGTAATAATGTATCCTGAGAGCTAACCACACATATCCTAAAATCAGGCTCTGATAAGGCCGATTTTTTGAATGAAGCTGAAGGTTTGTATGCGTGAAATGTGATTTGAAATAATGAATCTGAAGATGTTATAAGATTACAAGCGATTGGAACATAACCGCGGACAATTTGCAAATCATGATACACTTCTTCGTATGTATAAAATGTATCATGTAAGAGGATAGACTGCCTCCTCCGCTTTGAAAATGGAAAAGCTAGTTTCCGAAAGTTAAATGTTTGTAATATTTGTGAAGCCTTTCCCAATCCTAAAAACAATAAATCCTTGAAATTCATAATTTTCGAATCGCATCGATATTCATCTTCTTTTACTGGAACTAGGTTTGAACGTATAACCGAAAAACCACATCTCCGTAAATGAGCATAAACAAGATAATTTTCTAAGCTACCACATAAAGGAATAGAGGCTGAGTAAACTGCTTGCAAACTCATTGGCAATCCTTCTTCTGACCAGCATTCCATCGATCCACGTTCAACAAGATACAAAGTCTCCTCTGGAAGTAACCACATGCGATTTTGAGAGTCAGCAGTACCCATGGTTTTAAACAAAGGTCCATGTGCCTTTTCAACACAAGACATCCCATTTTGGGCATTCCAAGTAGCTATTATTGCATGTTTGCTAAATGCCATCCACGTTAGCTTATGACATTTTTAACGTAACTGAAATTGCGGTCATTCTCAAACTTACGCCGATATTAATCTCTCCACTGAAAGGGCATCAAACATCGCCTTCCTGCTCAAGTCGAGAGCAGAATGTTGCTTATTGGTGCCATCTGGTTCAAAGTCTTTTTGTCCACGTTTTGGGATAGTGTATGTCCCTTGGTCTCTGTTATTTTAATGAAATTAGTACATTTCTAGAAAAATTATACAACGAGTAAGAGGCTGAATGGTCGAAATACTTACTTTTCGACATTTGATAAAAATCTCCAATCTTGAATTTCTTCTGTGACGTCTACAGTAGTTTCAAGATTCGTAAATGGATTATCTTCATCCTGTGCATCCATAGAAATACTATAATTCCAAAGAAGTGTCGTTAGAAGCGACTTTAAGAAGAAGACAGATATGCACTTTGTAAGTTGAAAATAATGGAGTTCTTCGAACTAGGTAATATGTCAAAATTTACATGAAAATTAGAGGTTGTTGCAATGCCCTTTCTAGAAAATAATTGTTTTAGTATATAAGCAACTACGTTTTAAAACTGTGCCTCTACCGGTCAACTCAAAATTTACTCAGACACATCATGGAGTGGTACCAATTTTTTTTAATTATCTATTACGCTAATTATTTGGAAATAGCTTAAAAAGACAACCTCTTTTTCTGCTGTAGAATATGGTTGATGAAGCCAACTGAATGAAACCTTTAAACTATATTAAAAAAAAAAGCAAATGTTCGACACCATTAAATCTAAAACGCCTGTGTCTAAAGTCACTGTACACACAAATTGCTTCTAGTTTGATTGTTTTAACTTGTAACAAATAAAGACTATTAAATTTGCTATTTTCACTTAACCACAACCTAATTCCTAACCTGTATTGTCTCCGAAATGTATTTTTTAGATATTAGCCTCAAGCGCTGTAAATTTCCATCAGCTTGGGAACCAAATTTTTGAAATCCTCATTTGTCATAAGCAACAGCTCTCCCTGGGGCTTGATTCCTGCATCTTGAAATACTCGATTGGCATCCGGATTAAAATCCTGGTTTGCAAAGGGATAATCGGCAATATCAATAGCAACTTCGCGAAACTGTTCATCCTCGGGATGGAAAAACATAACTTCCTCACCAGATGTCTTTTTACTCTTTTTACCTTTTTTGGAAGGACGCTCATCATCCATTAACTTTGATTCAATTTCAGTATAAGTCCGTGAAAGCAGCAAATAGTGAGTAAAGTTGTAGGGTTCGTTTTCATTGATGGCCCATTGCATTTCCTCTAAAAGCATGTTATACATAGGGGGGATTACTTGGACAGGCATGTTTATCAGACGTTCATTCACTATGAGACCAACTTGGGAGCCAGAATTTGGTTCCAGTAGTTTCTGTAACTCGTTCTCGAGTCTCGAATTCGATTTGGCTAGTCGAGAAATGATGTATGAGGTTAATTGCTTAATCACTGGCTCATCCTAATAAGTACCGTTAGCTAAAGATTCCAAAAATTTGCACTCGAGTGTAAAACATTGCAGATGCATCACCACCTTGTATGGGCTTGCAAATTCAAAAAAAATAAAAACTATTATTTCATACCCTTCTTGTATTCAAATTGATAACAGAAAGCATTGCATAAGGATCAGAATTGTTACCATCAACTTTTACAGTTGAACCAAGCAAAGGCTGACTAAGTATCAAATCAGCCAAAGCACTAAGATTAACATTTGTATGGTCATAACCTAATAATTGCTTTAACAAGTTCTTAAAGGCATGAAAGTCAATGGGTTGAGGGTCAAAGAATTCAAAATCTAATATAAAAAGTTAATATATGTCAATACTCCATTAGTTTCATCAATACTTACCTACATTAATAAAGTCCGTGTCTACTACTTTCAGGCTTTCAGACATAACAGTATCTTCATTCTCTTCTGCGTGCCTTTTTGCCATCTTTCGGACGTCCAATTTAATGTTGGTAAAAAGTACGAAGCACACCAAGAAATTTACAACGTATGCTAAACAAGGTATCGAACAGATTTTTAATATGTACAGCAAATAGGTTTTAAATAAAGGACACATTTTATAATTATAACTGAACTTCTGGTACTTTAGTAATTTTTTAACACATTTGGTTTTTACGTTTGAACAGAAAATTGGCTATATACAAGCATTCATACGTAATCTAAATTAAATTAGAATTTACTATTAATATTATTTAGAAACCTAAACGTCCGTCGATAATCCTTTGCCAGTATGGACGCTCTATGACCTAGATACCATATCCCAAATCCATATTTGATTTACATTAATAAAAATACCCGATATTTCCTTTTTAAAAAATGCTATTAGATCGACAACAAAACAACCATAACTCAGTATTGTCCCTGCTTTTGGAAGTAAGAACCGAAAAGAGGAGGTAAAGAATAGGAAGCTTCAGAGCCATCGGAGTTCTTTCTTCTATCCTCGTCGTCTTCATTTTGAAATTTTACTGAAGAAAGCTTCGATGATGTATCCACGTTTTGGGTTGGGCTGTTAGCTTTTTTTTCGTTTGATAATTCATTCAATTCGTCATCTGAACTAGACTCTTCAGAATCCGATATACAAGAGGAAGAAGAGGAAGAATCGTCTGATTGCTCCGAGCTTGAAGTTTCATAACTCGATTCAGTATGAACTTGAGTAGTAGACGTGAAAACATGGATAGTGGGCACTTCGAAAACAAAGGAGTTCCGTAGACAAGAACTAAGTGAGTTGGAAGGTTCAATCTTTTTATAAATAAAACCTTTGCTTCGCGACTTTCTAGATTTTATCATAAACTGCATATCATCAGGTGCGTGTATGTTGGCTTTGGATACCTGTGAGTTCATTTCGGAATTTTCTTCAACTAATTTTCTAAATATTTTCTCAAGCGGTTCGCTTTCTGGATGTGAATGTGTGATAATTGTATTTTCAGAAGCTTCGTCAGTTAAATCCTTCGATGTGCTTGATTCGTGCAAGCACCATTCGATTGACCACTTGATGAGGTGACTTTTTTTATCATAATGTGTTCTATTTAATCTTCTCTTTTTGTTGGAAGGGGGAGCAAACTTGATATTAATGCCTGCCCGTTCAAGCGATCGCTTTAATTGCAATCGATTTCGCTCTGCACGATTTGAGACTTGATGGCTTCCATTTTCTTTTCGATTTATTAGTCTTTCGACACCTGATAAAAAATTAAAATCCGAATTCAAATGATTAACAAGTTTGCTTTTGGGAACAAACGTTGCAGGGTCTCTTTCTCCCGAGCATTTAGTTAACCGTTTATGCTCTAAATTACATTCCAAACAACAAAATCGTGAATCGCATCTTGGACAACGATATTTACTAGCATTTTTTTGGCATGTCGAACAAATTCCAAGTCGATTTTCACTCATGGTTTAAAAACGAACATTGGAGGTGTTAGATGAAAATTAGTAAATGCTCAGCAGAAGAAATTCATTGGAAAATAGCTGAGTTGTAAACATTAAATGATTGTACAAAAATGCCTTTTCACGAGTTTATGTATTTTACTGTATTCAAGAATTATCCAGATATTATTCAACGCAATGACGATGAATCGCGTCTTGTATTTTTATAAAGCATGTGCTGAAGAAAATTGCATCTAGAAAACAAATCAGTAACGGGAATTTCTAAATTCAGATTGTTATTGAAATTAAAAAACGTAAGGATTCTACTTAATAATTTAAAGGAGATTGATTTTACCGGCATTTATATGTTGATGTTAATAGCTCTTCTACGTAGCATTTAACACTAATTTTCACAGAGATCTTAAAGTGCGTAGCTGAAAAAGTTTACCTTTTCGGGTTCTATATCAAATTCACCCTATAATTTATATTCAAGTTGTTGGCACAATAAAACATGATGGAAAACTTGAACATCAAGACTACATTTATGAAAAGGAAGCAGGAATTCCGTTTTAAAACTTAACGTCTTTCTGTGCTTTCTTTCCAATTTTTGGCTATGCTTCAGATTTATGCATATTCGTGCACAAGCCAACAATCTGATAAACATTAACATTCCATTCTTAACTCCAGTATTCCTAATACAACAAAATACTTTGCAGAATCCGAAACGAACATTTGCATCTAACATTTAGAGATTCGGCTAATTATGAGACAAACCGTATCAATCGTGGAAAGAAAACTGCTATATACATAATGTTTTTTGTAATTTTATCTTAGTAGTTTCACCTTTAACTTGCAGACTCATACATCCTCGATACATTATTGTAATTTTTGGTATTCCTTTCCTAACATCCGCCCGGGCTAATCAAAGAAAAACAAAAAGTAAAATAAAGATGCTACAGATTAAAAACTATTTTAAGAAAAATGTTTTCAAGTGGATGCAAAGCAGCGTTGGGCTGAATATTGCAATTTGTTTACATCTTCTCAACCAAGCTCTACATGAGTAGCAGTAATTGTTATTCAGAGTATGGCAACTAAAAAAGAAGTTGGTATCTTGTATTGCATTGATACAATCCTGTGTTTGCTAAACTACATATCTAGTGGAGGAAACAGGATAATCTTAATAAGTATTTACTATAAGCAGTACGTACTTTCTCAATGAGACTTACAAGTCATTGCAAAAAAGCTAGTGCTAAACCCATCCAAGCATTACTCTATAATTACACAATTCACCACAGCGTTCGGACCTTTTAGCTTGTCTGAAATCGCCAACAAACCATTTTCATTCATTTTGCATGTGATACATCTATTCCAACTCCTCGATGTTACCACGTTCAGAAACATAGATACCATCCAAGAACTTACGGATATCCTTGTTGCGGACATTGCAAATTTGCTTGATGTTGGCAGCGGATTGAGAAACATTCTCCAAGGAGTTACCTTCAATTATAATCTCATCCTTGACGGCAGAAGAAATGGAAACGGTAACGCCAGGCAAACACTTGATGACACGAGTAATACGTTCGCCCAAAAAGTTACGGATCTCAACAACGGTTCCGTTCTCAGTCAAATTGATGTTGATGGGAAAGTGAGCATAGACAAGACGCATCTTGTAGCGGAAACCTTGGGTAACGCCAATGATCATGTTATTGATGATGGAATAGGCGGTACGAATGCAAGCATTATGCTTACGAGAGCCATGCCAGACAATAAACTTGATAGTGTTGCCTTGCTTCTTCAACTCAATATCCACACGGCGCAAGTTTTGCTTCAAAACACCACGAGGGCCTTTTACAGTCACCAAACGAGCCTTGATGTCAACTGAAACGCCCTCAGGGATCGTCAATGTCTCGTCCTTGTAAATATCGCGGCCCATGTTGCTGTTGTTTGATTTTTTCTAACGTACGGCGTTCGGCAGGTTGTTTGTCTGGCTTCAGTTGTCTATTCATAAAAAACAGTCACGAAAGTTTCGAGCTTGAAACGAGACGTTTTACGCAGCGTGTTGACTTGCACTAGTGTGACTGCTTTTCTTTGGTGGAAACTTTAGTAGGAAGCAACAGTGTCGCTGAGTTTACTCTTGACCAACGACGACGACGAGATGGCATTAAAGACCTTTGAACTTCGTAAGCAATCGCAAGAGAACTTGGCTGAGCAATTACAAGAGCTCCGTCAAGAGCTTGCCTCTCTTCGCGTACAAAAGATTGCCGGTGGTTCTGGTTCTAAATTGTCTAAGATGTAAGTAAATTCTTAGGAAATAGGTATTGCTTTGTGAGAAGCAGTACTGGAAATGTATTTAGAAGGCATCTAAGAACAGTGGACATGAAATAACCTGCGTTGGCATATTTTTTCCGTCTTTCTGGACCGATGGAAAAAGTGAAAAGTTTTTTCCAGGTCAAAAACAGCTTGTAGCACCTTTTTAGATGTCGCCAACCAATTCTTTGCATCGGTTTTTATTAGTTTCTATTGATCTTCTAAACATTATGATGTTCCTTGTTCAATGTTTGCTAACTTATTTATAGTAAGACTACCCGCAAGGACATTGCTCGTATCTTGACTGTTATCAACGAGTCCAACCGTCTTGCCGCTCGTGAGGCTTACAAGAACAAGAAGTACATTCCTCTTGATCTCCGTCAAAAGAAGACTCGTGCTATCCGTCGCGCTCTTACTCCCTATGAGCAAAGCCGCAAGACTCTTAAGCAAATTAAGAAGGAGCGCTACTTCCCCCTTCGCAAGTATGCTCTTAAGGCCTAAAATGTTTTTGTAGCTAAATAAAACTTGCCATTTTTACCTTGCTTAATTAATTAAAAATCTCATTTGTAGTGTCCTAGGCTAATATGTATTATTGTAAGTGTTAAACAGTAGTTACTACCCAAATTTGACATAGAGTCGGGTTACGTCTTAGCTGCTGCATTTATCCTGTTCCTACCATCTTAGTTCTAAGGACGTACCGGCGTTTAATATTTTACCAATTACTTGTATGCCCCCGTTAATTGTTTCTTCCATTATCATAAACCTTTTCTATTCTGGTGCATAGACAAAAGTGAAATGACCCACGAGCTTTCCTCAACACCTCAAATTGACCTTTTAAATGATATTCTGAAAAATTCAGTGGAGTCAAACGTATTTTCTGATTACCAAAAGAAGCAAATCGTTACTCTAATTCTTAAATCTAAAATCAGCACTGCGATTGTGCTTTTAAGTCCAAAGTCCACTGCTGCTTCAGAATGGAACTACTTATGTAATTTACAAGACTTGCACGAATGCGTTTTGTGTGTAGATACTATTTTACCCGCAAACTTGCAAACTATTGCAAAGCGTATTTTCTCACTTGTACTACTTCCACCTCTGAATGACTGGTGTAAGCAGCTAAGAGACGCGTTTTTACGGTTTGTATCCCAGCCTTCAATATGTCCGACGGACTTTCCATTAAAACTTTTCTTTCTTTCAACTGTTGGCATTGAGCTGCTTATAGTCAATGAAAAGATTATACCCCAGAAAACTCAAAAATATCTACTGTATGAACTATTCTCTTCTCCTTCTTCAATAACGGCAAATGAGATTGCTCGTCTTTGTCAAGAAGCTAATAACCGAAATTATCTTCTTCAATCTCTCACCTCTGCTACTGATGCTCGACGCGCCTTTTTAAATAATCCTAATTACAGGCTTCTTAGTGCGATTATCTTCCAAGATGGTCCATCCAACCTTGCCTTCGTGCTTGCCAAGGACTGCGTTCTTCTAGCTCGCCAACCGGAAACTATTCCAGTCTCTTTTGAAAGGATGTCCTCTCTTTTATTGATGTGTTTACCTAGTCACCCTGATTTTATAAGTCCCGAGTTCTGTCATGAGTGGACCGAATTAGCTGAACGTAATGGACTTCAAGAGGAATGGCTAAATATCTTAAATACTGCCTGCAACTTTAAGGAATGCCGTGCTATCATTCACAAAGAATGTAGCGAATTTATCAAAGATAATCACACTTCAAGAGTTGCTATACTCATTTCAATGAAGTTAGCATTTCAGTACCAGCTTTCTCAAGTTATTCCTACATTAAAGCTTCTATTGCAGAGTAAAGTATATGATTCAGTTTTATTAGAAGCGTTACGACAATCCTCTACTCTCGGACCCGTAAAGCAACTAATTGCCGATGATTCCTGTCTTTTAAATAATTTATCAAAACTGCTTTTAGATACGAACATTTCACCGTTGGATGCAAGTTCTATTGCTACAATAATATACAATATGTGCAAGTTCAAAATCACAAAATCGGAGCATGAAAGAGAATTGAACCAACTTCGTAACATGGCTGAAGCTTCAAAAACTATTGATTACAAAGAAGATGAAACCGCTCCTACTGAACGGAGGATTCAAAAAATTTTAGAATATGACATTCTGTCAAAACTCTTTTCAGCGGCCAAGCACTATAATAGCCTAAACGGGTTATTAGCAATGATACTTGTACACATGGCTAATTACAAGCTGGCACGTCGCAAGCTAGTACAAATAGGTGCATTGAAATTCCTTACTAGACAATGTTTTATCCAAACCCAGGATTCGAATGCGGCTTTTGCATTAGCGAAAATTCTTATCAGTGTGGCTCCTCATAGTATATTTACTAAGGCGTTTCCATCGAACCGAGCAATTCATCCTATGTCAAAGTTACTAAGTACTAATTCTGCTGATACTGAGTATCCAATTCTCTTGGGGAAATTTGAAGTGTTACTTGCGCTAACAAATCTTGCTTCACATGATGAAGAAAGTCGGCAAGCCATAGTTCAAGAATGTTGGAGAGAATTGGATGAACTAATTATAGAAACAAATCCTTTAATTCAGAGGGCAACCACGGAACTTATTAACAACCTTTCTTTATCACCTTATTGCTTAATTAAGTTTATAGGAGACAAGGACTCGGATTTTGAAAATACTCGTTTACACATTGTACTAGCACTCTCAGATACCGAAGACACTCCCACGAGATTAGCAGCATGCGGAATTCTTGTTCAAATTACTAGTGTTGATGAAGGGTGCAAGAAAATTTTAAGTCTCCAGAACGATTTTAACTACATAGTCAGAATGTTAACCGACCAAGATGAAGGAATTCAACATCGTGGATTAGTTTGCATATGCAATATCGTATATTCCAAAGATCAAGAAATATTTAACAAGTTCATAAAAACACCAAAGGCTGTTGAAACATTACGCACTTATATTACTAAGCAAGCTGCACTTAAAGAGCTTCAACATGAAGCTCTCGTTATGATCGACTCTAGACTTCAAGGAAGCAAATGAATTGATTTCTTTAATTTTCCATTTTTAATGATATCGGTTTAACGAATAAATGATATTAATATAGTAATGAATGGAACTTGTCAGTTTTCAGATGATAATATTTGAACTTGAATCATATGAATGTTTGATTTTTTATAAGCAATCAGCTTATTGAAGAAGGGAGCGGAAATGTAAAACAAATTGTGAGTGTATGTATAATTGGTAAGAATATGATAATATCTGCAAACCAAAATGAGTTTAACGAACAAAAGTGATTTTGTATTGACAAAGAAATAAGATATGGCATTAGTATTGGAAGGACCCGTTCAAAAATGTTGAAGCTATTGTTTGTAAACACGGATATATATCGGAACACGACAATCCAAAAATAAACGGAAAAATAAAAATAAAAATAAAACGTCCCAAGGAGAAGCAAGTAAATCTATCAATGGGAAAATTTAAATGCTCACACGACGATACTTGTCAGGGATATTATTGTATTTTACAAAATGTTTGCGTCGTTCCTCAGGTTTCTTATCACCATGAAATATCTCATCGTGTTTTTGAAAATGTTCGATATCTTCAGGATGATTCCAGTTTTCATCTGGTTCATCGAGGCCAGCTGGGTGATATTTTTCCACATGATGCATTTCAAATTCCTCTTCCTCATCACCATGGTGCCCTGGAAATCCAAAATCCGTTAACTCTCCTCCATTTTTACGAAATGCAAGAAATTCATCAAGTGTTATCCGGCGATTGCCCGATGGATCGCATTTTTTTAGAACATCAACCAAAACCTCATTCTTTTTGACGAATGGGACCTCATCATTTTCAAATAATCCATATAAACTAAGTATATCTTGATCTGACCAGTATCCCTTTTTTCCTAAATCGTGAAGACGAAAAAAAGATTCATCTGTGTACTTATCAATGTGATGTTCATCTTTCATGTGTGTATCCATCCATCCTGCAAACGCACTTTTGAATAAAATTGTTGAAAACAAAAACCCTACGGTAGAAAACTTCATATTTTGAATTGCCTCAAGGTGTAGTTGATGTGCGCTGCGGTCAAGTTCTTCGAGCCGAAATAGACAGCCCAGCCATAATGTTGCGTTCAAGAAGTAGTCCAGCTCTTTGTAGGAAAAATTAAATTTTAACTTTATTAATTACCTTCTAAAGCAAATGTGAAGGCTGTGAATATTGTTGTTACTTTTTTTATGCTTTAACTTCATTACCGTTTTAGAAAAACTAAATCGTCACAAGCTATCATTAGCGAGAGTGATAAAGAATTGGAAATATCAGTAATTTCTAATTAATCAAGTTGTTGTAGGCAAATATTAATCATAAAGCGAAGGCTAAGGAAACCAAAATAATCTAATTGCTGATTATCTATCAATAAGTTTACATTGTATTAAATTTTTTAAACAAAAGTCCTACTAATTTTACGCTTTTACAAATGGAGCTACTTCTTCAACCAATTTTTACTCATGAAAGGTATACATTTCTTAGATTTCTATTAAGAAGCTAAAGTTTCTAACTGTATAATTGAACTTTTTTATCTGTTTGTAATTGTGGAATTAACCGATTTAGTAAAACTTCAATTTCTCGTTTTTTAAAGTTCATTCACATAAGCAGCTTTTGAAAAATGATAGGAACTTAATTAATCTCATCAATTCGGTTCTTTCAAATAACTAATTCCAGATAACCCAAAAAAACTAAATATTTAAAATATAGAATGAACGATTTTCTATAGTCTTGTATATCAAAGCCGGAAATTTCATTCCAAATCCTCGTAGAACAAATATATCTGATTTAAGGTCTCACAAATCTAAATGATTTTTAACAAGTTTTCTTAATTGAGATACAAAATCATAGAGTCATCTAAGATAATGAACTTTACAAGCCTCATAACAATATTTTCCTTTATCATCTCAGTTTCCCAGCTTTGAGCGAGGTATGTTCCTTGCTTCAACTAAGGTTTGTTCACAAACAAATGTTTGTGAAATTTTTTATTCTCAACATTTCAGCCAAAAGTACTTAGCCAGTCTTAGTCTTGATGCTATTCCACAAGAACAACAATTGAATAAACACCAGTACAGCAATACCCAAATTTAATGCGATAAATCCAACTGTGGTTATATCAAATATAGCGCCTCCACAGATAGCACCAACTGTATCTGCAGCAGATATACCAATTTGAACAATAATGCCGACAAGGATATGATATTTCGGATGCAATTGTTTAGTAGCAAGTGAAATTAATGGTGCGGAACCGATACTAAACCCAAACTGCATGGCAGAGTACAAAACAAAGTATGGCTGCACGCGAACCTTGTGAAGAACGTCTAAAACAAGATGTACAACAAGAGCCAGTATTCCCAATATAAAGCCATAAAGCATCATATCTCTATCTTCTGCCCATTTAGACAAAAACGTGCTCAAAAACACAAGTGGAGCTATTACAAGAGCAGAAAGTGAAAGAAAGTTACCAGATTGAAAGGCATTGTAATGATAAAGCTCTTTAGCATAAATGGGAACGCTAGCTTGATACCCTGCTATGTTGAAGTATGAGATAAATGCAACCATACTAAGGAAGACTAGCATAAATTTATGCGTATAGCTAAGCTTAACCGCTTGTCCATTGAAGTTTTCGGGCTTTCGAGCTGACGAGTCATTGCCATCGGCTCGAATTTCTTTAAAAAAGATAGACAATAGGATACCGTATATGCACCAAGCGAAAAGCATAAACCAAGACCCAACAGTATACTGGTTCCAAATTGGGTTTGTCAAGTGCATGCATGCCTTGGCCAGCAAACCACCTAAAAATGAACCGGCCATGAAACCTACTGTTTGCGCGAGAATATTAAGCGTCGCAAGGAAAGTAGAACGATTTTGCCCCACGAAGTGCTTATCTGTCAAATACTTTTTATGGTACAGAAACATGGTAAAACCAACACCATTACACATACGACCGATAAGAATTAAATACAGCCATTGTGCACGGTACGCTAGTGAATACAGTAAATGGCCTATTATTTGAGAAATGCAGGAAACAATCAGTGGTCGAAAGTAGAGCGTATATCCATTGGCAGACTTTGGATTCGCAAACCGAAGCATTGGATATAAGCAAACTAGTGAAATCATAGTAGGAATACCAATAACAAGACCTGAAAAAGCATCAGTACCTCCCAAAATTTCAGTGTATGCAGCCGAAATTGGTAACGCAGTTGACATGGACATATCTGAGAGAATACTGTTAAGCAGGACAAATGCAATAGATCTCTTGGGTGGGTACGCGTCGGGGTCCAATGTTTGCGGATCTGAGTCATTTCCATCATTTCTAAAACTCCGTGTAGAGATATTCTGTTTGTTAGGTATCACCTCTAGTTCAATTTCTTCAAAGACAGTCTTTGAGTAATCGGATTGGTATTCTGAAATACTAGCTACAGTACTCAAGCGAGAAGGCTGCCTTTGAGGCTGATCAACTCTATATTGATTTCGTTTCGTAATTGTTTCAATACTGATGCTCATTTTTGTCCAAAAAATTTCCTCTTCCAACGAAACGATTGCTTGATTAAAGCAAAATTTGCGACCTGATTACAGTAAATACAACCAAATATTTTTAGTGCTTCACCTCAGATACTTTTATTTCCTATATGCCATGTATTGGTTCCTTCAGCAAACATAGGCCATGAAGTTGAAGTATAGAACATACACATATTAAAGACTCGGTAAATGCAAGAAAGTTAACAAGCAAAAAATTACCGTTTCACTATGTCAAATGGATTCTATTTCTCTATTAAAATAAAAGCCTTTACAAATTGATTTGTGGTAATTCTCCAATTTCGCAGACCACTTTTATTCAAGTAATAACGACTTTAAGAAACAAGGGTTAGAGTCATACGATTTAAATATCACTTAACATTAACTTTTCTACTGCAAAAAAACATTCTTTATATTTTGTTTTAGAGCAATGGTTTACAATCTAAATTTACCCAGTATTCTAATGTACCGTTTCAATATATTAAACTAGCTAGCGGCAAGTTTTGTTTTAGATGGTAATACCAAGCTGAAATACAGAAATTATATATGTATACATATATCCTCATTGTTCGTTGGGCTTTCACTCTCGTTAATACGACATGAGAGCGAATAAATTAGTAAAATTTTGGTGATTTTAAAAATCGTAACGACAATACATTAAAGAGTTATGGTAATTTCTAATTTTCAAACCTTTCATAAGGGGTTTGCATAACTATAATAAAGATTCTTTCATACATAATACGATCCACAAAAGAACGGATGAAAATTAAGAATTTTTTTATTTCCCAAATTTTCGTTAAAACTCTTTTAACCAGTCTTGGTTTTAATAAAGGTCCATAAGTAGAGGAGCTGAATAAAAACCAGTAAGGCAATACCCAAATTCATAGCAATAAAGCCAACAGTAGTTATATCAAAAATGGCACCTCCACAAATAGAGCCAACTGTTTCTCCAATCGAAATACCAACTTGTACTACGACACCAGTAATCATATGGTATTTTGGATGCAACTGCTTGGTAGCAAGAGACACCAACGGAGCCGAACCAACGCTAAATCCAAATTGCATTATGGAATATAAAACAAAATAGGGCTGTACGGGGATTTTGTGAACAGCATCCAATACTAAATGAACTATTAAGGCCACTATACCCATCATGAATCCGTAGAGCATGATCTGCCTATCTTCTAACCACTTGGATAGAAATGTGCTAAAAAATACAAAAGGAGCAATAACCAAAGATGAAAGAGAAAGGAAGTTACCAGATTGAAAAGGATTGTAATGATATAGTGCTTTAGCGTAAATAGGTACACTGGTTTGATAACCGGCAACATTAAAGATAGAAATGAAAGCAGCCATAGACAGAAAACACAACATAAACTTTTGCTTGAAGGACAGTGGAGCCGTTTTTCCGGTGAAGGATTCGGGTTTTCGAACATTGGTTGCAGTGTTGCCAACCCGAACTTCTTTAAAAAAGATAGACAAAAAGATTGAATATACGATCCAGATAAATAGCATAAACCAAGATCCTGCAGTATATTGATTCCAAATTGGGTCTGTCAAGTGCATAGAAGCCTTCGCTAATATACCACCCAGAAAGGCACCTGCCATGGACCCTAAAATCTGGGCCAAAATGTTTAGAGTAGCCAAAAATGTGGATCGATTTTGTCCAACAAAGTTTTTATCTGTCAAGTAAGTTTTATGATACAGAAACATGGTAAAACCAACACCACTGCACATACGACCGATAAGAATTAAATACAGCCATTGTGCACGGTACGCTAGTGAATACAGTAAATGGCCTATTATTTGAGAAATGCAGGAAACAATCAGTGGTCGAAAGTAGAGCGTATATCCATTGGCAGACTTTGGATTCGCAAACCGAAGCATTGGATATAAGCAAACTAGTGAAATCATAGTAGGAATACCAATAACAAGACCTGAGAAAGCATCAGTACCTCCCAAAATTTCAGTGTATGCAGCCGAAATTGGCAACGCAATAGTCAAAGACATTTCAGACATGAGATTGTTGAGTAATACAAGTGCAATTGATCGTTTAGGAGGACAAGCATCAGGATCTAATGCTTTCGGATATGAATTGCTTTCGAGATTGCTTGTAGCACGTGTAATGTTGCCTTGTTTATCAGGAATTTCCTCCAGTTCAATATTTCCAAAAGCAGTTTTTGAGAAACCAGATCGATATTCTGATACACTAGGAGTGATAGTGCTTGAACGTGAAAGTCGTCTTTGAGTTTCCTGAGGTTTATACTGACTCCATGTCACTGTTTCGGTCGTAGTGCTCATTTTTACAGATATTTTTGCTTTTCCTCGAAATACTCGATTCAACTTCAATGCTCTTGATGTTACTAAATTTCGCCAGTAATCCTATCTTTTTTAGAATATTCAATTTTCTCTTTTTGTAAAATTTTGTAATAAATTTACATTTATAAAGTTTTTCTCCGTATTATACGGTGACAGAAAATTTTTTAGATTTAATAGATATCATCATCGTGGTCACTCAACGTTTGGGGAAAAAAAAATATCTTGCTTCAAGATGTTTGTTGCTATATACAGCACGATTTAATTAATAATAGCTGTTGTATTTAGATCACAGGTTTTGTAGGGATTTTTAATTGAGAATATGGTGCTAAGGAACTAAAAAGTATACAACGGATAGGATCATCTTTGTCGTTCGACATAATGTTGAGTTTACTTAGTCTGCGTTCCAAAATCCGTCTCAACTAGGACTTCAATAGATGTATTTGCAAAAAGCGTTCTGGATGGCTTCAGCCGTTGTATATGGATTTAGGCCCTTGAATGAAGTTTGGGATTAGATTCATTTTACGACTATATCACCTGATACATTATTAGAAAGAGTAGTGAACAGATGTACCACTTGCATTCAACCCCTTGTTTCATCAAATAAGACGTTAAGTACTGTACCAGACGAAGCAATAATGAAAATAGTACATAGACATAGACTGTAATTTGTTTACAACACCAAAATGTATTTATACTAAATTGAATAGTATTAAAAATATCATTTTCACTTTATTTAACTTATAATATACACATCTTAAATTAAGAACAAACGTTGAAACAATAAAGAAATATAAGAGATAATCAAACATGACATGAGAAGGGGAACGTGTGACCGCAATAGGCAGAGTAAGGATCATTCATTAACGAGATATTAAAATGACAACAATACTTCCTCTTTGTTGCGAGAGAAACTGTATTACCATCTATAACGAAATTTGGGTTGTTGACGATCTGTGAGATCCATAAACTCTTCATTCTTAATTGACTCTCCCAAAGAAGGATCCTCAGCTAAAAGTCTGTCACGGCGTTTATTTTCGTAAATATAGTAACCAGTCAGAACAAAAGCAATAGCAATAATTATGCACAAGGAAACAATCATTGCTTGAATACCTTCGATATACTCAGGAGTTTGACCCGATTTAAATAACTGAGGCGACACAATGTTACCAACTGAATAAAAAACGAAAACAGTTGCACTTGTAACAGTTTTTTTTGTGTAACCAGCGACGTTGGAAGAAATCAATGACAAAAGCAGAGCACTAGATGCAGGCACCCACATGGTAAACCAAACACCTACCAGACGACCATAAGGATTGGAATCGGGAATCTTCCATATCATTAGGCAACCAGCTAGGGTGAGACAATTCATAAAAACACCGATTAAAAGACGACCATTTTTAAAGACCTTGCACAAGACACCAGAAATGAACATAGCAGCCACTTCAATAGCACCAAGTGGCATATTCAAAACTGCCGAATGAAGCTCATTATATCCCAAACCTTTAATAATCAAAGTGCTGAATACACCGATACCATTGGTGATCATACAAACACCAGTAAACAAGGTGATCATGATGACTTGGGGATCCAAAAATGCCTCATAAGCATGCTTCCACTTGAACTGCTTGTTTTCCAAACCGGTACGGTTGTCACGGACGCGCTCAAGTGCAATACGCTTCTCACGAGAAGACAGAAAACGGGCTTTACTGGGATTACTAGGAATAAAAACAAAAACAACACCCCATCCTAAGGACATTAAACCAATAACGATGAAAACGTATCTCCATGAAGCAACCTTTCCATGAATGTGACCGAGACCGTAAGAAAGAATGGATCCAATGATTTGGGCTATTCCATTAAACGCATACCAACATAGAGTACGCATGGGTTGTTCTTCACGACGATACCACATTGCTGTGATGTTAATGAATGCAGGGGTAATAGAAGCCTCAAAGATACCAGCTAAGAAACGAAGGCCTAGCAGAGATGGACCATTTCGACAAGCCGCCATAAGGCAGACCATAGCGCTCCAGAGAAAGACATTACAGAAGATGAAATAAGAAAGACGGCATTTTTGCATTAAAATAGCAGCGGGGTATTGAGCGACGAGATAGCCGGCATAAAAGAGAGTAGTCATACTACTGTACGTATGACCGTCAATGTGTGTGTCCGTCTTCATACCATAAAGAGCGGCATAAGACAAGGCTGTTTTGTCCAAATATTGAATCATGTATGTGATGCACATAACCGGCATCATGACCAAGTCGATCTTCCACAACACACGCCTCGCTTCCTTTGCAGTATAAGTAAAATCATCATCAGCAAGCAGTTCCTGAGCCACCGCATCTGCGGTTCCTTCTGCATCGGGCAAGCGCTTGACTTCGCCGACTTCGAAAGAATTTTTGAAATCATTGGTAACACCAGACTTCTTTTCCGTCAGCTCATGAGAGGAGCGCGACGACACCCTTGAAGTGATGGAAGACATAATTAAAACAATGTATAAAGTAGAGAGGGAATCGATGAATCAAGGTAGAAAAAGATAATGAAAATGAGGAAGTATTTAAGAAACCGATAACAATAAATAATCAAATCCCTTTATTATAGAGCGATTCTTTCCAAACGATTGATTAATTGGTCTTGCTTTTGCTCACAAAGCACAACTTATTTTCCTAATTTCGAGGTAAAATGAAAAGGAAATAAAAAAATAAAATAAAATTAGCAATGAAAACACCAAATCCTAATCTGGTTTCAAAATGAAAGGAATTGAGCTTCATTTATACCAAGTAATTGACCGAAAATTTTCTTTTTTAAATATCTGTTGCCTCTTTAGATATCTATGAGCAATCAAGTGCTTTTTTTCTGACATAAAATTCCCTTACTCTACTAACCTTACTGTTAGATACTTATCAATGTCGCTTAACTTATAACTGATAAAAAAATATAATCGCTTGTCCTGAGTGCTATGGCCTATAATAGGGAGTTAAGATATCTCCTTTAGTCTGAACTGAAAATTTTTTTATGCCAAAGTTGACCAACATATCTCAATAACTAGCATAGAATGACAACGAACATTGTGTGCAGCAGTACACTACTTTCAACAGTCAATATGACTCACAAAGTGTTCGTCGCATAGATTTTTGGAATGGATTTTCGCATGGTTTCACAAACGGATATCGCTTAACATTGCAAATCGAAATGTCCGGACTACTGATGAACAAAAAAATCTTGTGATCAGACATTTTTCGTATCTTTTCTACTTCGCGTACATTCCCCGGTTTGTTACGTACAGTCGTCTAAATTTACTTAAGCAATATGCCCAAATTCCTTGATAAATTACCATACCAGTTGAGATCCGATATTTCGCTTGCTAGATTGAGTGTTTTATCTAATAATATCGCATCTCGTTAAGATGACTTGCCATACTTTCTTATTACTATCTTACGCTATTGTGCAGGAGGGTGTGTAAATACTGGTTTCTGAGGGCTACGATAGAGATTATGGAGTTAAGGATTTTTAAGAAAACTTGGTTATTTACCCTGTTTGGGTTTGAGTTTGACAGAAAAAAAATTTTTTTCTTGTTGATAAATTGACCCTATGCATAGTCCACGTTATTACAAAAGATGCCACTTTTTTTATAGCTTAATCGTTTCGTCCCGCTTAAAAAATTCGTTTGTTTTGCATGATTACATGCGATTTTTGGCGAAAATTGAAATTTGAGATACGCAGTTTTCATTTATTTATTCATCTACAAATTAACTTTACAGTAGTTGATTCTGTGTTTGTGAGTCCGTTTATAAATTCCTTCAAGAGACTTTATTTTTGAAAAACAGGTGAATGTTTTTAATTCAAAAATTTTTAATGTACTTTACAAGTGTACAAACTATATCGTATTTTTAATCGAGGTTTCAACTAATTACTATTATTTTCGATTTATTATTGATATCGATGCTATTGTTATAATTTATTTTTTACAAATTTGAAGAGTGTACTACATAAATATAGCATTCAACAAATTTAAGATGTGATATCGGCACTTGTAGGAAATTTTAGTATTTGCTATGTAAAGTACAAGCTTGAAAACAAATTGAATTTTTTTAAATATATATATATTATTATTTTTTTAATTTTTTTTTTTACCGAATAATCTGTAATTATTTGAGAGTGATCATACTGAAAGATGTTTACTTTTGCTTTGATATTTTAGTACACAGCTATCGAGATACGTGGATCGTTTTAAATTCAAAAGGTGCTAAAAGCGAATAAAAAAAAATTTATAAGTATCATTCACATTTACTTAGTTGGTTATCTGGTGGCCTTTAGGTTTTCACTAGAATGTACTGTAAAGTTAACCGTCAAATACTAAACAGAGAATTGCCTAATTTAAATATCTAATTATTGAATATCTAAAATTCGATCCTTTTATTGACGTTTCACTACCTGTTCTACAAAACCGTTTAACTGCTTTTGCTCTTAAAGACTAAAGATCAATTTATATAATCCTTCTTTTGAGATTTATGGTCAATTTCACTGTTAAATATGCTGTTATTACAATGCATGTTCGATCTAGCGATTTGATACACAATACTTTTTTCCTTATACAAACGTTATAGCTAATTTCTTTCGCCTAAAATTAAGCTTTTAATAAACGAATGCTCCATTTGGGTCTTTTGATAGTTTCCCTCTAAATGTCATATTTCCAACAGATAACTCAACTAATACTAACACTTTCTTTACCAATATGTGTATTTGAAATGAAGTAGAGGATTTGTGCACCTAAAGCTAGGTATATATTTTTTGTCGTACAGTCAATTTTTTGACACAGGTTGCGTTAGCTGCAAGCTACAACAAGCAATCGTAATATCACTATTTTTTTTGAACGCATATGATAGAATCTCAGTATCCTTACATAAAAGCGAAATATGTTTACAACTAACATACCCGATACATTATGCCCTTCGGTTACAGACTATTACGCGTAAACGCACCTACACACTAGTTTTATTGAATGTGTGCAAAAATGATGTTTTATTGTGATGAAACGATTTATAGTTAGCAAAAACAACAAGCTTAAACAGACACTGTAACACTGTAGCGAATACGAAAGTTTAAGCATGCGTTGAGATTATTAAAGATGCAAAAGATAGATTTCCATAAAATTATTTTTTTAACTAAATGAATAGAACGATAGCAATGAATGCTGCAACGCCAAGGATAGATACACGAACAGCATTAGCAGAACTTTCAATACTGCTTGAGGAAGACGAGCTAGAACTACTACTGTATGCCGTGGAAGTGACCGCTACACTACTAGTAGATGTCGACGATCCACTCGTGTGCACACTTTGAGAAGTAGAAGTGATGGTATGGCTAGAGCCGCTAGAAGAAGTCGAACCGGACCTGGAGCTTGAACTTGAACTAGAGCCGGACCTGGAGCTAGAGCTAGAGCTAGACTTGGAGCTTGATGTGGCAGATGATGTATGCACAGATGAAAGCGAAGCACTCATCGAAGTAGAAGGATAGCTCGCCGAGGCAGAAGAATAACTTGTGGCCGTTCCTAGGAAGTTTCCAAAGGAAGTCAAACTAGCCTCAGGATAATAGACCTGAGGTAGACCGCTTACAACAGTAACGTGCAATGCTCCACTTGAGCCAACGGTCGTAGTAGTATTGCTCAAAACCTCGCGCAAAACAGTACCATCATCAAAATTAGAGGAGACATCATAAGTAACGTTGTCAGAACTTGACTCGTAGTTTGTGTAAACTCCCAAAACATCACCTTTTCTTACCACAGCATGGCGCAGATCGTAGTCCAAATAAGAGTGAGAATCTGTGGTCCAAGAATCACTGTCACTTATAGCTTGTTTTCGTAGAGCAATAGCAGTGCGAATGGTTTGGTAATAATTTGCATCAGTGTCATAGCCGTAATTCCACAAGGCGGCACGGTTTTCCGGGGTATCAGAGCCACCAGGCAAGCGTTGTTCTTCTCCATAATAAATAATGGGAATGCCAGTATGCAGAAGGAGGAAAACAATGGCGCCAATATCTTGTGAGGTATCATTGGTAATAGAGGTGTAACGGGGAAGGTCATGGTTCTCCAAAAAGTTTCCGATAACCGACATATCTTGTCCCTCACAAGCTTGCTGGAATTGCGTATCAATCTCCTGAAGATATTCAAATGCAGCACCAGTATAATTAAATGCAAATTCAATTCCTTGACGAATGGGATAGCTGGTAATGCTGTCGAGATAATTACGCACTGAACAAGAGACATTGGGATCGTAACTAAACATTTCGCCAATAGCAAAAACACCAGCAGCAGAAGTGTAGTTGGGGAAAAATTCGGGATTCATTTGTTTAACTGCATCGATACGAATTCCATCAATCTGATAACGCTCGACCATATCGTGAATATGTTCATGCAAATAATCAGCAACATTCGTGGACTCAATGTCTAAATCGGCAAGGATGACATTGTCATCACCAGTCCAACAATCCTCAATATCTGTATTATTGTTACTGCCATAGTCAATCCAACAGTAAGGATGGAAGTAGGATGAGTCATTAAAAGGCACAAGATTCGAGTAGCTGATGTTATCGGTGGGTCCTGGAATGGCCATTGAGTTGGCCAACGCGTCAAACATGATCCACATGTCACGATTGTGCATATCAGTGATTAAATCGATGAGATCATCCTCCGAACCAAAATGCTCGTTTAATTGAGTGAAATCGGTATTCCAATAACCATGGTAAGCTTCACCATCACTACCGTAAGAACCCTCAAGATTCTTTTCGACAGGAGAGATCCAGATGGCGTTGAATCCCATTCCTTGGATGTAGTCGAGTTTAGAACGAATACCGCTCCATGTACCACCGCAATAAGAACTATCATCGAAGGAGCAATCGGGTGTATTATCAGAGTCAACGGCAAATCTGTCAGTTATGACCTGGTAAATGATACGGTCGCGCCATTCCTCACTGCTTTTAGCAAGAGAGGTAGGAAGGCCGAAGAGCGCGAATAAAGAAAAAAGTGCTATTTTAGAAAACCCCATACTTCTGCTAATTTTTCTGGAAGTGATTGAAATAGAGAGAGAGAAAGGGAGAATTCAAATTAAAAAAGAATAATCTGAAAAAAAAAAGAAACCAAAAAATAGATGGCACTTTGAGAGATAACTTTTAGGCTATATATGCGATGAAAAATGCAAAAGGGAATGTTTTGTAGAAATGACGGCTCAACAAACAAAAAAAACAAAAAACAAAAGAAGGCAACAAGGAAAGGCTCGTGTCGAAGAGGAAAATATGGGAAACAAAATCAAACGCCGGGCGATATATTCTCGGTTTGGCAAGTGGGAATGTAAATGCAAAAAAAAAAACGATTAAAAAAAGAAAAGGAAAAGTTAATCAATATGGTATGCGATGAGGAAATTATTTGACAAGTTGATTGAGCACACTCATACAAAACCAAAAAATGGGGAAACCAAGAAAAATAGAAATGAAATGCAAAATCAAAAAGACCAAAAATTTGGCACGCAAAAGAAACCAAAAAAACGAAACAAAAAAGATAGAAAAAGAAAAGTTATGAAGAACGGGTATCAAACCCTTTAGATATAGCCTACTAAAGGGAGGATATTAGAAAAATATGCAAAATGTTAGATGTGTAGAGGTTCAGTAGTGTAGCGAGGATCTTTTATTTATATGACTGCGAGCACGAATGTAAACAAATATCGCCATGGCAGCTAGGTAACAACCACGAGGCCGATCGCTGCTTCGGCGGATTTAGGCTGACGTAAGATGAGACTGTTTGTTACCGATAGCCCTTTTTCCAGATGCGCTCGCATTGGTTCTCAAGTGGGGCTTTGAATAAGCCACGTTTGGCGGCTGTAAATACACATAAAAAGGTGTAAGAACAAGCGTTAAACTTGTTTACCGATTATTAATAATAGGTCGATAAACAAAGATTTTAACTTTAGGAACGAGGACATGGGAAAGGGAAGAAGAGATGAGGAAACATTGCGATGTTCAGGAAAGGAAGATGAGGTCACTAGTAAATAAACAATAGAACAAGAATAATAAATAAATAAATATATGATTACAAAGTAATCACAAGCGCGGACTTGGTGAGTACAAAGCAAATTGTCATTCTATTCTATTTTGGCCTATAAATTCAAAAAAACAATATCTAGGTAGGATGTTTGAGCGTCGTATGAAACATTGCTGCAAAAACTTGATATGCTGAATAACGATATTTATGAGGCGCACAGACGATCCTCTTTCATAGCCACCTACGTGTGCAAGAGAAAAGGTTGTGGGCAGTGTGCACTAGGCGAAATATGCAAAACTTGGATTTTCATCATACATAGTACAATGTAAGAGAGATTGTAAAGCATGTTTGAGAACTCATTATGCCAAAAAACTAGTGTAACCAAGTATTGATTAGAAGGAACTGAGCAGGATGTTTAAGTTAAAAGAATCATAGTATTTGTAGGGGCTGGTGTACTGCAAGGAACCAATCTGCTATCTCACATAGCTTGTCTTTCAACATCGCCATTGTCAAGTTTCCTTCTTCATCCGTTGAATAACGCTTTATGCCCTATTCTCATTAAACGATTTACGATACATTTTTTCCATGCATACACTGGTTATCATAGACAGACGGATAGTAGCCAAAATGATCGACCCGAACAGTCATGAGTCTTTCCGTCCCGAACAGTCTGTAAATCTTCAAGTACTGAAGCGCATCCATATCTTGAGCAAACGCTTACTGCCAACGGACAAATAGACAGGTGATCTTGCCGGCTGGCCCTGAAAAAAAGCATAAAATATTCGACCGCTCAAATGGGCTTATCTGCCAAACACACTTTGCAAGACATTTCTATTCGATACTTATCATCATATCCTATCATAATTCTATTCTCCTTCTACCATCATGTCTACCGGTTTCTACGTTTGCATTTATCTTTGCGTTTTTGTACTTGCCATAACTGAATTGTACTATTTGCTCTCGCTGATTATTTCCTATTTATACAAGTAATTAATAATTTAAAAAAGAACAAATAAATAAACTGCCCACACCAGGAATCGAACCTGGGTCGCATCGGCCACAACGATGAGTCTTAACCACTGGACCATGTGAGCTAGTACAGTAGCCGTACAACTAATGACTGATATATGGTAAAATACTCCGCACTACGGAAAGCTTAATTAGGGAAGCACCGTGGATATCCTATTTTGGGAATTCTTATCCATTCTATACGATGATGAAAATTATCGGATATCATCAACTTAAAAAAATTGATCTCATATAAAATAAACGAGTCATGCTATTCTATTGAAATTCCACTTTCTTCCTTTACTCACACCAAAATATTTGAAAACAACAAAGAATTTCTCTTTGTTTTCTCGTTCCTTCTATACCTTATTCCACAGGCCAGTTTTCGTAGTAGAGCAGGTTTTTGAATGGATCCATTGAGTCTATATTATGGAGCAACAAAGTAATTTAGAAAAAGACCTCTCGGTCTCATCCTTTCTTGATGAAAAGGAAAAGTCGGGATACAAGCAATCTGTAAGATTAGTTTCCAATGACCCTTCTGCCTCACCGGCTGCTACGCATAAACCACCGTTCATCAGTGCGGCTTTGATGCTGTTAAATAACACAATTCTTTGCATTTCATTCACCATTGTCGTTCCTACGTCCGAGAGATTTGTCCAACATCTGGGGGGAGGAAATGGTTTGTCCGGTGTAATTATCGGATTGCCCACAATCACTGCCCTTGTGTTGCTGTATCCCATGTTGAGATTCTCGACTCCGAAAGCTGCCAAGGGATATACGATTTATAGAAGACCATATACAATGTCGTGTATAAGCTGCATTATTGGTCATATCATGTATGCACTCGCAGATAAAGCCAAAAGTGTGGCCTTGATTCTTGTGAGTCGTATTTTTACGGGTGTTGCGTGTACCATGTTTTTATACCACAAGCGCTATTTCACAGATAAAGCCTTGATCAGCATCAAATATAGAACGTCGATGGGTGTGGTCAACTCAGTCATGGCAACGCTTGGTTTGACAGCTGGTCCATTCATCGGAGGATTAATGGCCAAGTCTTCAATGAAGTCTCAAAGCGATATCTGGAATGAATATACTTCGGGTAACTGGCTAATGGCTTTCATTTGGGTAGGCTTGTTTTTGTTTGGCTTTGCTTGTTTCCGGGAGGTTTTGAGCCCGCAAACGGACGTAAAGGAAGAAGTAGTCGAAGAGAAGCATGTCATTAATGATGTCAAACAGGATACCAATTCAAAACTAGGATTTGTGGGGTGTCTTGTTATTTTCGTTGTCGCTTTCTCTGGCTTCTCTGCTTACTTTCTATTAAATGCATACCAAGCATCTGTTCCAATTTACACTTCTATGCTTTATAATTATTCATCCTTCCAAGCAGGTAACTTCCTTTCTTTGGCTGGAATTATCAACGTACCCTTGCTTTTAATATTTTCCTATTTGACGCGTTACTTGACTGACAGAGATATCATATTGTTGGGTTGTTGTTTAAACATCGTATGCATGGTTATTCATATAACTATTCACTATACAGGCAAGGAATTCGTACAACCTTACTTTATTATTTACACCCTTGTTTTTTTTGGATCTTCTATTGCTAATTCCCCTTCGGTCTCTTTATTGACAAAGGTTTTACATCCTAAGTACCACCTGATAGGTAACGTCGCTGTGCAAATATCAATTTCCTTATCCGACACAGTTGGTGCTATCTTTGGCGGTGCATTTCGCTCGTTCTCACCTGTTGTTTTTTTTGCGGTATGCTTAATATTAAACGTTATGTCTGTGCTTGCACTATTGATTATATGGAAGAAACTTAAGGTCAAGTTGCGCCTTGCATAATTCACTGGTAACTCAATGGTTAGGTTGCTCTCTATTTTTTTTTTTTTTTTTAATTTTTTTACAAGGGGGGGTTGATTTGTTGTTTATTTATAAATTTGTAAGTTGTGTTCCTTACAAATAAATCTAATACCAAATGGCTAATTAAATTGAAATAATGTTGCTAAATCTTTAATTATAATGAAATTAATTGATGAAATATACGTTAAAAGCCAAATGAGTTCGAATTTTTTATCTTAAATACTTTTTATTTTTTATCTATAGTGTGCCCATAGGTGCCTGCCCTTCAATTAACACATAGAGAGGTATGCCATTATGATCAATTAGACAAACAACCTATAAAAATCATCTACAGGAAAACATCAAAGGTACTTTCGTTAATAAAACATCTAAAAATTAAGAATATAATTATTGGTTCTTTTTTTCCTTCAAAGATGGAATGGCTCCCAGTTCTATAGCTAGCTGCTCATTTGACTGTAGAACAGGGTCATTTGTTGTCCATGTATATATTATTTGTCGAGTATGATTCTTTGAAGTTCGTACGGGTTGTGCAGATAGATAGCGGACATAAAGAAACGTATCTGCTACTAGAACCAAGATTGCTGAAAACGCACATAGCGCAATTTTCTAAATAATATTAAGTCAATACAAAGGTCTCCCAGGAACAAAACGAAAGTTTTTAATTCATACCTTTTCAATAGATAAAGATGAAGTGCAGTACCAAACAGCGGTCACCGTTCCTACTACTGTGAAGAGTATATTGATTATAGCGCTGATTTGGTTTTTCATTAGTCGTAACTCTGATTTTTTTTCTCTCTCAGGGTCCATGGATACGCCTGCCATTGATGGAAGCAGAGGAATACCATCATATAGCTCTTTCTCCTTTAAGATAGAAGTAGTTGTATTGTCTTGAGTATGGCTGTTTTCATCAATTTCGCCCAAGAAGACACTGTCGCTCGGCACAATCTGTACACCTCGAAGAAATTCCAAAAAATTGATATTCCTGTTATGTAATCGTAATTCCTTTAACATTTTTACCAGCTCAAATCCATCGACAGTTAATTTATTACACCGTAAGTCTGTCTGCTGTTTTTCGGAGAGCCTGTACAGCATTTTTGCAATAATGAGTCAATTTGACAATTTCGAAGGTATTAAAAAAGTAGAAGGGTAAGTAATAATGCTATGAAGTCTAGAAAGCAATCAAAAACGATTCATATAGTCCGAATTGCGTGAAACAGGATCAATCTAGGTTGGTTGACGATATTTGCTAAATTTCTATTGAGTTTTCTAAATGAAATAATTAAACCAATATTTTAATGTCTAATACTACGTTTTATATTGACCAACAAACAAACATGGAGACAGTGGTACATCCAAGTATTTGCAAAAGTCAAAGTTACGCAACGTAATACATAGCGTCCTATAAGAGGCAAAAAATGAAAATATGAAAGTTCCTCAACTTTTTTTGAAATCACCGTTTTGGTAATTAGCATCATAATTTTATTCTTCACCCTCGCTAACACTGTGCTAGGCCAAGCAGAATTGTAGACTTCCTCGTTCAGTGAGGTATAGAAGAATGGTACACGCTACTGTGATATTATATCTTTCTATGAAGTGACATAAATCTTGGTAACTGAACATTCAGTTTAATTTAGCGCCGCAATTGCTCTCGGGTATTTCATACAAACGATATTCAAAGATTATTTATTGGAATTTCAATATAATATTAAGAAGTAAATGCTACTAGCTTTGTTGGCTCTATGAGTTTTATATAACTTACGCAATTATTACTTGCGTCTATGGTTTCAAAATGTGTCCCAGTATGCTCATTCAGCGCTTGGAAAGCTAAAGGTTCAAGAATTTTTATGACTTTGGGTTGAATACTGAGATACTTCATGTTCAAAAATACCAGCGTTTCAACGGCGTTCAATTCTTCCATGTTGCACCATCCAAAGTACTTTTTTTTGCGAATTTATTTACGACAAACTTGGCTTACGTAAACTTTGGGGTAGCAAAATTCATATCGCCGCAGAACAGTTTGCAAGAACAAATATAAACCTAAAGAGGTACGGGTGAACAAATAGGTATTCGAATTAGGAAATGAAAAGTTCGAAGCTGAAGGAAGCTTAATTACGAAGACAGAATCAAATAAAGATAACTTCCTCCAGTATAGTTTTCATTTTTCCGAACGTCCATATCGTCTTTGCCTCTGCACCATTAAATTCGAATTTTTTCAACGATTTTCAAAGCTCACTATACCATATAACGTAATCTGAAGAAAGAAAGTTCCACTGATGCATGGACGCTATTTAGGTTTTTGCCCTTTATCTTTCATCTGATCTTACAAAGTCGCTTGAACCACGCTATCCTATATACCGAAGCAAAGGCCAACGAAAACAACTACGTTAATACCTGCTATATTGACTAAAAGAATGATATTTCACTTGGCAGCATTCGTTAGCTTTAGCTAGGAAATTTACGATTATTTAAAAAACCCATTCTTGTAATGCTCTTCTCATTTATTAATCTCATCATTTTCACTTCCAAAGATATAACGACTGAGGCGTAAAGCTACGCTACCACTTCCTATCAGTAAATTGTGCGACTTTACTATACGTTCTTCAAACTTCGTTATTTCCCCACCAAAAGACTTACTTGCAGAAAATTTTCTCTTTGTCACTGCTACACCCCGTTTACCACTACTCCGTTCTCCTTGGTCGTTTACTTCATTTTTGTCGAAGTAATCACAGCTATTGATTGCAATTTCAATTTATAAGAAACTGCAATAAGAGCTTAGAAGGAGCCTAATCCGTTTTCCTTTTTTTTTTTAATCTCCGCTAAATCCCTGCAGGTTTGAACTAATCAGTTTTCAGGAAGTAATTTAGAAAAGGTTCTACTCTCCTCCTAGAAACGCATATGTGTCCTATTCAATTAACCAATACTATTCCAGTGACATCTATGGCTTACAATCACTTCAGCATTCCTAAAAACATCGAGGAAAAAGAGAACTCTTTTTTTGACGTAACGTTTCAAGACGAACCCGACGAAACCACTTCTACTGCTACTGGCATTGCTAAAGTTTCCATACCTACTCCAAAGCCCTCTACACCTCTATCGACTCTTACTAACGGTTCTACTATTCAACAGTCCATGACCAACCAACCCGAACCAACGTCTCAAGTGCCTCCCATCTCTGCCAAGCCACCGATGGATGATGCCACCTATGCTACTCAACAACTTACCTTGAGAGCCTTACTTTCTACTCGTGAAGCTGGTATCATTATTGGTAAAGCTGGAAAAAACGTTGCCGAACTCAGAAGCACTACAAATGTCAAGGCCGGCGTTACCAAGGCTGTTCCTAATGTTCATGATCGTGTTTTAACTATTAGTGGACCACTAGAGAATGTTGTTCGCGCTTATAGATTCATCATCGATATTTTTGCCAAGAACAGTACTAACCCTGATGGTACACCTTCCGACGCCAACACACCTCGCAAACTTCGTCTTTTGATCGCCCATTCTCTGATGGGTAGTATTATTGGCCGCAATGGTTTGCGTATCAAGCTTATTCAGGACAAATGTAGTTGCCGTATGATTGCTTCCAAAGACATGCTTCCACAGTCTACTGAGCGTACAGTTGAAATCCATGGTACAGTCGATAATCTTCATGCTGCCATTTGGGAAATTGGCAAATGCTTAATTGATGACTGGGAGCGTGGCGCCGGTACCGTTTTCTATAATCCCGTTTCTCGTTTGACTCAACCTCTTCCTTCTCTTGCGTCGACTGCATCTCCTCAACAAGTCTCCCCTCCAGCAGCTCCCTCCACGACTTCTGGTGAAGCTATCCCCGAAAACTTTGTTTCTTACGGTGCTCAAGTCTTTCCAGCTACCCAAATGCCTTTCTTGCAGCAACCTAAGGTTACCCAAAATATTAGCATTCCCGCAGATATGGTTGGTTGTATAATAGGTCGTGGAGGATCTAAGATTTCGGAAATCCGTCGTACCAGCGGTAGCAAGATTTCCATTGCCAAAGAACCTCATGATGAGACAGGCGAACGTATGTTCACCATTACAGGTACACACGAGGAAAATGAGAAAGCCCTTTTCTTACTCTACCAGCAATTAGAAATGGAAAAAGATCGTCGTTCTCATTAAACTCTTAGTACTTGCCTTCGTACTTTGGTTTTGCATCCAAGGTATTCTCTCTTGTTTGCTAGATTTTTTTGGACTTGTGTTACTTTGCTCATTCTCCTTCAGTTTATCCTTTTGCTTTTCCCCTTTCCCGTTCATCAATGTTTTGTAAAAATTTGGTTTAGTTTAACTAGTGGTGTCACATTTTATTCAAGTCTGTTTAGGATTCATATATCTTTTTCATTTTCTTTTTTTTTACTTACTTTTGGAGTGGTGCTTCCTTAGTTTAGGACTACTTTTTCGCCTTCAAATGTGTGATGTCTCTTAGTTCTTATAGTTTTCTCTATTGAAACACGCGAAGGTTTTGAGGACTGAAAAAAAATTATTTGGTTTCCTTTAAAATTTTTGGCACTATTCACTTAGTGGGTTTTAATTTTAGTTTACTCGACTCTTTTGACAGCAGGTTTATAACTTATCCCTTTTAAGCTATTCCTTCTATCCCCCCTTTAACTATCTTAATTATTTCCTTTATTTGGTTCTTGTGCAGTCTTCGTTATTGTTTAGCAATTCAATTCCTTTATATTCTTGATTCTTATTTTCAGATTGTCTCGCATCGTAGATACGTATTTTGGTGATTTAACTCGGGATCAATACATTTCGTCTTTGGAATCCGGCATCGGTATTTTATGCATCTTCTACTTTTTTGTTCATTTTAGAAAAAATGTTTTTTTTAATTATAGGAAAGTAGTTTTAGTTTTTTTTACGTTATTCAGATTATTGGTTTGAGCATATTTGGTTGATTATTAGTCTTTTCAGCTCTATACGTTGTTGCATGAATATTGGAGCTGTTTACATTATCGTTTATTCAAAGGCTTTTAAACTTTAAAGGGCATACCTTTTTTCATTATATTACAAATTTGCTTTTAAACTAGTCTTTACGGATTTGGTTGGTTTGATGGTTTCTCTTCTCTTTTTATTTTTTAGCGTCGTATATTATTTTAGTTTTTTTAGTTTTGATGAGAAAGGACGTGATAAAGCTCTTTTTTTATTGACATTATTCTATGAACTGCGGTGTTACATAGAATTTTGAAAATAATCTTAAAATATCTGGAATATTTCAGGACATAAAAGAGCAAATAGTCTTGTGGCATTCACTGTTTATGTCTTACAAAAAACTTGTATTAGTAGTACATAGTAGTAGCTATATTCAGTGCAAGATGCGTTCCTAATTTCTCATTTCCTGTACAAGGATTTTCCATGCCAACATTTAGTATAGGTCAATATAGGTTTAAATACAAAAAGGATAGCGAAGTGTTAATCAAATGAAGAGAAATATCATCCCATTCCATCAAAGCATTGTTTTAGTACTTGAACTTAGCGGAATGACGCCTTCAGCAACACGACGAACTCGAATGCAATTAGAATTTTTTGTTAAACGAATGAATAAATTAGTTTATTTTATTTTTTTTAAGTAAAAGACTAGCATTATGACCGCTCGTTCTCTGCCGAACCTCCTAAATACTGTGTCTCTTTTTTCCGTAAATCTTCATCTAAAGCTTGTTGAATAACAGAACAAACCGAAACAGCTATATCAAATGCGGTCTTAGCACAAGATATAATTTTAGAAGGATCGATGATAATACCTCCCGCTTTGTATATTTGACAGACTTCTCGATTTTTGTTGAGTGTAATAGTCATACTTCCGTTGCACAAATCCTCTTCCTCTAAAGTAGCGTCAACAATCGCTAATTCGCCATTATTGAAGAAACTGAAGGTCACGCATATAGGCATATGCAATATGGAAAGAGGAACGGGTACACGCTCTTCTACTGGATGTACTGTCACTTCCTCACCCACAACAGTAAGCTCAGGTCGGCGAAAATGACAAAGAGCAGCTATTACTGCGATACAAGCGGCATCAACTAAATTTCCATCATGATTAATAAAATGGACCGAAGCACGAACGTGCCAACACTTTTGACCGGATATTATACATAAGGACTCCGTATCCAATGCATTGGATCGGCGGACCGCTTTTTCAATTAGTCTGGAAATAACAATTTCCTGATCAGAAACTCTGTGATTATTAGTATGTTGTTAGGTGGAAAAAAAAAACAGCCACTGAATCAACCCTTCGGCTGACAAAAGTAAAAGTACAATACAGATCATTTCTTACCTTCCAGCTTCAAATGCAGAATATGCCAAAGGAGTGAGTTCAGTAGTAATAGAAAAGATGCCATCAAATGGCCTGTCTGTATATGGTTTTGTAATTTCAGTTGTGATCCTGGCCATAACTCTACAGTACTTGTTAGTAAAAGCTGTTCATTATTAAAAAAAGAGAAAAATATACCTTGTATGACCAAATGAAACATCTACTTGTCCATATTCCTTTCCAAATTGAATTTCCAAAGATCTGAAATCTGACAGCTGTCGACCATCTAATCGAAGACCTTTCTCTAGAGAATTTAAAACAAATTCTTTATTATTAAGGGAGGTTTCCAGATGCCTTGACATTTTTTTAAAGTCTCTTAAATATGTGTATCCAACGATCCAAAATATTACCGTAAAAATTTGTGCTGCTACGAGTGTGTGTGCTTACTAGCGAAGCAAGTTAAGGAACGCAATGTGCGCAAAAACAAATCCACTATAAGGTTCCAAGTTGATATAAAAGACGACTCTTGATCGAGTAGGCCTAAGTTACTCCAATATTACAAGTTTGCTTAAATTATCTACTATACTTTGCGTCGAATCTGTTGCGTTAACAATCGTTTTATTCACATTAAGGCGTTAGACTTATTTACAGTAAATTTCGTTATAATTTGTGGTTTTCAAGCTTTATTGAAATGGCTTGAATTTTTAATTTATATATTGCTGTCTTTTTTATTACGTCAGTTGTATAGGTTTAAAAGATTTTGACTAAACTGTGTATGGAATGCATAAGATCAAATTTAGAGACTTTGCGTTTTACCCACTGTATTAGGTGTATAGGGTTAGAATCGTGATGTTAAACGATCGGGTTGAAAACCGTATGTGAGTTTATGAAAAGACATATCCTTGCTAAGTCGGCTTGGATATATTTTAATTCTTTTTTATAACCACGTAATAGAGGTTACTAACAATTTTGGCAATGTGGAAATAGTAAACATGAAAATGACTTTGGAGGAAGAAACGACAAAGGCTTAATTTTCCTAAAAATTTTGTTTTGTCACTGAGTAGTGAGTGTATTGACGCAGCTACTAAGGTTGTTTCGGTTATCTTGATAATAAAGATGATCGAAAACTTACCGAAATGAACTGCTTAGTGTTACTTTAATATCTCTGATAATTGTATGAAATGTAACCATCAATTTCATGCCATAAATGAAATCATGTTTGAGGTTCACCTAAATTTTAATTTGAAAAGCAATATCTGCACTGTACTATATTTACTACTGCTCATTGTCATTTGTTGCAATCTTACCACAAGCAAGAGTAAATCCTAGAAGAACATTCAAAAAGAAGCAATTCGAGAATTAGCTAGACCGTGATATGAAAAGGAACTAGTTGCTGTTTTAATATCGATACCAGGAACACCAATCGACGATTATGAAAATAAACAAAACCTTTGAAATTTAATAGTTCATAAGATTTTAAAACAAATTTTCTTAAGGCTTTGTGAGTCATTTATTTCTATTTCTATTCCTACTAATAAGAGACAGTTTTTATTTCGTCAATTTCAGTTTTGCTCTTGCTTGACTTACCGAAATGCTCAGCTACTTAGTACATCAACAATAAGTATATGAAGAGCAAACGTATTTCAGAATTGACAAAAGTGACCAAAAATGATCAAGAAAATTGAAAATAATTGAAAATGAAATCCAAAGTAAACGTTTGTGTAATCCTCTATAAAGGTAGACGTATACATACTTCAACACGTAAAATTTGCCTGCTTTCTTTTCTTCAATTTCAATAGTATAGAAACTTTTTTTCGTCATATTGGATCATTTTCATCATTGAATTATTTCATTTAAACTTTACATTTCTTCTTTGGTACCTCATATGTTGTACTCTGTAAATGCCGGCCGTTTTTTTCTCTTGGAAAAATGGGGTCAAATTCGTTACTGAACAGGCTACATCTAGACTTGACTCGATACATTGATTAAGGCCAAATAATTTGGCTTTATAAATCTTTGGCTGATTTACTCAAGGCGGCAGACGGATCCGTTTAAAGCTAATGTGCTTAGAAAAAGATAAATAAAAGTTGCAGTTTATGAATCCTATGTAGCGACTATGACACTCAGTAACAAGATTTATTTTTTAAGTATTGAGATGAAAAAAATTTGAGATTCAACTTTTATTATCCAGGAAATAACTGAGACACCTTCATTTACAACAAACGCTTGCGATTTATTTCTAATAATGAATGAATAGTATCACCCACCGGAATACTTTTTAAAATAATAATTCGATCCCTTTATCGCTTTATTACTTACCAACGATATTAGTGAGCCGAGCAGTGATGACTAGACGAATGAATTAATCATGTTGAGTTTTAACGTAATTTAGCACTACTTTCAAACCTCCTGTTAATCATTTTAAAGAACGTCATGGTACAGCTCGGAAAGCCGGTAGAATATGGGAAGGCCTCATTTCTACAAAACCCAACTGTAAAGAGCTTTGCCACTAAAGGTGACCTTTTAAGAGCACATTCCATCAGTGCTAATAATCATTAACAACATATTAAATTATAAAGAAAACTCAGTAAGTTTACTGAAGCGATTAGGCTGTGTAATGTGGTAAACTGACAAACACGACTACTAACAACTACTAGGTCAGTGTTATGAACAGAAATCGAATTTACGACATTGTACAAAAGGGATCGGTATCGATTCTAATTTTCGGCACTGTTGGAGGCACTGTTCTTCTTGGCCAATCTTATTATTCTCATAGGCAACGGCGTTTAGCAGCATTGCAAGAGTTTCAACAGGTATGAATTCCAACTAAGGGAATTGGACGTGTGTAACTAATTTTTCAAACGTTCTAGAGAGAAAAGATAAAAGAAGAAGGATTTGCAGAGGATGAATTTAATCAACTCGCCCTCAAGTAAGAAAAAATGGTGCTGAAAAGCTGAAGCTATCAGCATCGTGAATTTTCGAGGACTTTGTGAAGTCTTGGAGAGGGAAATAAAGAATAAAGCGAAATCTAAGTAACTATTTTGTTTACTAAGTTGATGCTGTTTCTGCACTTACTGATGATGACCAAAAAACACTATAGTTCTCTATATAGTGAAATTTAATTCTGCCACCTATAACGTCCCCTCTTTCATGAACAGCAGTTAATGGCATTTATGCTTAAAGTACTTTTACCAACTAAAAATTGAATTCAACATAAAACAAGCTTGTGAATACCACCTTCAATCTTTGTTTGACGAGTCAAATGGTAGTAGTTTATTTAAGCGAATGTAGAGTGAGCGATGGGAAACAACAACGTATGGGTTATATCTTCATCCGCTGAATTAAAACATGCATGGAAATCGTAGTGTTTATATCGAACCTAAAAAATTAGTCAGACCAACGAAAGAAAAAATTCCTTATTATTATTACTTCGTTTTGCTTGAAATTTGTGATGTAGAGGAAAAGAAGGACTTTTATTAAACGTATCATATTCTATTTCACACATTCCTACGGATTGCCTTTACACGCCGTCCATACCTACGGTTTGTCGGTCCTTAGATTGTTTGCATCTCCCATTTTTTTTTTTTTGTAAGCAAGGGACTTGTTTCACTTCCAGCCTTTCTTCGACCTTAGACTTGCACTCCTAAGTATATTGGACGAAAGTATTCTAATTTCAGTAACCTCCTTATCTATTTCACTCTCCTAGTCATACTTCCGATTTGTGCACATTATACCTCTACGGGAAGCTGTGCACAATGAATCCACTTTCTCAGTTCAGTTAATATAGAATAGAAAAAATTTATAATTTAAGAAATATACAATGCGCCCATAAAACACGTTTCCAAACTAATCGATCATAAAATTACCATAACTTCCTTTTCTCACTCACCCATTTCCCGATCTTAGCACATCAACCCGACATCATTTGAAATTAAACCATACTTTTGTGAAATCAATTCTTCAAGCTAAACAAACCGCATGAATACAGGCCAAAATCTACATGCTTGCATATCCTATTTTACCATACATCTGTTTTATTTACTTCCCCAGGAAACACACTATACTCTGCTAATCTACCAAAAACACTGGTTCCAAAGGGTGCATGTCCAGCACAAGTTTGCGACTGAAAAGTCTAGCTTTTAATTTTATTAAGCATCTTTCTCCTCTATATCGACTTGCAGTAGAATTTCATGTCAGCGTCTGTGTCTAGAAACGCTGGTTTTACTAATCGCTAACGATGGGATTTGCCCGCTTACGTTAGCGATGGTGTTGGGAGATTTGATATGGCCAAGTAACGGTATGAGCGCATCGTAAACATTGGCTGAAGGGTGGATTTTGGCGACTACGATAGGCTGTAGAAGAAGTTAATTTGTCATTGTAGCTTCGCTAA
The DNA here is from genome assembly GCF_000002945.2 of Schizosaccharomyces pombe. Taxonomy (NCBI): domain Eukaryota; kingdom Fungi; phylum Ascomycota; class Schizosaccharomycetes; order Schizosaccharomycetales; family Schizosaccharomycetaceae; genus Schizosaccharomyces; species Schizosaccharomyces pombe. The sequence goes on along the minus strand of NC_003421.2, from coordinate 58,970 downwards.
TAATGATGCTCTTTGGCTCACTAAGCCAATGGAATCTCGGCCATTTGCGTTGGTAAGAGTTTTCCTATTGTGCAAATATGACGTTGGTAATTCTACACCAGACAATATATATAGAGGCAATTGCAAGTTGCTTGAATATACAGCTTTTCACGTAAAAGTAATAGCTTTTGAATAGAAGAATACTATAAGTTCTTCTTTGTGTGTGTGTGATTGTAATTCCCTTGTTCGAATATCGAATTATAGAAATTGTGGTTGTGTCTTGAGTGATTTAGTTAAAGACTCGACACTAATTTTTTAAAAAAACACAATTTTTTGACTGTCTTTTTTTTTCCCCTCCTAACTCTTCAAAGTGTCGGCTTTTCGCATCTTTGAACGTTACTGTCTTGGTAGACAAGCTAGTTTAAAATCATTTGCTCGTCGTTCAACTAATTCCAAGATTAACAATAATAAGCTACTCTTTAACAGATTTGCATCTTCTCAGTCTAAGGATTCAAACATCAGCGAAATGAACTCGAAAGACTCAAATACCGTCCCTGTTTACACCACCAACACCGGTTGTCCCATTTTTAACCCTATGGCTGCGGCTCGTGTGGGTAAGGGAGGTCCTGTCTTACTTCAAGATTCCCATTTAATCGACGTCTTTCAACACTTTGATCGCGAGCGTATTCCTGAACGTGTCGTCCATGCAAAGGGTTCCGGTGCTTTTGGTGAATTCGAATGCACCGACGACATTACCAAGTATACCAAACATACCATGTTTTCTAAGGTTGGTAAGAAAACCCCTATGGTTGCTCGTTTCTCCACCGTCGGTGGTGAAAGGGGTACTCCTGATACTGCTCGTGATCCTCGTGGGTTCGCATTAAAGTTCTACACCGATGAAGGTATTTTCGATATGGTTGGAAACAATACCCCTGTCTTCTTCCTTCGTGATCCCGCTAAATTCCCTCTCTTCATCCATACTCAGAAGCGTAACCCTCAAAATGATATGAAGGATGCTACTATGTTTTGGGATTACCTTTCTCAAAACGCAGAGTCCATCCATCAAGTTATGATTCTTTTCTCTGACTTGGGTGGTACCCCTTATAGCTACCGTTTCATGGATGGCTTTTCCAGTCATACCTACAAATTTGTTAATGATAAGGGTGAATTCTACTATTGCAAATGGCATTTCATTACTAATCAAGGAACCAAGGGTTTAACAAATGAAGAAGCCGCTGCATTGGATGGATCCAATCCCGACCATGCTCGTCAAGATCTTTTCGAAGCTATTGAACGTGGTGATTACCCCAGTTGGACGCTTTACGTTCAAGTTATGACCCCTCAGGAGGCTGAAAAATATCGCTACAACATTTTCGATCTTACTAAGGTCTGGCCTCATAAGGACGTACCAATGCAAAGGGTTGGACGCTTTACCTTGAATCAGAATCCTACCAATTTCTTTGCAGATATCGAGCAGGCTGGGTTCTCTCCTTCTCATATGGTTCCTGGTATTGAAGTCTCAGCGGATCCTGTTTTGCAAGTACGTACATTTTCCTATCCTGATACCCACCGCCATCGTTTGGGTGCTAATTTCGAGCAAATTCCCGTCAATTCTCCTAAGTGTCCTGTCTTTAACTATTCTCGTGACGGCCCTATGAATGTCAATGGAAACCAAGGAAATTGGCCAAACTATCCATCCTCAATCCGACCACTTGCTAAAGTTCAATATGAGCCTGACGAAGGTCACGAAAAGTGGGTAGGTCAAGTTACTTACCATATGGACGAAATTACCGACGTTGATTTTGAGCAACCTAGAGCGTTTTGGCAAAATGTTTTGGGCAAGAAACCTGGACAGCAAGATAACTTTGTTAAGAACGTTGCCGGTCACTTGTCTGGTGCTATATCTCCTGTACGTGAACGCCAATACGGTGTATTTACTCGTGTTGATTCAGAGCTTGGTCGCCGTATTCGTGAGGCTACTGAAGCTGAAGTGAAGAAGATGGAAGAAAAAGCCCCCAAGCCAATTAACAAGGGCGAACCCCATATGTTCCAAGGAAGCTCATAATGCGCTTATGCGAAATTAGTTTGTAAAAAATTTGAGTCAGCTAGGTTTATCGGATGACTACTATTTTATTCTTTGAATGCGAGACATGTGTAATGCCGTTAGAAATTTATTTAATTTGATAAATGTTAATTAGGAAATATATATTTTAACCTCAATAAGCACATAACATTGATAAGAAAGCAAACAATCTTGACATATTAGGTTAACATATAAATAAGGTCTAAGGCTTATTGTGTTTTCCAAGTCTTCTGCCGTAAATTTCTTAATATCTGTACCAGATGAGGAAAGGAAGATTAAAATTTTGTAATCAATTAGGAAAGCTTAAAAGCAAATTCATGAGCCACACACGATATTCGATTACTTATGTAGCTAGCAACAGTAAATTAGCACTTTTAAAGCCAGTTGTCATGTGCATTAGATTTATGTTTTTTGCAGTATTTGTATCTTTGTAAAACAAGCCGAAATATTATATTGAATAAATTTGTCACTCATGGTGTTATTATTCCTTTAGTCTCTAGTATTCAAAGCCAGTTGAGGTTTGGCCGGTTTATCAATGAAATTTTCGAATAACTATTAACATGAACTACTCGTAATAATCATACTCGAAACAACCCTGTCATTATTTAAAAAACATTGGGAGAACTCGAGTGTCTCCATCGACATCATTAGCGCTATATGCATTCATAAATAGTTTTAAATTCAGTCTTGGCTTATAGATATAACGTCTTTGCTGATGATGATAGAAATCTTCTTGAGGCGTATTTGTAACATCATTGTGAAGAATTAGAGGAATTATCATAGAAAGCCGACATAGTGAATTTGGTGGCAGTTTATACCATTTTATAACTTCAAGAATATCAGAAGAGGTAGCTTTTTGTCCTTAAAGAACAGCCGTTGCTAAAATGTCAATTTCTGAACAGTAGGTAAAACTGTAATTAATTCACTACAGCTGAAGCTTTGACGTGGGCAATCAGTCATCTTTACAATTAATTTTATTAAAAATTTTAACGACATTTCTCCAAGAGTTTGTAATTGTGCTACCTCAATTGCAGGCACTGAGAGTAAAAAAATGGGACGACTAGTTCCGTTGAGGGCATTTGACATCTTTGATTTTGCCGAAATTAATTAAAGAGTTTTTGACACTAACTTCTTTGTAGCAAGATTCTCCGTAAAATAATTGACAACCCAATTTGCAGACGTGAGCGTCTTGTTTATCATGATCGAGGGATCCTACATAGCCACAGCAAGTATATTTACAGTACTGGAAAAATATCAACTTGAAACTTAATTATGGACTTCCTGAGCCATGAAAACACACCACTCTTGAGGTTTTATCAGGATTCACCATTAGTTAATTAGTGATGGCTTGACGCTCCTTCGTCTTCCAGCAATCATCTATGGCAATGTTCTCATGTGCATAGTCAAGCATTTCCGATGACTTTATTACTTCATAAAAGGTAAAAAAATATTTTAGCTGATGTTACTTCCAATTTATTTTAAGTATCCCAATTTTAAGGGCAGGCACTTCACTCAACATAGCCAAACCAATAGCAAACTTACAAATACAAGATTCTAGTAGGGAGAGTATAATTAATGATTCCAGAGATGAGTGAATAGAAATTATGAAGGTTTGCAAAAGAAAAGTGTTTTATGATCTTACAGAACCTTAGGGAAATCGTAAATTGGATATGCCCAGTAGCATTCAATTGAAATGTCCAATTTTTCTTCAATTTTAACAAAATTTGAGTAAAATTTGGCAATAAGATATACCTTGAAATACTGGAAAACAAATCTAAATGACACTAGATCTAATCGATCTATTTATACTTAAACCAATCTACTTCGTAAGATGATGGAACGAAAAAACAACTTAAGTTACTGAGAAATTTGATAATTTTAGTCCGTAGTCCATGACTTATTCTTGAGTGTGCCGTCAAAGATTTCTTTCTCCTATTGTTTGAATTATTAATGTATTCCCTCCCCGCAATATTCCTAAATTCATGAAGTTTAAAGTTTTGTTAACCGAGGGGACATATCCGACGTCAATATTCTAATATTTTACGGAGTTTTATTCTTTAAGACATTATACACATCGTCTCGACAGTATGGCTTTTTTCCTTTACTTCATTGCAAGTTTCAGATCGCAGAAGGGTTCCAACTTTGCTTCAATACGATTGAGTGCGTATAAAGCCTTTTTCTGTACTTACCTCGTTTTACTTGTTTCTCTTAAAAAACTTTTAATAGCTTTTCCTGTTAGATTCTTTTGATAGTAAACAATAGTTTGAGGGTTATGGGTGTATTTATTACTGTATACTTTTTGTCAATAATACAAAAGCTGAGCACATTACCATAATTTGTCGCTACAAGCATTGCAGTTTCTTATCACCTGTTGAGATTTTTTAAATTTAATTTTACTATCCAAAATTTATTTACTCCTCTTTGTATAATATAGTAATGTTTAATGTAAGTATTTCCATTGAGCTGACTTCCAGTATGACGCTGACTTAACGCTGATTAACGAAATCATGTATAAATCAGGCAAACACAAATACTAAATCAGCGTCTTAAGCACTGGTATCTGCACTTAGTACTAATTTCAGCGTTTATATTTTAATACAACCATAAAACAATCCTTCTTTATATTAGTTATCCTAATCAAATTGTTACCGCCTACCAAGGGTTGTCGCTTAAAATTTGGAAGTTAGATAATAGATAGGCTACTACTACACCATAAAATCATGAACACTCCCATTACTGCTCGAGTTCAATAACCGTCTGCCTATTGTACATAAATTCAAAAATAACGTTTATTGTATGACAATGAAAATTTCTGTTTGGAGCCTTTTAATAGTTATCGGCTACCACCTTTGGATGTCACCCGTACTGGCGGGTCCCCTAAATTTTGGTTATTTGTCTTGGGGGCAACACTCCATACTTGAACAAGACTCTGTACAGCTTATTTCACATCAATCATTATTGCCAGCTGGCGACAACTTGATTTCTCTTCATAAATCTTTGGTTGAAATAGAATCTCTTGGTGGGAATGAAGTAAATGTGTCAGATTTCTTAAAATCCTACTTGGAGTCCAAGGGTTTAACCGTCGAATTGCAGCGTGTCTCCTCTAACCCGACTGTGCGAGACAACGTCTATGCATATCTAGGTAGTCAGAGAAACACCAAGGTTGTACTGACAAGCCATATCGACACTGTCAACCCTTTCTTACCCTACTACATTGAAGGCGATAAAATTCATGGTAGAGGTTCCTGTGACGCAAAAAGTTCAGTTGCTGCACAAATCTTTGCAATGTTGGAACTAATGTCAGAAGGAAAAGTTCAAGAAGGTGATCTTTCGCTGCTGTTTGTCGTAGGCGAAGAAATTGATGGTATCGGGATGAAAACCGTTGCTAATAAACTTAATGCTGATTGGGAGGTAGCTATATTTGGAGAGCCCACTGAAAACAAGTTGGGTGTAGGACACAAGGGTAACTTTAGGTTTGACGTTTATGCTCACGGCAAAGCTTGTCATTCTGGATATCCCCAAGAAGGATTTAGTGCCATTGAGTTTTTACTTCGACAATGTGTAAAGTTAATGGACACTGACTTACCAAAGTCTAAGTTGCTGGGGCCTAGCACTATTAACATTGGTACTATAGAAGGTGGCGCTGCCGCGAATATTCTTGCAGCTGAAGCAAAGGCTGAGGTATTTATTAGAGTTGCAGAAGATATAGAAACAATCCGTGATATAGCCGAGGATTTGTTCGACACCGAGCATTCTGAGATAAAAGTCATCCAATATTCACCTCCTCAATACCTCGATTATGATATACCCGGAATGGATACGGTTGTTTTAGCCTATGCTACTGATATACCATATTTAAGTGACAGGAAAATGAAGATATATTTATTTGGACCTGGTTCCATCCGCGAAGCTCATGGCCCAAACGAGTATGTTACATTTTCTCAACTCTTTGAGGGTCTGAATGGTTACAAACGCATGGTTATGTATAATTTACGTTAATGTGTTTCAATTACATAACATCATTCTTTGTATGTGTACAATACCTTGGTGATGCCCGATGTACTATATTGACCTCTAATCATATTAATTATTTTCATAGATATCAAAATTAATCATCAGCTCATTAAGTTAGTCTTTTACTTTAAAAATTGATACATGATTATTAATTGTGTGTCACTGAATTGCCGAATCCGTAACAAACATATAGCGGCAATATCGTTTAGCCCATCTCTCCATGTGGAAATAAAATAGGATTAAATAATGCAGCAGCATGCATCGTCCAAAACTGTATAAAATTTAAGTAATCTGTCCATGCTAACATATGGTTCGCACATAATAAAGAGGGAATTCTAACAATAAATATTACGTTAACTATAAGGTTTTTTCATTGAGCTTCTTTTCGTATAAATTCGGAGATAGTATGATAGGAGGTCCACCATAAAATGCTTGAAATGTTTGGAAGTTGTCATCGTTTTCTGGTAGCAAATCAAATTTCTGTAATTCATCAAGTACGTCCGATGGCTCTACTATGTCCTTAGCCTCGCTAACCTGCTGAGATGAAGAGCCGTTTTCAGTATCGCTAATTGGAGATACAAATTCAGACGTAGATTGACTATTCGTTTTTCCTTTCAGTGTGTTTTCTATGAGAACAATCGATCTTTGAGCCAATTTCCAAGTTTGAGAGCACTCTTTAAGAACTTCAATGAAAAACATCATATCGTTATTCAATGTCAAAAGCTCTGAATCAGTACACATATCTCGAAGTAGTAGAATCACACTGCAACTGACAATCGCCGCATACACTATGTATAGTGTCGAGTATCGAAGGCCATTTGCAGTACGGTGTGCTCGTATAACAGTTACTATTTCGTTGATGGAATCAGTACATATAGTTTTTGGTGTAAGATCGTTAGCGGTCACTTCTTTCCTGGACAGGAATGGCCGATTCAAACAAATGCGAATTAAGTGGTAGTATAGGCTGACAGCGCAAAGATTAGGTATGCGATCTTTTTTTAAATCAATGGTTCTCCAACTAATAGTATCAGGTAGTTTATAGTGCCAATTCATTAGCTCTAAATTATATTTTCCAAGATTACTCAAAACGCAATTGATATTAGTGGCACGATTCTTGCTAGTAGGCGAAAACATATTTAATAAAATTGAATCTGCAATGTCACTTAAGTCAACGAACAGAGCTACAGCATCACAGACAGAAAAGTCCGTCAAGCTCATATAATCTGTTACGTTAAGTTTAAACTCTTCGAGCCCAGCAAATTCCGGCAACTGATTAGATCCCGGAATACTGGCGTCCGACCGTTTTAACATCGTGGGTCTCCCCATAATGAAGCCGATAAATTTATCAGCCACATAACTGCCCCAAAAAACACGTCGCCTTATATCAGAATCTGCAGAGGAAATAGCAGGCGAATTGTCGATATACCAATTTTCTGGGTTTAACTGGAAGCCCAAGTCTTGACCCATTCGAAAGGCTAAGCCTGATAATAACCAACCAAGTGAAGTATTTCCCATCCCAATATCATAATACCCCAGACATAACAGACATTGAACGGAAGTTAAATGGGAGCGATCTAATCCAAATTCTAAAAGTTTTTGCCAAGAAGCATCATAATACGACTTCGAATGGCGGGATATATTTTCGTCATCTGACATACTGGCACCAATAGCGCAAATTGCATAAATAAGATGTTCAGTGCAGTAGAAGCCATCGTGAAAATTGTAATAGTAGTCTGAAAGGAACGACTCCCGGTATACAAAGAGAAATTGAGAATATTGATACCTAAAAAACAACTTTAAGCATTCTGATACCATGGGAGAATAAGAAGCTTGAAAATTCCAAGTAGTCTTGTTGTCTTTTGTGATATCTGGCAAAGATAGATCATAGGCACTTGTCGGTCCATAAAAGGATACCGTCTTCGAATCTTGAACATTCAAAAAGACAGGATACTCAATTGGGCCTTCGGATTTAACTTCTTGGTCATTTGGTTCTGTAAGGTGGTCGGAAAAGACTACAGATTTTAACATCTCATCTCGTCCTTCAGGATCCGAATTTTTAAGAGTCATAATAAAAGATTCCAGCCGAGCCAACTGACTTTCCAATGAATGAAGATAACTAAGAGAGTGCCTTTTCTTCCTATTGTCTCGCTCATCATAAGTACACGCCTCGCCATACTTCAGACACCTAGTGCAAGGATACTGTCGATTGCATTTTACCTGTCGATTGATTAAATTAGCTTAAAGTAGATTTTTAAAATTTAAAGGTACCTTCTTCCGACGGCAAGCTAAACATCTGTTTAGTTAGAAAAGACCGAAAAACGAAAACATGTAAATCTACTTACGACAAATGTCGAATTCGATGAGACATCGCAAACTGTATCCACTAATGTTTCATATGCAACAGATCCAACGATAGTATTGGTATTATATCGTCTAAAAAGAGATAAATCTAACCTGATCAACGTAAGTATTCTCGTGATGAATAATCTTTGTAAATAGCGTTTGAAGAGCAAGCGTTCACTATCCATGTGGCTCATTAGTCCAAATACTGAAATAAAAGAGGTTAGCCGACAGTAATGAAATTAATCTTCGCCGTAACCGACATTCCTAAACTTCACTAAATAAATATCGACTTGCTAAGTATCGTTAACATATATGATTAACAAATGTTGGTACTAAAATTTACGCATGGTTAATGTTTGAAATAATACTAGCAGAGTTTATTCCTAAAAACCTCAACATCAAAAACGCTTAATAAAAAGTAGTTTAAAAAAATTTATTTATTACCCTATTTTTTTCTTACTAAAAGAGATCTAAATCTGTGAAAGTCTACTTTTCAACATCAAGAAAATGCACTTGTGCAAAACTGCTTTAAAGCGTAAACAAACGTTGGTTAACTAGTGCAATAGTAAACAATGTTTTCGTTTTCAGAATAATTCTTTTAATATCAAATGGGATATATGGAAACACAATAATGTCCTGAATAGCTCACGCAAGAAGCAAATGAATATGTTGTTTCTCCAGTAAAAAATGGGATACTCATTATTTACGTTTCTCTAGTATCCCCTCAATTGAAATGTATATGAAACAATTAGAAACCACATTTAATTAAACACGGTAAAGACCATGGCAAATTCAATTGTAGTATATTTCCGCATATACGTTATCCACACAGTCGCCACGATTGTTTAGTAGGTATAAGTTACGAATGAGTGTAAGAGAAAGAACGAAATACAAATTTTTGCAAGCAAGGAACACATCCAGAACTTTCAATATTTTATTGGGCAAAATATATTCTCAATCAACTGTTTTTATGTTTCAGTAGACAATTAAAATACAGTTTCTGTCAGCTACGCTGTTTGGAACCTGTTTAACGATACATAGAACTGCGGTGAGTTTTATTTGCGACCTACAATATAGCGGTATGCAATATTTAACTAACAATGTATATTAATTGTTATATGAAGTCTATTAGTATCGGTGACCATATAGCTAATAGCTAATAACTGAAATGAGAAACGAGGGTCAATTGTAGCTCTATTTATAATCTTTCTAATAGTTGCTATCTATGTAGATAGACAGATAGTTTATCTGTGCTTTTCACTAATGTGTGGTGCAGTAGTATCTTAACATATGACATATAGTGATACGCAACGCAGTGTATTATAGCGCAATGTAAGTAGTTGACATCTTATCTTTTTAATGATTTCGAATATAGAGGCGTTGTTGGTATAAAATTATTCGAGCTCTAATCTAAACGTAAAACAGTATAACGTGGCATACTGAAGAGCAAAAAAAGAAAAAATATAATTAAAGTTGCGGTTGGCGAGTGTAAATGAAAAAAACTTAAACCTCTTATTTTATCTGAATATTCAATAAACTCCAATTGAATAGATCAAATTTACAGTTGTCTTTTGAAACGAGCAACATTCTAGCTTGGTATGTTCATATAGTAATAAAGTACTTTAAAAAATTTCCGTTCACAATCATAGACTACGAAATTTTAATTACGCATCGCTCACAATCCTAAAACGTATGAGGAAAATCATGATGATAATTGAAACTAGCAAAAAGTCCTTGAAGCAAATCTCTCAAATCAAGATGAAACTTATACACTAAACAATACAAAGAGATTTGCATTTTCTCAGTAGCGATCGCAATGTCCTTCTACACAATAGAATAGAATTGTGCCGAAACCACTTTAGATTCAAACGTATCCATCTGATTTTAAGATGAATTTAACATCATATTGACACAATGCCCTCGTCACTCTTTCTATAGAAATCCAAGAACCTGGTAAATAGATTACGTGAGTAGTCGTAATGGAAATTCATCCCGCTTTTGCAATTAAGTGATGTTTTTTTAAAATTTGTTATTTATTGAGGTGAAGCTGCAAAGATCACCCATTCATTATACACCATGGCATCAGAAGGAAAAGTACTTCTCGTGGCAAGCAGTTACTATGGACCATTTTATCCAGATGGAATGAATACTGGAGTTCACTTTGCGGAACTTTTGATTCCCTATCAAGTTTTCAGAGAAGCGGGTTATGAAGTTCAACTAACTTCAGAAACAGGAAAATGTAAATTCGACGACCATTCAATCAAAAAATCTGCCTTGGGTGAAGTGGAGAGGGATGCTTTTGACAACAAGGATAATGAGTTTTGGTATGCGCTGAAGGATATTAAGCCTGCCGATAAAATTAACTACAAAGAGTTCTGTATCATGTTTATTGCAGGAGGTCATGCAGCCATGTTTGATCTACCACATGCCACAAATTTGCAAACGCTTGCTCAACAAATTTATGCAAGCAATGGTGTACTTGCTGCCGTCTGCCACGGTCCAGTTATGCTGCCTTTTGTAGATGACACCAAGTCACCAGAAGGACGTTCCGTCGTATATGGTAAGAAGGTTACCGCCTTCAATAGTACTGGAGAGCTTGTAATGGGTGTATCAAGTGCTTTGAGAGAAAGGAACATGCAAGATCTGAACAGCTTGTTTAGAGAAGCCGGTGCAGAGTTCGTTGACCCGCCTACCCCGATGTCCGATTTCACTCAGGTAGATGGAAGAATTGTAACAGGTGTGAATCCAATGAGTGCTAAATCTACAGCGGAGGCTGCCATAAAAGTTTCACAATCTCTTCGCAAGACATGAACCATCCATTTTTGTAACGATTCTTTTTTTACTCTACCTGCTAAATGCCTTGATGAATTCGACATTGATGAAAGCGTATAATTGATGGCTTCAAAGATCGATCATTAGTTTTATTTCGATGACTAAGAGACGGTTGTAAATAGCAACTTGAGCTTTAAAGACCAATATTAATGACACTTAAATTTCTAGAATAGCGAGAGTTAATAGTGGAACAATTTATTGTTTTTGTTAGTAGCTGGATTTTATTGGATTTATTTATTATTTCCTTTTTATTTTAGATTGTTAGTTTTTGAACTAATTACGAACAGCTTGTGAGGTTTCAAAAATGACTTTTAACCATCCAACCAAGCAACCTTCCAAGCAACCTTCCCATAAAGTTAACAGTTTATAGTCAGGTGTTCTAAAACAATTAGATAAATATTCATTGTTATGTTTTTCCATCAGTCGCAAGGGGCATCACTGCAATGGTGCCTCGATTTCTCTGTATTCAACTTGCTTGCTAAGCTCTAACAGCGTCCCTACATATAGTCAGCATTATTAAAATACCTTTTGTATTTCATACCTCAATCAAATATGACCATACATACTTGCAACATCATACTGTTATTATCACACCGACATGTGTTCACTAGCTATTGTGAATTTCACAAACTAGAACAAGTCTATAGTATGGATGATGTTACTAGTGATATAGCAAAAGTGAATGAGATCATAAAATTTGGGTATAAATTAAAGCATAAATGCTATATATATATATATATATATATATATATATATATATTTCATATATGCGAGATTTCTTAAAAGATATTCAAAGTTAGAAACACAATGGCAGAAGAAGGTTACGTGGCTATAGTGACTGGGGCAACAGGATTAAATGGTGCAGCTATTATTAAGAGACTGTCAGAGGATGATAATTGCAAAACTATACACTGTATTTCTCGTTCGTTGAAAGATGAATACCCTAGAAAAATCAAGCATCATTCCATAGATCTGCTAAATGAAGAACCCAAAGATATTGCAAAAAAGTTTTCTCTCGAGGGGGTTAAGGGAATAAATTATGCATACTTTGCAGCTTATAAAGAAGAAAATAATGAAGAAAAGTTGTGTGAAGTTAACGGTAACATGTTGAGAAACTTTGTGCAAGCATTAGAACTTACTTCCATTCAAACTTTGAGACGCGTAATTCTAACCACTGGTCTAAAATTTTATGGATTACATTTAGGAGAAGTTCGTTTGCCAATGATTGAGACAGACATACGAGTACCTGAAACATTTAGTGGAACTCCAAATTTTTACTACGTTCAAGAAGATATTCTTAAAGAATTTAGTAACGGTAAAAAATGGGACTACACCATAGCTATGCCGAATGATATTTGCGGAGTATCAAAAGGAAGCTACATGAATGAAGCATTCACTATAGCATTATATGCTTTGGTTTGCAGGGAGCTTCATGAACCGTTCCGATTTCCAGGAAATGAAAAGTTCTATCTCGGCTTCGATGATATCTCGTATTCAAAGCTAATTGCTGATTTTCAATTATGGATGACATTTAAAGCAGAATGCAGTGAAGAGAAATTCAACATTGTAAACGGAGATATTCACAGTTGGTCAAGAACTTGGCCTAAAATAGCCGAATATTTTGGGGTCGAGGTACCAAAAAACCAATTTGCAACGGATTTTACATTAAGTACAGAAGTTACTTTAAGTACACCTTCTCCCATAAATCTGTACGAAAAAGAGCTCGGCATTAAACATACCCCCAATAGTAAAATAATAAACCAAATATCGCTTCAACAATGGGTCAAGCAAAAGAAAGTCCAAGACGCTTGGAGGACAATCGCAGAAAGAGAAAAACTCAATGCTCATGCTTTAGAAGTTGGGACTTGGGCGTTTTGTGATTTTTTGTTCGGCAGGACGTACAACGTTATATCCTCAATGAGCAAAGCCAGGAAGCTTGGTTACACTGATTACTATGATACCTTTGATGGATTTAAAGAGACATTTGATGAATTAAAAAAACAGAAACAAATCCCACAAAATTAGTCGAACTCATGAATTTCTCATTTTTTATTTTATATAAAAAATTTGAAGAATGTTCGAATCTCAGAAATGGAAGAAACTAATTCAACTTTTTCTTCGACAGTTTACTAATCAAATAGTCAAGCAATGAATGAATCACCCAATGAAATCAATTCTTTGTCAAGAATTTTATAAAAGTATTCTAGAATACATCGGGTAATATATTTGACCCGTATGTTATATTGAATAAACCTGCATTTTCAAGCCTCCAAAAGTTGAGTAAGCAAAGTGCTAATGCCGATACACAGTATTTTTTTAAAAAAAATACAGCCCTGGTATTTTGCCCGAATCATAAAGCCAGGCCCAAGGAGGATTTTTTGTTATCATGTAAAATATGTAAAGAATAAATTTTTCACATTTTGCTTGCCTTTCTTTTTTCACACAAATAAATTGCTACTAGCAACTGTTTAACCTATATGACCTCAAACGAATGTATGTGGCTCGTCTGCTTATTCAAATCATCAATATCGAACCGAGTTTCTATTTCATCATGATAAAGGCATAAAGACTTTTAACCCAAGCAACAGGTTAAGAGAACAAATCGAGAATACTGAAGAAAAAAAAAGGAAACAGAAATTCCCAGTCGTTCAAACCTTAGAATCCACTGTATCGTAACTCACCTTTTCACTTTCGGAAATTTGAACAGAAATCGAGTTTTTTGATACGTTTTCTAATTCTTTATTTTTCTCTAGAACTTCGTCCTCTCTGTCATTTCCTACTTGCACTGGAGGTGTAAATTTTTTCTTAAAGTAATTATGCATGGAAATACCAAACAAACCTGCTAGAACAAAGGCACCGCATATACATCCACCGACTATTTCGTAATTATCAGATAATCTATTGAGGCCATTCCAAAATGTACTTTCCATTGGGTGGACACTTATGATTAGCATAAGCATTTGAATGATACCAATTGTAAATGCTGCTATAACCGAAACAAATGTTAAAATTATGGAGTAATAAAGCCTAGAGAAATAAGGATTGGTTTCACCCGAAGAATATGAGTAAGCATAATACATTAATGCTCCATCTGTGGTATCAACTAAGCACATTCCAACAAGAAATACAATGGGGAAAAGTAAGATTGCCCATATAGATGTTCCTTTTAAGGCTTGCAAGGTTGCGATACCCAACAAGGAAACCTCAGTACTGGTATCAAATCCCAATCCGAAAACAAAACCAAGTACATAAATCTTCCACGGAGAGTCAACCAATCTAAACAATCTCTGCATTTTTCGAGCTAAGAATCCGGTGACCCCTTCATCTTTAGTGACACCAGATTTGCGATACATCCAAAGCCAATACGATAACCGGACTAGTAAAACGGTATTTCCAATTGCCAACAAAAGTAATAGTCCCATGCTAACTGAAGTTCCAATTATTCCTCCTATGGTTTGAAAGTTATTCCATCGATCTGCAAACTTACTGGAAGTAGCTGCTACTACGATGCAAGTTATAAGGACTACAGTTGAATGACCAATGCTGAACCAAGTTCCAACTGTTGACATTGGTTTGTCTGTTGATAATAAACGGCGCGTTAAGTTGTCAATTGCAGTAATATGATCAGCATCGAGAGCGTGTCTTAAACCAAGTGTCCAAGATAATAAAACTGAGAGAAATAACGATCTGTTAACTAAACTGATGACTATTGCCGCAACTATCCAAACTACGATATTTACCGATATCAAAGAAAAGATAGGCACGCTAACCTTTGGTGGAAGCTTTGATAGAAAGGGTATTTCGAAATAAAAATTCTCAAACTTCCTTAGAAATTCATTTTTTCTAGGTTTAACATATTCAGACATACTGTTCATACAAATAAACGCGTAATTTGAATAGATTGCGTTCACATAAACCTGTATCCACTTAGGATTCCAATAATAATAACAATTTTACCTAATATCACAACAGTTCTGCAACGCACTGTAGTAGTTTACTTTAAAGGAAGTAAATCGCTTGAGTTTGTGAGAAACGAACTTGGTTGACTCACAAAGTTCCTATCCTCAACACAATGGTAAAAGAATTGAATAGTGCAGAGTGTAGAAAAGATGAGCAGGTGATTTCAAAGGGTAAAATCAAAGCGATCATGAAGGATACTGCTGTAGTGCAACCTATCAAAGTCATATTTAATTCACGTGTCGCAGATTCATCTCGTAAGCAGCAACGACCGATATGGCGGTGATGCTTAAACGTGTTTATTGTCAGCAATACTACACTACGCTATGATACACTACGTTGAGTATCACTATATGTCACATGTTCTAATTATATATCGTACCATGTATGATACGATATGGAGATTGATCTTAATGATAATCTATTAAGATCAATATTATCTGAATACTATAAATAGAGCTACTGCTGAACCTCGTTCCTCAGTTCAGTTATGAGCTATATTAGTGATAGGTAACATTATAACCCAGTTAATACAATACCTATACTCAGTTGCTACTTATACAACCTGTGTATTGTAATATAATAGATCACAAGGAAAACTCACCGCAGTTCTACGTATCTTTAAATCAGATACCAAACTGCGTAGCTTACATATAAATTACATAACGCTAATGTCATACAACACCGTATTCGTCTGATTTGTCTACAAAAATGTAAACAAACAATTATTTTATCGCATTGATACAACAAACCAATTGAATATCGCCTTTTGAAGCATAAACTTTGCATTTAAAAGATGAATAAACAAAGGAAGAAGTTAATTGGATCTCACACCGCATAAACGATGCATAAAGTTTGATGTGGTGTCGTAACGGTGTATTATAGGTTGTTAACTGAGAGGTAAACATCAAACGTTTTCCGATTGGGTCCATGAATAAAGACTAAAAATGAGTAAATGTAAACAAACCCGACTATATATTGAGACTATTTTGTCAATTGAAATTCATAACCTCACTTCCATTCATACAGCTAAACATTTTTCAGGATTTTAGCTTGAAAAATGGGAAAACAAATAAACCAGTATCTTTAGAGGTTGTCAGTATCCATATCTTAAACAAAAGGTTAAATGCGGTTATGAGTGTCATCAAGCACGTTTCCGTAATGAATTAAAATTCAACAAAATACAGCGTGATAAAACAACGATACAAATCTTGATTTTACAAGTTATCGTTTGTTCTTTGTGATTATGTTTATCATTATCATCATTTACTTTTATTAATATGATGACTAGCTTTCCTACCCAAAAGCATGTTATTGTATTAGTAATTTGGTTACCCGAAAAAGTATAAAAACTTTTTCACTGGCTACCCTCTTTTGGTTACTTCCTATGGTTGTAAATATTTGGAACATCTTTACTTTCCTTCTTCATCGTTTTAGGAAAGACGACATTGTTCTTTATATTTCGCATTACTGCATGGTCGGTGAATCATTTATTTGACCAATGATTCAAGTCTTGTAATCCCCCAGTTCATTAAGAGGATTTCAGTTTCTTCTTTTAATAAGTTTAGTGTCGTCATTGAAGATTAGGTCAAAACAATGGCAATATCTGGCCCCATTTGTTTAAAATTATATTTTCTATCTTGTTTTCAATTTTCAATATTCGGAAAAGCTTCATTTTTTGAGATAACTTAAGAGAGATTTTTACATTGCTATGTACATTTAATTATGCCCACATAGATTGGATACCCAATAAAATTTGTGAAATTTTCAAATAAGCATATGCTTTGTAACAATATAGGATATCGGCGGTTCATTTGTTTTCAGTGCCAAGTCGATCTTTTAATGAGGAAATAATGAGTAGACTGTAAGAATTTCAATATTGAAACGTAAATTAGATAAATGCACTTTCGTCTCTATTTGTTAGGTAAAAAAATGCGAGATTAAATTTGTTTCACACTATTTTTCTAACGATCAATATATTCAACTATTTTCTGAATTTATCTTTTACAATAACAGTCAGGTATATTGACTTTTTGATTAAATTTAGAATATGTGAAAGTATTTTGCTGTTTTAGTGACTCTAAGCAATATTTATAATGTCGTCTACCGCATATTCCCAATAACCGATTATGTACTTGTAAAATCACTCAATTAATATTTTTATAATCTTTAGCCTTATAAACTTCAAGTTTTTTTTTTAAATTCGAATAAGCAAAGAACCTTTCATTTGTAGGATAATGAGCCCTAGTAAGATTTGCATTCGTAATTAATCTTTTAAACACTTAACAAACTGCTGTGTATCTTAATGTAGCGAGGCGAGCACTACAAGGGTAAGCGTCGTCAATTTAAACATTCGTTAATTACCTTTTTTAATCAAGACTAAACAGCATGCGAAGTTTTTTAAGCATTATAGGAGGTTTGATCCTTGCTAGTTGTTAAACACTATTTAAGTTAACTAGAGTAGAAGCGGATGCTCAAATGGCTCTTTTGGCTTTGGCAAATTCTTTTGAGAAGGTTAAGTTGGACAATGATAGTCTTCAACTTCGAATAATTGTCAATTGATGTATGCAAACGAACAGACAATGTGTATTCTCTTACAATATTCGAAAGTCCGGTGGAAGTACAGCCATTACTCATTAAAATGCCGCAGAATGGGATCAGCAGTTCGGAATGTGGGTTGTCTTAAAGCACTATTGTCCTCAAATCTTTGAGCAAAATGGTAGACTGTCTGCGTCCCTATTCATTTCCTTTTCTGAAAGAGATCAGTTGATTGGTCCATTCCTGTATAATGGGGAGTCCGTTCGTACTTTTGCATTATCCACTGATTTTACCTATCCAGGTCATTTTCTATCAGTTAAAGAAAAGAAAGAAAGACTTTTTTGCTTTGTCTCAAGACCTCTAACTAAGGAAGGATCACCTATCACCTGCTGGCCTTAAGGTTTGGTTAGATGACAAGTGTCAAATCCATGACATGCGTAACGCTGCTTATTCAAATAATGCTTTGTATTACAGCCCTCTAGTATTAATTTTCAAATTTTTTCCGACCTCCGTTTATTGGGTACACCTAATGAAACCACAACCCTCCGATTGTTCCCCCATGCATTGTGCTCTTACACTGCTCATTGTGAGTTCAGCTTTTGGTACCGCATTCTTTTTGGTGGACAAAGCCTTCTAATTACAACTACCTTGGTTAATTTACCCCATGGAATTAAAAGGACATTAAGGAGTCTTTCGATGTTTTTTTTGGAACGTCTAGTGCTTATTTGGCCGTATTTGGTTTTGGAGTATGGCGACTAATAAAGCGTAATTTCATAGCTATGACTATGACAGGCTTGTATTGATCCAAGGCTTACCAGATTGTTTTGAAGATTTTGTACAGAAAGCTTATGAGATCCTCTAAAGCTTTGGATATGATCGATGTATTTGTTATCTGTTCCAGAAGTTATTTGATATGGCTGTATGTAATTTATTTGTTGTATAAGAACTTTTATCTTGAATCATCTACGACTTCAAAACATTCGGCGACACTTTTTAAGGTGTTTTAATGTTCACCATGCGTCCTTTTGTTGTGTCATACTTTGGCACCATCTCATGGTGGTCTCCTACTGGAATTGCCCCCCATATAGGTGATTTTGTGCGTTGGTCAATCCGTTATGTAACATAAATTTTGATTCCTTGTTGTATATGGCACCCTTCACAGAATGGACTACTCTGTTACGATGAAAGGGTGCAGAATATGTTGGCTGAACGAGATGGTTGAAACTTCTGTCAACAAAAAACTTTTATATTATTTATGCCAATAGTATGCGGATTAGAGTTTTTTCGTTGATCTACATGGTGCTTTAGAATTTTCTACGGCAAAATAAAAGCATTATGTGAATCATCCTTTATATAATGGAATGAACTTTGTGGATTTGTTAAGTAGGAATATCCTTTAAGTTTTCATGAACTTCCCTTCATAGTCTATTTGTGCATACAGTTTTATGATGTCTACAACATCTACATATTCTAATTTATCAAAATTATTATTTATTGATGGTCTATAACTTATTTTTTTAACTTCACAAAAATGTTTTGATATTATTTTATTAACAGCGAGCTTTATAAGTCGATAAACGATTTTTAAAACACACTATCTAACATTAGTAAGGCATTGATCAGCCGTATGTTACATTAAGAACTATATAAAAATTGACGAGCGTATACTTTTTTGATGATCTTTAAAATATATTGCGAGAGTGAAAGACTGATAAACGAAACCTAAATGTGACAAATTTAATAAACCATATTCTGTTTAGAGTATTCGAGAAAAAGCCCAGTTTCATTTACAAAAGTGTCGTATCGAAAGAAATAATAAGTAAACGTAGTAGAATAGTAACAATAAGTCTTTATTTAATTCTTAATCCTCGCAGTCACAAATTTATTTAACGTAGCTGCCTAAATCGCATACATTTGTGATCTGCAAGCAATTCACTGAACCTAAAAGCATGGAAAAGGTTCATAGATTTAAAATGCTATTGTGAATTTTAAGTACTCATAAAAATTTGGCTTCGTCGTGATCCTACATTTTTGGAACTCTATCAAAAAACTTAAGTTACTAATTGCAAAAATGTAATGGCAACTAAATACAGAGTAAGGATAAACGTTGACCTTTTTTCGTATACGATATGCCTATACTGCGTAGAGATGAGTAAAAAACGATGTCAATAGTCAAAGCCTTTTGCAACATGCCACCCTTATTCACTGGCGAAAAAGATATACACCGTAAAAGCAAGCTTCTAGAGATCTATCTGCTTGCTTTTAAAAATGAAAAAAAAATGTTTTTCGATGACTTGTACAGAGCTTAAGGATATTAGTAACAATAAACAATAGCTTTTACAAATAATAACCAATATATATATATATATTTACTTCTCCTCCACTGTGAAACATTTATTGCGCAAACGTTTTTTAATTAATTTTTTCAATTAATATTCACGCCTCAAATAGTTCATTTTCTGCACTCTTCGCAAAAAATCTATAACACGCGCTCAAGACTTGCTCTTCGTTCATTGGTACAAAGCAATTCATCAAATAGTTATAAGTGTGAGTGTCTGTTGTGTACAAAGGTCCTTTGGGGTAGATAGGCACTTTGGCAGCGAACTTCAAGCGACTTTCAAATACAGGGAGTGAAAGAACTCCTCTCAGTAAAACTGGATATAAGTATGGAACTAGATCTCGTATTTCAAGTTTACGATTTTCACCTTTTCTGTTTTCATCACATAGATAAGAAGTAGACATTCTCGAGTCTTCAAAATACGTCCCACAAAAATCACAAGTACCATCCCTTTCTTTAACAACATCAGTAAACATCACCAAAGACTTTAATGGTTTTCTTAGAAATTGAAACCTATCAAGTCCAGCATGTACGTTGTAGTAACTTGCGTGTTTCACATTAAAAAGTTCAGCAGCCAGCACCACATCATGAAGCAGTCCAGATGATTCATTGATTTCTCCATTCAAAAGCATTTTTTTCTCTCTCTCTTCACTGTATTTTTCTATACTCAATAAATATTTTTGCGTATACGAGGCTTCAGAAAGAGCAATGGAATGCCAAAAAATGATATCACGTAGCGAATACCAATTTTTAAGAGTAGTTTGAGCGAGTTTGTCAATTTCCAAAGGTGACCATCAAGAAGACTTGGATATCGACCTCTTTGGGTTTTCAACTCGGGAATATTCATTAAAAGGGGCTCGGCAATCCAATAAGTTCCCTCAACTAAAAATGGTTTTAATTGCATAAAAACTTGTGCAACCATGCCATAAGCAATATCAAACTGTGTAAATAGTCTATTATCCTTTACCAAGCGAACGATGATGTTCTCAATATCCTGAGTGCCATTCACCAATTCCTTAAACGATATCTCGCAGTTTGAAATCATCTTTTTTTTGGTTTTTTGCGCTTGTTACTAATAAAGAGATTCCGTAAGCGGAGGACTTTTATGAGCTAATGCCAGAGGTTGAACATGAGACCACCCAGCAGTTGAAAATTGAATCACCTTCAAAAAATGTTCATCAATTGTATTTCCTACTTTTAGATAGTTTGAATTCGAATTAAATGTCTCGTTAAGTTCTGGTTTGCAAATAACATTGACGCTGACGGGTTGAACAACAAAGTTTTCCAAGCTAGAAAATGGTTGGTCTCCAAATAAGTGTACATTTATAACTAATAAAGCGTTATCTTGAAAATAAGTAGCATATGCATCATATTCGTCAAAATTTATATCTATGAGATAGAATAGTCTCAAAATATTATAGAGCAGACCCACACAATTATCATGAAAATGTGTTTTGCGGGTTTCCGAACAGTTGGGTCTCTTTTCAACACCTCTTTTCATCTCCTCTTGATGTAGCAGTCCTTCCGATATCTTACCTGTATCATAACGAACTACAGATTTGTTGATTCCATCTAAAATTGAAACATCATTGATTAGACGTACTTCAGCTTTACCATAAAAAGTACTAGTGTTAAGTTTTAAAACCTCTTCTTTTTTTTCTTTAATTTTATCGACCTTTGTCTTCAACTTTATAGAAATATCTGAAGACAGTCCGTATCTGGTTTCAGTGCCAAAAATGCAAAAATCAGTGGGAGATTGTATTCCATGAGGATGAAGTTTCTAAAAAAAAATGAAACATTGACCATTAACCTAATTGATACTTATAACATAACTTTTATAAACAAAAGAAACTTGGGTATCTTGTTCAAGTAGTATTTAAAATCGAACGAAAGATACTTACTTTTGTATATTCATTTTTCCTTAGACGTCATTTCGCTTGGTAGAAAGACTATATCTGTTTTACAGTACAGCCGACATAAGCGACGTATATTAGAATCCTGATGGACACAATACAAAGAGAAAATAGCTGATTATTACAAAAAAATTAATTAAATGAATTAAGCACAATATTTATTTGATTGAAAGTTGCTACTGTGACACGAGAATTGAAGCGTGACACCTTAGTAACGGCGCAAAAACAATCGAAGGGACGTAATTTAATCATTTAAATTATATCCATAAATAGTTCTTTTTCACTTTAAATTCAAACGCATCGCAAACTCGTTGTTTCAACTTGATATTCTCGGTGGGATTAAATGAATACTATAACCATTAAAATATTGAATACACTGTTCCTTCGTCAAATAATCGACGTCTTCATGTCTTTCTGACAATGGAAGTTTTAATTTTCCCGGTTCATCTCCATTAAGAAACGGTACTGGAAGATCCGGCTGACCATACTCTTGAGTCATATTTTCAAGTCTCCTCGTTAGCATGGTCAATTTGCAAGAATTATTATCATTCATAGTTTGCGTTTTTTGTTTCAAAAAATTTAAATTTTTTTCTCTTACTTTTTAAGCATTTCCTCATTTTTTTTGTTCAAGAAAATTAATCCTGTCCTTTATAGAGGAAATTTCACCCTCCATAAATGCATTCCATTTTGCATAGAGTTAAATTTAGATGCCATGCCTTCCTGCATAGACTCCATTTTAAAAAATACTTATTGGACGAAAATTCCTAATTCTCTATTTGTCTCTCTAAATTCATTGTGAATATTATACTTCTGCTCGGAAATTTCTCTTTCAATTACCAACTTTTCCGATCCTGTCCTTCAATATATTTTATCAAAATTTAATGGAACAAAATTTGCAGGTCTCTCAATTCTTATTTTTCTGAAAGGTATAAAGTCTTCTGAAGAATTATTTGTAGTATGAAGTTTACATCCACGCCAATATTTCTTCTGACATCTGCCTGACTAAATAACGAACGAACTAAAGTCCCATATAAGTGAATTTAATTTAAACTAGTTATAAGTACTATAGTAAATAATAATAATTTCGATTGTCTCGCATGTGCCAATCGGTATACACAGAATCGAGGAACACGATATAAAAAATTACGGCATGCAATTGAAATTAGTGTTTGATGTATATACTATATAGTAGCTCTAAACTTTTCAAAAGAAGAAAAGGGATTATAATACCAAAGAGATTATCTGCTGGTGTATGCATTTAGACAAGATGAGATAACTTTGAGCATGAATAATATATATTTGGCTACCTTTCATCCAAAATGTTGTCGTTTTATTTTGGGATGATAGTATAATCAGTCGTGCTACACGTAAAATTCTGATCGAAAATACCTTTAAATCTGTCAAATTTCTATTTATGGTTCTATAACTGGATATTGACAACAGAGAAGCGCATAGGTTGTTTTCGTACACTTAAAAATTTTATTTCTTAAAAGCCAGATAAGAACTATAAAATTTCTACTTCAGATATATTAATTTAAACTTTGAGTAGCTATCTAATGATATGAGATAGAAACTGCTAAACACTATGATCAATCCCAAAATATGCTTAACACCATTATCGGGTAGACGTACGAAGAGATAGTAGCTTAATGTGGTTGATTTATGCGAATATCACATATAGGGTGGATGTCTAATTAATTAGTTTTGCTAGGTTAAACTTTGAAAAAATTTAATTTGAATTAAATTTAATACTGGTAATTAAATACGATTCATTGCGCTTCTTAATCAATATGATAGCTATAAGTGAGTTCTTTATAAATTTGTTTGTATTTTTTTTTTTTAAAAAAAAAATTAAAATTTTAGAAAATACCTTAAAAAACCTAAGCAAACCTAAGCGAATTTCTATTGTGTACATCAACTTCAATTTATTTCCTATTAATTTCAACACAAACAAAACATTGTCAAGCATGACTTAGACTCGATGTTATAATTTTCATTATTGTTTCAGCACAAATAAGGGGACTGCTTGTATAAGTTGAGTAGCCTAAATGAAATTTTCTAAATTGTAAACATCTTCACAAACTGCTACCGACCAAATAATGACCCACTCTTACAGAAATTTAAACGATACCTATCTATTTTTTTAATTGCTCAAACAAATTATTTATCCACAACCTCATTTTTATTTGGAAGAAAATGAAAGATACAATAGAATTTTGAGTATATGAGACTAAAATCAATGTAAATAATTCCCGGAAAGCAATGATTAAAGAGCATGCAAATATAGAGACTTTTTTCTTGCAATATAAGCCATATTGATATTTATTTCCATGCTTATTTGTTTAGGATTCTAACTGTTATGCGAAATCAAAGTCCAACTTTTCATTTTTATTTGACATTATCTTGATGGACGATAGCTTGCTTAAATCGCTTATTTTCATTTCCATGTGTTACTTAAACATAAACTTCACGTTCAATACGATGGTGAGGATTAACATCAAGTACAAGCTTATTTATACTAGTAATTCGTTTGTTGTATAAACGAAGTATGAAGAAGTACGAAAAAGGCGCGATTCAGCTCAAAAGTGAGTTTTGGGCTTCCTTTCTTTATTAACATTATGAAATCGACTTTTACCGAACGGGCATTGCAAATGTGATACGAATAAAACCGAATACCTCGTTGGTTCATGATACAGTTGAAATGATTTTGGAACCCTTATCAGTCAAGATGTAAAGGATGAGTTCGATAGATAAAATATCTCAAGGTTTTACAACAGGGGAGAAAACCATTTTCAAAATTTCCCTCTAATGACTCCTACCGCTGATGCACTCTTTTTGAATGGTTTATCTTAGTAAAATTTAAATTCACTAACAGCTATGGAACTGTATCTATTAACGTAGATACCGATTATTTAGAGATTAAAATGTTGTAGAGCTATTTCCCAAATATAACTTTACACAGGATAGTTATTCTGAATTTTAGATCGTTACAAAGTGCTTTTTTAATCGTTTTCTGTATCTAAGTTCCTAAAGGTTCAATACATCGAATATGAATTTATTCAAGCTGTTGAATGTTACTGTAACCACAAGGATCTTAGCTCATTGTAATATGAGAGTTAGCGGAGATGTGCTTATATTCAATATGTTATCAGTCAATGAGGATGAATACGGACTAGCAAACCAAAGTTGCTTCCTTTTGATAAAACGTGTATTTTTGCTATAGAAGCACTAATCAATTACAGAAGCAGACCCTTATCCTGCCACTCACTACTCTCTTAACCAAGTCGTCAGAGGTGGTGACTTCGAATAGCCCCATTGGTAATAATGCGAACACATATTATATTAAGCTACAACAGAGAAGAGCTACTACTGACTATAAAAGCGAAAAAGTGATGTATAAATATCATAATAAGGACAAGTAAAAAACAATCTTCTACTAAGAGAAGATAAAGCAGCAAAAGATATAGAAATACAGACTCCTTAAAATGTGTGATACTTGTGTGGCACGTGTCCTTTTGACCACAAGCCAATCACTTTTTGAAGCCGTTCTTTCAACTTGACAGTCTCAAGAGGACTAAATTTATAAAACACCATACCCATGAAGATACTGAATACACTGTTCCCTTGTCAAATTATCAATGTCTTCGAAGCTTGCAAGCGGTGGGAGTTCATAGTCTCTAGGTTCATCTCCGTTAAGGAATGGTACTGGAACAGCCGAATAATGCATATTTGAACGGACCATATTTTCATATTTTTTTGTTAGCATCATCGACTTGCAAGAACGATCATCAATTTTTTGCATCGTTTGAGCCATATTATTAAATCTTTCTTCAGTTTTTTGATCCAAAAGATCGATTTTTCTATCTAATTGAGATATAGAACCTTTGATGGCAGTTAATTCGTTCTTAAAAGTAGTTGCTTTACCTTTGATGGAAGCAATGTCATTTTTCATGACAGTCATCTCATTGTACATAGCGTCAAACCTAGAATTCATGTCATTCTGCGTTGAGTTATTTTAGAAAATATTCGCTCGAAAATTCCTCCTAGTTTAGTATTTGCCCATTCGTCTATCCAGCGTGGAAACTGTAATTCTCCCAATGGTTCCTCCGGAACTTCCCTTTCTATCGCCAATCTCTTCCAATTTCGCAACTTTTGATCACATTCAGTTTCAAATCTATTTAATGTTCCTTTGCTTGACGAAAATTTTTCAATCGTTTCCTGATTATTCTCACCGAATTCTAGTAAAGCAGAATTTAGAGATCTTTCGAATTTCTTGATAAACGGTTGCAAGTCTTCTGCTGAATCATCTGGTGGAGGTAAGTCGAAACCATTTTCAAAATTCTCGTTTGACGTCGATTTTTAATCAATAATGAGCGTAGTCATTTTTTAGAAAGATATAGTGTGTTGTTCTAGTAAATGTTAACGCTGTTTATTAAAAGTTGGTAGAGTGTTTTAAACGTGTTGTTCAATATGTATCCAGGATCAAGAACACCAGATAAAAATACAATTACAAAGTTACACCAGTTTATGTATAAATATATATATAATTTTCAAAGCCTTTGGAACCCTCATTATCTACAATGAAAACAAAGCATGCAAAGGACCAAAAGAGGTAAACAAAGAAAAGAAAACAAAAATAGGGCCTTTAATAAGTAAGAACAATGAAAATGTCTAGTGGCGCAGATGTTTAGATAAATAGATAACTGCATTATATGTTTGCATTAAATAATTCCAGTTTGGAAATATAAGAAACTTATTCTAACCTGTACTCACCTATGTCAATTTTCTAAAGATAAAGTTAAAATAAAATAAAAATAAGTTTTTAACTTTATCTTCAGTTGTCTGGTGTTTCTTAACCTTCATCCCATGGGTATACAAAAATAAACAAAACATTGAAAGGAATTATATTATCACTCAAAACTGCTTTTTGCTAAGAATTTGACTCATTGTTGAAATTTTTTTCCTTTCGTTTAACAGGAAAAGATCAAAGATTATTGCTTTGAACATATTCCAACTAATTCCAAGTCGGTTAAAAAAGCGCTCCTATGATTTTAACGAAAGGTGCTGAGGCAGTGTTCTTCCTCTACGCAGTTTGGTTTTAGAAAGACGATACAATAAGATGCGCTGGTGTTTACCAATATCAAGTTGCTACATATAGTACCTGTGTATTGCAATATAATAGATCACAAGGAAAACTCACCGCGGTTCTAAGTATGTTAAACAGATACCAAACCGCGTAGCTAACACTGACTCCTCATACATCAAATGCCCCCGGCAACAACCGAGTTAGTCGCATGGGACAATTATCATGTAATATATCATTTCAAACCGTTAATATTGTTCAACTACAAAAATTAATTTAAAGGTAGAACTCAGTATATATACACTTTTTTTCGGTTAGTTTTATAAGCTAAACGGAGAAAGATATAACATTAGAACCTGACAGATCTTATATGTTATTGCTGTTTTGTATTTGTTGTGTATTCATAAAACTTGTCTTAGCTGAGGTGAATTTGACTTTTGTTGACTATGCTAAGCTGCCTCCCAACTATGCAGAATTACTTGCTAATTTAATTGACCAACATGGACTGATGCTATTTGATACAGCTGATGTACGAATTGAAGCTTACAACTACTTATTAAATAGCATTACAGAAACAAACACTGATACCGATGCTTACTTATGTCAACTTCTAACAGGTCAGTATACCACTGATTGTTATATATTTGGTGACAGTGTTTATGAAGGACCTGAAAATATCAATCCTTCAACCAGGTATATCGATTAAGGATTTGGACATTAGCTTTTGCAATGTACAAGGGGCGAATAAGAGACAAACCGTGTCTCTTGCTTCTTGTGGTGTGTTGATAGCACATCTGTACAATGTTCAATACAAATATGTCGATGATAGTCAAGCAAGTTGGTTTGTGACAACAACTACGGAGTTTCATGGAGTTGCATAGTAGGAGGTCAAAGCTTTCTAAGTTTAGGTTGTCTAGTAGAGAGATGTGAAGGACACTGTGCTGGTTCCGAACAGACAATGCAATGGAGCTGCAAAGTTAAAGGAGCTGGAGTCAATTCCAAGTTTACGGACTACTGCAAGAGAAGTCGTCCAACAGGTTGTACTCAGCTATTTAGGCAACGCAAGGTATATAGCGTATTTCCATTTATAGATATTGTCATTGATGATACCTACGAATGAAGTCACCAGCAATTTTATCTCAGGGTAGTAAATGGTGACTTTATTTGAGATCATGTTTAGAGCTTAGTGGTCTATGAAGTTGAACTAGTCCGACTCACAAACCAGATGAGATCGCCCGATTTGAGATGATTAGAATAATCTTAATTTTAAATGAGTGAATAATACACAGGATAAATGGTATAGGCAGGATTAAGAGATGTCAGTACTTGTAAAAACGAAGCGAGTAATTGGATAATAAATATGGGTTAAATAAATGTCAACTTAGACCAATAGTTAGTCAAGAATATACAAAACTCAATCTTTCCAAATTAAATAAATTGTGTTTATGTACGATAAAAGTTCCTTTTGGATATCAATGTGTAACATTACGTAAATGGGCAAATTTGCCATTTTATTTTTTATTCAATTTATTTAAATATAGTTTTCTTTAGAGGCGTTTCTATTCTATCTAGCATTTTCAAGCTAAATGACAATTGTACATATCAAGTATTATGTAGGAGTTTTTACGTATTTGCTTTGTGCAGTTTACCTATTATATTTGCTCATAGTAACTATTTAACAGCAGAGGTATATTTCAATGAAAGTATACTTGCTTGAGAGTTTCTTAAACACATTGTTTCAGGAACGTGAAAAAACTCTTTCGTCTTAAAATAATTGGGGGTATTCTATTAAGCTTTGTTTCTTTCATTAATTTGCAGAGGCTATTTCAATAACCAGTTTATATCCCTTGAGCATATATTGTAGCTACCGCTTATACAATCTACAAATTATCTAGCTTGAATGAGTAATGTGCTTTTGATTAAAACACCTTATGATTGCTACAAGCTGTTAAGCAGCCTTTGAAACGAATAAAGTAATCCAGGCTAACGAAATTTTTTGTATCAACATTGTTGGCCATGTTTGCTTTTATACATGTACTCCTCTATTCAATAAATCTAACTTTGTAATAAGTTACCTGCAAATAAGCCATTTTTCTTTTATTTTACAGATAAAGCCCATTTTCATTATCTGTATCACGTACTCCCAATGTGAAGTTACTTAGGTTACCTTGTTTCTTAATCCATCAAAAACTCTTTTCTTTGTCCTTAGCATTCTTTGTTTAAAGTTGTATATAAGGGGAACTTGAGAGATTTGAATTTACTTACAACACATATATTAAATATTGCTTTCAACACACGTTTGTACTTTTATTTTCCAAGATTTCCCTTTCTGAGAAATATTTGTCAATTAGTAAACATATAAGGCAGGCTACAAAAGATATCATTTGTATAGTTATAGTGAATTGCAATTTTATCGTTAAAAAGAATACTGCGGTTTATTGCAACTGGTTTTGTATAAATAATAAGGATGATGTCGAACGAGAATTTTGATAATGACTACAATCTGCCACCACCAAATGATTCTGCGGAAGATTTAAAAATTTTCATTAAAAGATACGAGAGATCTGTAGATTCTACATTGTTAGAAATTGACGAAAACAAAAGAGAAGCACTTGAAAAATATATTGAGGAACGAGATCGTAAAATGAAATATGAAATTGAATGCAATGAAAGGCTACAAGGATGGAAAAAGTTAGCGATTGAAAGGGAAATTTCTGAAGAACAATCGGGAGAAGTACAATTTCCACGCTGGATAGATGAATGGGCAAACACTAAACTAGGTGGAATTTTCGAACGAATATTTTCTAAAATGGACTCAATGCAAAATGACATGAATTCTCGGTTTGACGCTATGCAGAATGAGATGAATTCTCGGTTTGACACTGTACAGAATGAGATGACATCTATGAAAGGCGAAATGGCCGAAATGAAAGTTGAAATGGTTGAAATGAAAAGGGAAACGATCCGTTTGAACACTAGAATTGATTTACTCGAGCAAAAAACTGAAGCAAGGTTTCAGTCAATAGAGCAGCGATTTAATTCTATAGACCAACGATTTAATTCCATAGACCGAAGATTTGATTCTATGGAGCAGCGACTTGACTCAATGGATCAGAAAATGGAAACAATTGATGCTCGCTCATGTAGGTCGATCATGTTGACAAGAAAGCTTGAAAATACAACTCGTTCAGACCAAGGTTATTTGGCATAACCAGTGCCATTTCTGAATGGTAATGAGCCGGCTAATAGTGGATTACCGCCGATAGAAAGAGTCGAAGACATTGATGAATTATCAAAGGAACAGTGTGTCCAATATCTTAAGGGATATGGTATAATGTTTAGTCCTGCTGAAACTATTAAGTTGAAAAAGCGACTTCGTGATGCAGTAGGCTTATGGTCAAAAGCGAGTACTGAATATGAATTTCATCAGTTCCATTGAATTTATGTTTTTGTTCAAATATCTTGCTTTCTCTTCGTTTTTTATTGATACTTTGATATTTTATTGTATATTTTCGCTTTGATGTTTTATGTTTCGGTGTTAATAAACGTTTTTTAATGAAATTGATGCTTTATATAATTAGATGTCAATTGATCCCTTCTATCGTAAAGCTTATATAGTGAAAGACGTATATTTGCAATTAAGAGCAATTTATCTTGTCCGCGAAAAGGTTGACTATTTTACAAATTGTATTCAACAACTAACAAATCCCAATTTTTTTACCATAAATGTTACTTGCTAATATTTATTGTACAGATAGCTTTCCTTGCGATAGATATAACTTTATTTAGCGGAATATCTTTGTGGACTATATGAGATGAAGGTCTGGTTAGTGCCTGCAGCTGACAATACAGAAGACGATCACTACTCTAATAAGCTAACCGGATTTTTTTCACCGAAGTATAAATTTTTTTTGTAACTAATATTTTACAATTTATATTTTATTTCGTTCAAGAAATTCATCCGTTTTGGCATACAGCTTCCTATAATTTTTTATTTGTTGGTTTTGTGAAAACAAATATATGACTAGGTTTTTTCAGATCCCTGCATAGAGTCTAATGAAATTGAAAAAGAAAAATGAACCTTTTAAAGACCAATCAACACTTCTCCTTTTTCATGACAAAGTCTAAAGACGTCCATGATGTGATAACGATACTTTCACTTTCATTATGATACTATTATATTTACCCTTTTAGTAGTAAGTGAGCTCAATGAGAATATAAAATTTGAAAAGATATTCATGTGTGCTAACACACTTTTAATCCAATTCCTTGTTTGTTCGTAACATACCTGGTACACCAATCTTGCGCATAATGATACTGTAGACCGTAAGGAAATTGTACATAGTTGATGCATCAGATAGTTAACTAATAACTGTGCAAAGCATGAAATTAAAATGGGCCAGAATTTCGTAAATCGGTTAGCTTATTGCAAAAAAAGTAATAATATTTAACGAATTCCACAACATGTACTAAATAATAAATCCAAATTAATACGGATATTTGCCCTATGAACTTGTTCACATTTCGATAGGTGGTAATTATGTAAAATATGATCCATATTTTTTGTATTCGTGCGTAGTTATGTAATAGTTGGTAAAAGTGGTACTTTTGAAATACACATACTAATTGTAACCGAAAGAGCGAAACAGCATTATGAGCCTACAGATAAGATGCGATATTTTTTGCTCTAAAATATCGTGATTTGAAAAAAGAAAAGGAACTATTTTTTTGAGCTCAACTATCTTATGCAACGAACACAAAGAAACCCGGCCTAATTAATTTGACTTTTGATTAATAAAGTGGAAACAAGAGAGAAGAAGGAAAGTGAAATAATAAGGATAGAAATACTACAATTCAACTTAAATGCCATTTTTACATTGGCGGTCAATCATACAATAGTTAGGTGTGCTAATAAGCAATGGGGTTAAAACCTTTTGATCCTTATTCTGAATTTTAATTTTATTATGAATTCTTATGATATAAGTCATTTAGTGGAGACATAATCCATGCCTCAGTAAATCAGAACATGAGCAAGTGTGAAGTTCGAGTGGCGACATCCAAAGAAGTGCTCATAACTGTTCTTGTGCTTGGATTTAGTTTCTGATGAAAAAAATCGGCAAACCGTTGCTGCAAGGTTGGCAAAGTTAAACGGGTAATTGTGGAAACGCTTAAGAAGAACGAGCTTCTATCACATTGTGGACCCCTGAATTATACGTACTTCCTACACGGTGTAACAGTTGTTAGCGATAATACACTGCGTTGCATATCACTATATGTCGCATGTTCTATTTACACATTGTACCATAGATGATATGATATTGAGATAGAATTGAATGATAACTTATTAAAATATGTAGTAATTAGAATAACGTAGATAGAAGTAAAGCTGAAGCTCGTTTCTCAGCTTAGTTCTAGATCGGTTACTGATACTATTGGATTTTTTTAACAATAAATATAACACTATTGTTTAAACACACTTAGTATATCGCAATAGAAACTCATTGCAATAAATTTATTGTTAAACATATACCAAACTGCGTAGCTGATAACTAAGGTAATTTTAATTATCGTTCATTGTCAAAAACATTGATACGTTGCTATACTGCAAAGTCGACTCGGAATGTTTTGTCAATAAATCGAGGCCATAGTAAGCGCAATGATATTAAAATCTTTATGTTATAAAAAATAACTGTAATGAAAACCAATGTATCTTGAAGGACATTTTTTATCTACTTTGCTCACAACTTCTCAAATTGATAACAGAAAATCAACGGTTGAATATGACAATCAAAAATTTTGTACGATGAATATGATTTTTTATGTTTATGCTTGTGTGCCGAATTTTTAGATTTCTAATGCTCGAGATACATCAAATAAAACCAGTCCTTAATAACGTTTTTTAAAAGTCCTATCTCTTAATAATAATCATCTGAATAAATTTTTTCATGCACCGTTTTTTTATTTGATAAATCCCATAATCCTAAAGCATTTAATAACCCCTATCATCGTCTCACTAATCTATTGCAATATAATCGTTAATAACCCAAGAAACAATATCCAAATTTATCAGTCTTCTAATTTGTTATCACCGATCATAACTTCTGGTTTGTTTTATTCTTTAATGACTTTACATGCAACTTTTCTTTTTTCGTTAGGTTTCAGTTCTTAGGTATCTTACAATAACCAGACTCTTTCTTCTTTCTCTACTCATTTCTAATTATAATTTCCCCTCCTTTTCTTTCTATTATAGCTGTTATAGATTTTTTTACACGTATCATATTTTATTTTTCTAATCACGAGGAAATGAATCAACTGCTACTAAAAGTTTTTTGCACAGTGACACCTATAAAATAAAGTCCTTATAGACAAAATTTACACACAGTGTTTCGTTTTTATCGTAACGCTATTACTCAGTAATATACTAAATTGATATTTTCTTGTGAATTTTAGAAACAGTGCTGTAATTTGCACAACAAACTAACGAGACTTGAATTAATAAATAAAATCATTGATAAAATAAAGTTGCACTCAACTCTTACAAAGGAGTTTCTTTATCCACATGTTTTCCAATGCACTCTCTAACTAGCGTCTAAGCGTCCTGTTCCTTGATTGGTGATAGCAGTTGCTCCGGTCTTACAGTCTGATAATAACCCTGAATTAAATTCATAGTATTGAGCTGTGTATTGACCTCACTACTAAGACTTGCATGACTACTTATGTATTGTCGTACGAATGTTGCATACACTTCAGCATCATCTTGACTTGATTCAAGGTATTCCGCCAAAGAAACAATTGAGTCTTGCTCACCGGAATTTGATAGTATATCTAATTTATCAGAGAGTCGTTCAAGTGGTGAACTTGTATTTCCATGGATCCAAGGTGCTCTAACC